>NW_004955409.1:27538762-27633762 GCF_000276665.1 Chinchilla lanigera | reverse complement strand
TGTCTGTTAGATTTCAGAGGGTATGCTCTGGAAGAACCAAGTGAGACTTTCCTGAGAAGATGTTCTTACTGGTAACCTGAGGCCTTCTAGACTGACTAGTCTTTTCTCTTGGTATGGCTAAGGTTCTGACCTGGCCATTGCAAGGAAGGCTTATTGATGTGTAACTCTATCTGGTGATTTAATGTGACTGGGCTTTGTCCAGCCAGCTTGTAAGTGATTCTTTAACTTGCAGATGCTGCTGAGGTTATCCAATTTAATTATAATGTCACTTTACAATTATAAGAGAAAAGAGGTTTTTGCATTGTCTAATGAATACAAATTGTCTGCGATTTGAAAATACAAAGAAATAAAAATTAACACTTGTCCTCTTTGCCAGAGAATTTACATTCATGCAACTGATACTCATAAGTAAAATAATTCCATTACCTAAATTCATTAAACACATGTGCTTTTTATTTTGAAAATTGTCTATCATTCTTATTAATAAAATGATATTGTTAGCATGTGCCATCCTGGACTCATTTTTCCCCTTCGCAGACAGTGTAATTAGGGGTGGAAAAAGCTTTAGAATGAGCAAATGCCTGCTATAGAAATGAATTATATAGTTGTGGTAATGATTTCCTCTAAAATTCTTTCTGCCAACAGTTTTCACCTTACCAGTTTTTTTTTTTTTTAATGTATGTGTGTGTTCATGTATCCGCACACATTTGTATGTCATGTTATTTCATGAAAACATAGAAATAGTTCTCCATTCTGGCAATCTGCTACAAGTTCTTAGTTTGTGGTCAGAGATGACAGAAGCCCATATTCATTTAATACTCACCAATCAGAACTTGACAGAGGTATTGCTTATTTTCTCATTTCATCACTGAAGCATGCTGTAGTAGTTTAGTCCCTAATTACTCTCAGACTGAGACGCTCCACATATCCCCACGGTGGTAATATTTTCCTGCCTGGGTGAGTCATTACCTTGTTTGGCAGACTGAAACACCAGCCTTCCGTTGTTGGAACACTACCCCTCGCGTAGCTCACATCCTCCCCTCAGAGCTGTCTGCTCTGGGACTTTGGTCCTGCTGCGACATTTCAAGCTATCCTGTACGCAATCACATTTGCCTGCCTTCTCTCTGACTGATTGGACTGCTGCCAGTTCCCTCTTCAGGGCCAAGGACAGGAGAATGGGGGGTATCTGAATAGAACTGCTTAATGATCTAATGGACCAGTGCCTCTCTCCTGCTGAGAGAGAGGGCTTATTTGTTTGCTGGTTACAGGAAAGGTCAGGGAAATCCTTTTCAACAAAGGCTGTGACAGTGAGAATGTGCAATGCCATACATTACTGGTGTTTGAATAACTTAATACCTTGGGTGTGCCCCGCCCCCCAGCAACAAAGCCAAACACTTTCTGGTCTTTATTTCATTTTCATTATCCTCCAGATGGCAGAAAATGGAAGTGATGAAGCTTGGGTTCACACAATGGTTTACACCAAATGCCAAATATCTGGAAGCTTCACAGGTACACAGTTCTGAAGAGCGTGATGAAGTTTGGAAATGTGTTGGAGATAGCTGGCCTTTTCGGTACAGACTATTGTGTAATTCCTTAAAATGATGGACGTGTATGCACATGCACATATTCGTTCGGAGTTATAGAACATTTTATTCAGTGGAACTTGAAAATTTTTCACTTTTAATTTAGAGACATGCATCTTTAAATTCTTTTCCTAGCTGATCTTTTCATCTGCATGTCACCAGAATAACCACAAATTACTTTTTACAACAACTTCCTGGAAAGTTTTCAATGAAAGCATTTTTTAAAAGTTTGACTGAAGGAACAAATGCAGAGGCGTAACATTGTATTAGCGGTGCTTGAGTTGTAAGGCTTAGGATAACATTCTACGAAAAAGTTCTCCTCTATGTGTATCTGGCATTTTTCTTCATATCCTTGGTAAACAGTGCTAAGAATTGTGAAGTGGCTTCTTAGATGAAGAAGGATCAATTATAAAAGAAAAACACTGAAAGGAAGAAAACCCTCCAACTTAGATGAGCCAGCTGTCACTCTGGGAGAAATTTGGTGAGAAATTAATCGCTTAGAAGAGATTCAGATGAAGCTGTGGAGCAGACAATTGCTAGGAGTGCCTCCTTCTATTGAGATGTTTATTTAAACAAAGAAATCATCACACAATAGTTTGAAGGAAGTTTTTTTTTTTTTTCTTTCTCTTTTCTATATTTTCTGAAGAAGGAATAGAGAAGGCAGGAGAGGTTTGTCCCTCTGTGTCACGGTTCACCTGCCCTGGAGGTGGAGAGTGGGGAGCCTGGCAGTCTGCTCACTCAACTGTACTTGACTAGGCCGTCAGCCCCTCAGCTTTCACAAGCATTGAATATGTCAAAAATCTTTCAGAGGAAGTGTAAATTTTAACTGGGCTGTTTCAGGTTCATATTTAATGCTGTTTAAAAAGCTTCAAGCATGTTGATGTCCAAGAGGCTCTCGGATGTGTGGGCTGTATAGCTGAGCTGAGTTGTGGTGGGTGTGGGATTCCAGGCAATTAGCATCGGAGATAGTTGACGTGAGTAATTTCTAGATAATCTAAGAAGGTTGGAGTACTTCATAAAGCAGCCTGACATTAACCCTTTTTTTACATAGGCCATCTATGGCTAACGTATGATTTTCCCACTGGTGGGGACAACTCTTCCAGCAAGTTGAACAGCTGATTTCCTTTAAAAGATTCCATGTTTACTGGTTAAATTTTAAATGGAGTGTGAAATGCTTTATCAGAACAAATTATTACTGTGATTAACATGATGATAATTATTGTCTATAGAGCTGCCTTCTCCTGGCATGGTAAAAGCCAGCTAGCTATGGAGTTGGGAAAACTGTCATCTTACTTCTCTTGTGAATCTTTTCTCTATACAGAGAAGGGCCTCTTTAGCACTCATACCTGCAGTTTGAATGCTGTGGGTGGGTGATGCATGGAAAGTCATTGCTTTTGTGCCATTGGTCTGATTGTTTGTTTTTACTTTTATTACTATCGTTTGAGTATTCTTACTCCCAAAATCTGAAATGTTCTGAAACCCAAAACTTTTGAGTGTCATACTAGTGCTTAAAAAGGTTTGAATTTTGGACCATTTTGATTTTTAGAATTTCGATTAGGGATGCTCAACTAGTAAGCCCTATGCAAATATTGCAAAATCTGAAAAATTCCCAAATGTGAAGCACTTCTGGTTCCAAGCATTTTGCATAAGTGACATTTAACATGTATAAGAATAAGTAAAGAGATACAGACACAAATGTGTGGCAATATGACCTTCACATATGTGGACTTACTGTTTTTCAAGCTGAATGTGTAGGTAATGAAAGGTGTGATATTCCTATTCACACATCTCACCCTCAGTTGGAGTTCAGCAATGTTGAATGACTTGCTAAAAAGGGTCCCATATCCTTCTCATTCATGGACTGTCTGAAGCAGTGGCCCAGATCTCTTTTTCATCCAGTAGCCTCAAACTGTAAAATGTGTAGCATCTTTAAAAAGTGTGGCCTAAAGGACAGCTTTTTATCTTTGTTCCAAATATCTCCACATAACTTTAATTCCAGAAAGTGACTGGGGGATTTCCTCTGGGGACAGAAAATTGAGAAAACCCAAGTAAAGAGGAAGACAGATCCTCACATATTGAAGAACAGATTCTGTAGTCCTGGGAGCTGGCAGAAATGCTAAGTGCTTTTCACAGTCAACATTCAAACAGATTATCAGATGGCATATTTCACCCTGTTGTTACTTTAAATGAAGTGACCATGAAATCAACAAATCTGCTGTCAGGTGCCTGTCACAAAGATAGTTCTTCCTGTCACACAATGCCTCACATAGCAGGTAATGTGTTTTTAAGAATCAGTCCTGTGTCACCTCATCAAGTCCCTGTTAAAAAGATGAAAAAAGACGGATGGTGTTGTCTACCATGGAGGTGACTGAAATTCAGTAGAATGAAATGTACAGTCCACAAAGAAAAGCTTCAGAGAGAACAATCTTGATACTAAGAAAGAACAGCGATCTCTTACCACCTTCTTACAGAGCGTTCCTTGTGCTCTTGGGGTCCTTATGCATGTCAAGGTCTCCACTGAATTCTAAACTTCAAAGGAATGAGATTAAATTTTGAACTAATCATGAGGACTAGGTGTCTTAAGTTTGTATCATCTAGCTTATGATTCTGTAGAACGAGAACACAAATCCACCTTAGGATCTTTGGGTCACACCTACTTTTCTTCCTTGAAGAGGAATTTTAATTGATGGAACTATAAAGAATGTCTCAGAATATTTTTTGAGTTCTCTTATGACACTTGGGGTTATTGTGAGTTTTTAACATTACCTTATCTCAGCTGTCCTTTGCAGGATACTCTGAATATTTTGAAATGCTAATGGGAAAAGAGAAAAATCAGAAATCCAAATACAGACTATGCACATATTAAAAACTGTGAGTTGTGCAGTAAGCACTCATATCTCAATTTCTATATTGCCATGGTGCTTATTTAACCAAAAGCCTTATTCATCATGAAACGCATTTATGTAAGAGTTCCATCTGGTATGTTAGTGGTCATAAGTATTATTTTCTGCTTGTGCAACACCAGTGCTAAATCTACATTAAGTCAAACACTGAAACTATATAACCTATAATTTCTGACCAGAATCATTGATGCCATGGCGAGAGGTTTTTTTAATACTAGCAAGTATATAGCTTCTGGATTCACACAGCTGCAGGTAATTCAACAGCGAATTCTCTTATAACATTAAAATTAAATTATCAGAATGTGAATTAAAATGTGAGGATCTCTTTATTCCTGCATGCATGCATCCATCCCAACTACACACTTTTTACTGTGTATTTAATATGAATCATACCCCATTTGGAAATTTTAAAAAAATGAAAATCAATAGCTACTTTTCCAAAATCCAATCTAATGGAGGAAATAATTGTTACCTTCTGTTATAAGTATTTAACCATGTAACGCCAAGGTAACACTGCTCATGGATGTTGAAGGATGTGTAGAAATTCATCAAGGATAGAATCAAAGGAGGATACACATGCCAAGACGTGAAGGGTCAGTGGATATAATACATCGTAGGGAAACTTCAGTGATCCAGTTGGACCATGTCATAAGGAAGATGATGTTCCAAAGATTTCATTTTTGAATGATTCAGAAGAGGAGGCTGCCTTAGAATAACCCTAATGCATATGCTGCGTTGAATACAGTTGTCACATTTTATCATGAATATCATTAAGGGAGAGTTTTGAACTATAAACACATCAATGAAAGGTTCTTTTAGATCAATACTGTGTCAAGAAATTTGTTGTAATCGCTACTTATTCTTAATTTTGCTATTACTGTTATTTTTATTTCCCATTTATGTTTTATATGCTAATGTCAATCCTTTTTCTTAGTCACCTCTAGACTTCCATAGACAAATTCTAGACGTTCTTCTCCAGGTTGCATTTGTGAGACTTGCAGTTTTCTTCACGCTTCCTTACAGCTTGGTTGATGAATATCACAATTTTGTTGTGTGTGTACTGTGTGAAATATTCAGCTGGATAATCACACCTGTGGGCTGTTGTAACAACAGGAGTAATTAATGTATTTTACTTTTTCTGAATTACTATGTTCCAATTAGTTTGGATTCAACAATTGAAACATTGAGTTAGGCATTTTTACTGTTTAAAGTTCATAACCACAGAAATGTTCTTTGTCGTTTATCATTACCTGATCATGTCTTCAGTATTATTTTGGATGCACATTATGCATTATGGAAAAGGTTGACGAGTATATTTTCCTTATACTTGTGGTTATTGATTCTTCTAGCCTTTGAAGTGAAACTCTGTGCTCAAACGCATGTAAGATACTTAGCATTTTTCTCAGATGCTGTGAGGACTATTGAAACAGAATCCAATGGAAAATAAAAACCATACATGCACATGCGTAAAAATATGTGTCGATGTATGTATAAAAGGCAAAAATCAAGAACACAGTTTTGGGGGTTACAGGGGGAGCCAGTCATAATTTTATCAACTTATGGACATTTGAGATTGTGATTTCCTGTCACTTACCATTCATTATATACATAGGATTTTGGTCACTTGATTAAATAAAGTATCCTTACAATATTTTAGCATTTTAAGGTGTTTTTTGAGAATTGTGGAACATGCTTTTCCTGTCCTGAAATGAGCTCATGAAAATGCATAAATGCTCTTGTCATTCAAGGTGGCCGGGGGTGTTTTGGCAGTACAATAAGTTTTTCCCTATAAAAAATAGCTAGGATGTAGCAGTGAAGTGTTGGAATGCATGGAGATCAGATTAAATGTATTTGAATTAGTATCTCTATGGGTTTTATATCTCAAAGTCAAAATAGTCATTCTCATCAGATAAAAATATTCTTGACTAGAGCAAGTCTGATTCAGAAACAATCTATCATTTGAATTCCCTGATTGTAATATGAATGGTTATTCAAGTTCTAACACACTGAGAGTTAATGCTATATCCCAGTGGTTTATTGAATCACAGTGCCATCTAAAGCGATCCTGTAAGAGGCAAACCAGTCAGAATAAGTATTTAGAGACCAACTACCAGGGCACCTCTCTATAGTACAATTCCCAAAGATGAAATTTGGAAATTAAATGTCTGTCCCACTCCTTATCCATGCAGTGCTAGTTACTGAAATGCAAACGTCCTTGCTGTAGGCACTCTTTCCTGTAAGATCCTGTGAATTTAAGACGATGACAGTGTTATTAGTAAACACAAACACACACACACACACACACACACCTACACACAACTTCAATGTATATGCTGTCAGTACCTGTGACATTAAGGGTTGTTTAAATCTAAGTTGCAGTTACTTAATATTATTTTTGTAATTTCTTTACCAGAACTTTGAACTTGATTCACTACATCATGTCAAACTTTAAGGTTTATCCCTCAAGTAATGATTGGTTGCTATAGCCACCATGCCAGAAAATCACGCCCACTTTTAGATCTGGAGAATAGGAATAGCTGTAGTTGTGATATATTTTTATTTAGATATCCCTTTAGGTTCATTGTTGGGTGTTTTCTTAGCATTGTTTCTCTCTTACCTTTCAAACATTACCCATAATTTGTTGAACTCTATTCAAAGTCTGCAGAGGCAAAGTTTCCAATATATATAGCCTGAGGTACAGCATTTTTCTTCTTGTTGATTTATGTATTTGACTGTTTCCTGGTTTTTAAAAAATTTCCCTTGGGTTTCATAACATTATGTATGGCTTACTTGACTGAACCTACTATACCACTTTGTAAATACATATCTGGCTATAGATTGTTACATGATAATAGGTAAAATTTCGATAAATCCAAAGAATATGTCCAAATGTGAAATATAAATGCAATGATGGTCCAATACAAGCTATATTTATTTTTTATAAATACTTGCTGTAAAATAACTGGCTTATAACATGTATTTACTATCAATTAATTTCATTTGGGAATAATTGAAATAAGGTGTTTTGATTACATAGAAGAGTTAAAATATTAGATCTTCCAGAAACTATACACCTAGATGATAGATGTGTGATTTTAAACAACTTGCCTAAACTCTTTGACTTTCAATTGGCTCCTCTTGAAATGGTTATAATAGCAGGTATTTACAAGATTGGGAGGGGCTGGGGATTTAGCTTAGTGGCAAAAGCACCTGCCAGGCAAGCGCAAGGTCGTGAGTTCGGTTCCCGGTACCGGAGAAAACCCAAAAAAAAAAAAAAAGATTGGGAGAAAAATTAGAAATAACAATATGAAATACTTGATACATACTAAGGATTAATACATTTTGAGTTCATTGACATTATTTAAAATTTCTCTTTCTTACTGACCTCTGAATATATGAAAAACACTCTGAGTGATAGAATATCATCTAAATGTAGACTATTATCCACCCATGAAAAGAATGGTGCATCTCTCCAAGTTGTTAAAAATATTTTGAATGAATTACAAAAACACCTGGACCTCTAGAGATAACACAACTTGAGTAACAAGGACACATTCTGAATTCACTATCTAATCTTTCTCAAAACTTGGATGTGGTCATACACTCGATCCTTATTTTTTGGTGAAAGAAAGGCTGTCAACATAAAAGAACACAAAGTAGTATCTCTGTGCATTAATTTTAATCATGTGGTTTCTGTTGGTTAGCAAATATTTTTAAAGACTAATAAAAAATAGAAGCCACAGTTCATGTTTTTATGAGGTTTATGATTTGCTTGTAGAAGACACTTTAATGAAAGAGCTGAATAACAAGTTCATTGCTTCAGATAACAGGATGGCATCATTAAAGACAATATAAATCCTAAAGGGAGATGGAGAGAAGGAAGGATTAGAATGAGCAGTGAGGTAGCGTATACAAGGCTTCTTGCAGACATAACTGAATTAATAGCAGAGAGATAAGAAAAAAGAAAACTATGAAAAAGCAAAATGGATTGCTTTAGGGAAACAATAAACAAAGACCTGTCCAGAATTTATGGGAATCAGGAAGTAGTTTGTTTATACAACATGGAAATATTTGTGAACAAATACTTAGTAATTGTAATTTTTTTCATGGATGTCTATTTTCCCTAGGCTTTTGAGCAGTGAGCAGATTCTTGACTGCATTAGCTGAATATCAAAGTCGAGAATAGAGTCATTCACAATTGCCTGGAATGTTAGGTGGCAAGGAAGTAAAAGAATAACTGCGCATGTGTACATCAAGTGGGCAATTTTGCATGAAATTAGAAGAGTTATGGTCTGGCAGTGCTGAGAAGCTAAGCGCCTCTTAGTCCTAGACGGATGTGTATACCTGTGTGTGCCCCTGTTCCACCAGGATAGTAGAGAGTATGAGAGGCAAGTTGTCTCCATCTAGGAGAAAGAAAACCAGAGTCCTGAAGGTAGGCATGGCTAGAGACAGGCTTCAGTTGAGTTCAAAGCCACAGTGTATATACTCTGTGAGGAGGGCAAGGATGGAGTTCATTCAAAGTAAAGTAGATCTTCGAAGACTCACCAGAGGAAAAACCCGTAGTGGTAGGGTGGCAGGGTGAGGAGTCTGGATGCCGAAGTGAGAGAGTGTGAAGGCAGACCAGCGGGATTACATTTTGAATCCTCCTGAGAATTCTGGAAGTGAAAGGTATGCATGAGGTATATTAACCTTGAGTCTCCAAACTATAACAGAGCGGTTTTGAGACCAGAACTGACTAAAGATCCCCTTTGGTGAGATTTCTTTGTTTGTTCATTTACAGCCTCAATGTTTGTGGAGCCACCATGTCTTTAAAGAGTTATAATTGTGACTTTTTTCTCGAGTTTTGAAGCACACATTCATGTGAGAAATGATCTTTTATACATTAAAGCTTAAATTTTTCTCTAGTTTGTCTTTTAAGTAAAATTAATGATTCCTAGAATCATCTTGGAGGAAGTGGAGCTAACTGAGCATTTCTGTTAATAGATATCAGCTACCTTAATTGCAGAATTGTGCTGCAAATCTTAGCTCAGCAGTTCAAAGCTTGCATAACAGGTTTTATAAGAATGAAGCCAATAATTTTTCATTGTGCATAGGCTTATGTATCAAGTTCTTTGATGAGAACACATGAGGGTAAAATGCTAATACAGCATCCTGCACACTCAGGAAGGTTCTGGACCTGCAGAATTCCCATGAGCTCAGATGATATGTCTTGAGATATTTTTCTCTGGGCATGGACATGGGGATATGTATTAGCTTGAATAACTATACTAGTCAGTGTTGAGTAATAAAATAAATTCTGTCCATTTTCCAGAAGACAAGCCTTGTTGCATTGTTTCTCATCTGGGCTGTTGAGTGTCCTGAGGAGAGACATAACTGATCTTAAACTCTCACTAGAAAAAGTTGTAGGCTCTCTTGTGCGTGTATTGGCATAAAGAAAGCATATGGTGCCCTCTTGGAGCTGGAAGGGACTGAGCTGAGATGTTGTTCAAGCAAAGACTGGGAAACAAGTGGAAGAGGAAGACTTATTAGGTAGCTTCTAAAGTTCCCTCTAAGATTCCGTAATTTGTACAGCGTACCCCTTCAAATTTGACTAGACTGTATGGAATCACCAGTGGTGGAAGCCGGTGAGAACATGTGAATGAGTGAATGAGTGTGGAGCTCTGCCTGAGTTTGTGTGACAGTGTTGCCTGGCCTACAGTCTGGTGTCATCAGCTGAGTGTGTAGATTTTTCTGCATGTGGATAATTGGGGCTTCTTTATGGTGGGGGACTCAGGGTAATTAGAATTACATGGCAGCAGACTTCCATGAGAGCAAAAGCAAAAGCTACTTGGCAACCCAAAGAGACAGCAAAAGTTTGTGCAGCTCTGCCTCTGTCCCTTTCTACTGTTCAGAGTGAGGTGCAAGTCTAGCATGGACTCCAGAGAGGTTGAAATAGATTTCCTTCTCTGAGAGAAGCAGCTAAAATTTATGGCTATCTTTAATACACCACAACATTTAAAGCATGGTTCAGCTTGTCAAAGAAGAGGAAAGGGAAAGTGGCAGGTATTAAGTACTCATTTGGGGTACAAGGCTACTTACATCCTTAGCAAAAGGAATTCTAGAATGGAATGTTATCATTTCTTATAGGTGAGATGGCTGAGGCTCTATGGGATTTAAAAAAAAAAAAGGGAGGAGGAATTCAATCTCAAGTTTGTTCCCCCCCCACACACACACTTTACTTAATACACAAGACAATACCTCTCACAGCAAAGAATTACTCAGTTCCAAATGTAAAGATTGGGCACCCCCTCAGCACTTGTCACAGGGACTCTTTGGCAGTCATTTGCATATCTGCCTCTTCAGATAAATTATGAGCTCTTTGTGAATGTGTTTTATTTTTTACTCTTCTCTTACCAGTGCAGGACACATGGTAGGTACTCAGTGAATGTTTTCAGACCAAACAAATGAAAATGAAAATATGACTGATTAAGAGAGTTGTCCAGGGTGGCTGCAGTGTGCTACCTGTAAAGGAAGACAAAACAGGAGGGCTAGAAAGTTTGGCTTGGGATGACAGCCTAGAGAGGGCACATTTGTATCCAATAATCAGTCAGAAGACAGGTTTTTGACTGGGAGAAGGCTCAGGATTATTCTTGGTAGATTGCTTAGGTAACAAGGTATTGAAACTAATAGAAGTAGAGACTGGTTGAGCGGTCACTTCTGTGGTTTTTGTAATGTACGTCTCCACAGTCATCGTGCTGCATTTATCATGCCACTGGAGGCAAAAGGAAAAATATGGACACAGGATGGGCTTTAACTCTCCAGATGGAAAGTACTCTGGGTGAGGGCAGGAGCCATGGGCTTTGTACTGTGTGACCACAACATCTGACATGGCAGAGAGAGGCACAAAATATGCATGTGCAATGCACATAAGAAGCAGATGGACTCTCATTTCTTTCTGGGAGAGGGCGGGTACTTGTTGATCGACCCTCATTTTGTTAATTGCTTGATGAGCTAGGTAGTGAGAGGGATGAACTTCAGACAGGACAAACAGACCAGTTTGAAAAATTGAATCAAATAGGGCTACAACAGCCCTACCTCTCCAAATGGTGCCTCTGTTCTGGGTGCTTTCCTTGTCCCACAAGCTGAGGGGAACGTGGTTGTTTTAGAGTGAGGCAAAGCACACACTAAGATGAGTTTCCTTAACCTTCCTCTACTTATTCTGTTATCAGGATTTTGCATACCTCCCCTAGGGTGGGAGAGGTAATTAAATTTTAGTATAAAAGACTTCCTACCAGACATTAGGCTTCGTGGGGGGAATAAAAGTAAATAATAGATAGCAAAGCATATCAACCAATGATTGGGGCCTGTTCTGCTTAATTAGTTCAAAATAACTCCAAGGCAAGATTGTGGAGATTTATGGATACTCTAGAGTTGACCAATACAGGGTGGGATTCCAAGTGGGATACAGTTTATCCCCAAGAGGCATTATGGCCTGGTTGAGAATGGGGAAATAGACTGTCTGGGTTATCTTTTTGGCTTTTTCAGTAACTTCTGAAGTAACCTGAGTAATGCATACCTCAGTTCTTAATCTCTAGTCTCATTATGAATGGTAGGAAAACAATACACTCCTTCTGCTTTGCATAGGGAAATTCAGAGGTTAGTATAGTTTCCACTCCTAGGTATAGTAACAAAGCAGAAAGAGAGGGCAGCTTTTAGAACTGGATTGCCTGAGTCTAACTCTTGGCTCTGTCACTTCTTGGCTGGGTGAAAAAATAATTTGACAAATTTCAGCCTTGGTGTCTTAACTATAAAAGGAAGTTCAGGGTTGCCCAGAACTTTGTATGTGTGGTGGTAGCCTCATACATGTAAAGCTCTTTAAAAAGAGCTGAGCACATAGCAAATGCTCAATATATAAGTACCTGTACTACTCACTGTTACTATTTTGTTTTTTCTTTTGTGTATATGTAATACACAGGCAGTGTATGGGTAATACTGTTGAATAACTGGAATGCCATTAAGACGCAAGCAAATAACATTTCTACTTGTCACACAAACAATTATATGAGTATCTTTGAGGAAATGGAAGGATTTAGATAGCAGGCCTTCCATAGGTAGCTGCCAAACCTGAAAGAGGGAGGCATGAACCAGTCAGGTTTGGGGAGAGAGGAAGGCATCTGGCCTTGCCAGGGATGGGGTTGCTTTGCAGAGCAGTAGAAAATATAAGCCTTCTGAGCCCAAGGACCTTTCTGCCCTGATAGTGGCTCCCTAGAAGAGTGCGATGAACATGGTAAACTCTGAGCTAAAGGTTTATTGATTAAATTGTACTAAGACTGATGGAAATTACTGGCAGTGATAAAATCAAGATGTCTTTCAGTGACCTGCAGCGCCAGTGGGGTTTGGTGCTGTGAAATGCTCTGACTCCTATTGCCTCTGTCGTTACCCTCTGATTAAATGCATCTGCCCTGGTTGCTGCTCTCATGGTAATGGAATGGCTGGCTTTATTTTTTAATCGACAAACTGGCTGCCAAATTATAAGACTGGTATTCAGGTCTGCCTTTTGTGTCCTGCAGCCATTATGTTCTTGTTAATTGTATAACTCTGTATGTATGTGCTCTGCGTGTGTATAAAATGTATCTATGTGTATTGGTTGCATGCACATAAATACGCATATATGTACAATAAATGTTATTTTAAGCCAAAATTTAAAGGATGCTGCTTGTCAGTGAGGTTTTCCAGTGAGCTTTCCTTCTTTTGCTAAACTTCTATTTTTAAGTTCCATTCCAATACTCTTGTGCTCCCTCTATTTTCCTCTCATCTGTAACTAAAAGTTCCTATGAGTTCTTAGTACTTGATAAGAAAAACTATAAGTGAATCTGAAAACATAAGGCTGAGTAGGTCCAAAGAAATGAGTTGATAACGGTGAGATTTCATATTGCCCCTTAGGTGGTATTCTATTCCAACCATGGAGATTCTGCTTACATGTGCATCCTACCTTTTTGATAAAACATGGAAGATTTTTCTGATTTACTTTTTAAAAGTTTTTGGTGATATTGGCAGTTGAACTCAGGGAATAATAAGCTATATCCTCACCCCTTTTTATTTTTATTTTTTAATTTCAGACAAGGTAAAACTAGGTTGCCCAGGCTGGCCTTGAACTTGTGATCCTCCTGTCTCAGCCTCCCAAGTAGCTGCAATGACAGACGTGTGCCACTGCACCTTCCTCTGATTTACCTTTGAATTAGAGGTTCTGCCTACAAAGTATAGTGCTCCCTCCTCTCTAGGTGTTGCCATCATTTCTCTCTACTGAGATTTAGCTGCGCAGAGACAAGACCATGTCTTACCCATCTAAGTCTGCCCAGCTTTGAACAGCAGTTGGCATTTAAGGTTCCTAATAATTGTTGATGTCATGCTTTTATAATGTATCAGGCTGTCTGAGAGTCTTCTCGCTGAGGCTGCACCTGGAGCTGGCTTCTCAGATAGACGATGAGCTTTGTCTGGTTCACTTCCTTAGCCCACTGCCCCACCTTGTGCTTCTTTTCCTGAACCTTTCAGTGTTCAGTAACCAAAAGGAAGAAACGCCTTCATAGTGAAAATAATCCCTGTGCCCTGTGCTTAGTAGCTTCTACATATCCTAGGAAAAATGATTGCTTGTCAGATATTAAGACTGGGGATTTAGCTCAGCAGCACAGCACCTGCCTGGCAAGCGCGAGGTTGTGAGTTCGATTCCTGGTCCCAGAAAAAAAAAAAGAAAAAGAAAATCACATAAATAACAGAAAGAAAATTTTGCTGAAATACCCAGACAAGTCCCAAACTAATTTTTACCCCTACTCTTTCTGGCGCTGACTACAGTACCTTGTTCAGTTAATACTGTATGAACTAATGAAAGCAATTTGTTATGCTTTGCTCCTTACAGATTTTAATGGGCATGCGTATATAGGAAATTATGTAAAAAGAAAAAAGGTATCAGGGTACTAGCTATTACTAGGTGAAGGAAGTGTGTGGAGAATTCTAAAACACAAGAATCACTGTTGAACTCCTCCTGATTATTTTGAAAGCATAGGAGTAACTATGGGATGAAAAGTTTATCACTAAATTTCCCTAAGAATTAGTTTTATGTAAGTTTGGGAGATGAAAGGCATATACAGTTAATGAGTAAAATTAAAGAGTCCTAAGCCTTAGTGAATCATTCTAGTATAAATTATCCTGCCTCTTCTGCTTCTCAAGACAGGAAGGCAACAAGTTCTCCTCTTCCTGTGTAAACCCAGTATCCATTCCTGATTTAATATTCCCACTCTGTGTTTGTAATTAAAACATCATTTATACTGAGAATAATTAAGACAACTGTACATTTGATTTTAAAATCAGTTTTGAGTATTGTGCCTTGTCAAGCTACAAGAATGGTTCCTGCAGCTTTTACAATGTAGCATTAAGAAGCAGACAGTGACCGCAGGCACCTGAGTGGAAGGTTTGACAGTTTGATAAATTAGGAATGACACTTGCCAAAATGGCTGTCCTTCCTGCAGTCTGCCAGTGGAGCATTTGCACACTGTTAATTGAATTGGCAATTTGTGTAACAGTGCCTGCCCCTGAGCTTTTGTAACGCCGGATCTGCCATTTAACTCTGATAATCCAGGACTTGGGAATAAGGACGAAAAGCTTCACATGATATTACTGCAGATTTAAAATGACAGTCGGGGACCTTGTTGCCAATTTCCCATTAAATGAGAAATAATTAACAATAGCAATAACAAAGTCTTATAAAGCTGGAAAGTTAAATTGACTTTTCAGCACTTGTATCGTACAAAATTGCTTCTAGTGTGATTATCGGATTGCCCTTTCAGGATTATACACCCTAAATAGTATCATATGATGAAGCAAACACAGGGCATTTTGCAAGCTAACATGTTTTATTACTGTGAAAATCTTCTGATTATCTACAGGGATTGTATTGTCATTAAAAATTTGTTTTATGCTATAAGATTTCATAGAGGTAGAGAGCTTAATGAAATAATAGGGATTCCTATTTCCTTACTTTTGGTAGTTATTTAATTATAGCTGCAACAAAATGTTGGCTACTGCTAAACAGTATTAATTATAAGTTTTATAGTGCAGGGAATGTGGGTTTTTGAGTGTCTGTCCTTGATGCTTTGGGGGAGGTTTTGAGTCTAAACATTGTGTGTGTGTGTGTGTGTGTGCGCGCGCGCGTGCACGCGTGTTGTCACCCTATTTGGAATAATATTATGCAGCAATATAAATTTCTGGTACAGAATTCCTTTAAAAAGTCAAACTGTGTCACATTTCTAAGCTCTGCAAAGCCATATAAATTATATTTCTTTACTATCATCATTTGTTTCTGAAGCTTGATCTTTTGAGGGTTCACTGACTTAGATTAATGTGACAGGGAAGGGTTTACCTGGCACACTGTGGAGGGCTGCACCCAGACAATCAGCACCCGTGGTTAAATATTTTGACTACCGCCTTTGATCATGCAGCAGTATACGGAATGTGTATAGGGGAGGAGGGAGCTCCAAGTCAGCTGCAAGGGCTTGACAAACCAACTTAGTGGCAAAAGTTATATTTTACAAAGATTTTAGAATTACTCTTTATTACAGACCCACGTGTAGTTATATCAGTGTCCATTTAAGTGGTTGATCAAAGCAGAAGGATTTCCTTAGAAAATTAGAATATTCAAGGATAGATGAAAACCTTGTTTTACTTTTATGTGGTTAGAAAATAAAAGCTTTTCATTTTAGAATTTGCTATTTTCCCCCTATAAGTAAATTTTATTACAGAGAATATATGAATGAAAATTTCCAGCACAGTGATAGACGAGGGACTGTAATACAGCACGGAGAACAGGACTCACCCATGTAGAGGTTGTAACCAAAGCCTGATCGGTGGTGACTGTTCGGGAGAAAAAGAGATACACAACGTCCCAACCCTTGATGTTTAGAAGTCAGGGAAGGAATCAGCAAATGTAGAAGATAACAGAGATGAGAACATGAGAGAGAGTGAGGTGCGACTGATCTTTAAAGCAAAAGCATTTATATGTGGTCTGAACATTTGGGTGTTTATGCGCCTTAGTTCTATAAACTTTGGTGACTTAGGAAATTTCTGGGTCTTCATCTCCTTGTCTGAGAAATAGGGATCTTTCTCATACTTTTTCTAAGTCCCAAAGGTTTGTTGTGTGAATGTATATAAAAATAAATTGGCTTATTCTACATCCAAATAGTTTGCAGATTATAAAACAGCATATGAAAATTCAAGCTGTAAAGTATTAATACAGTAACAGTATAATTTTGAGAAGAGGGGTCCAAGCTGTGCAAAGCTGTAGAACCAGGAAAGAAAGTGAAGACGAACTCGCAGTCTCCAGTGGGAAGCACATTCTCTTGCCCCGCTGGGCAGAGTTCGAGTCCCTTGCAGTGCTGAGTACACACCCCAGGTTGCAGTGTGTTATGGTTACATGGGGAGACGATGTGTGAAGATAGCAGGTGTATTGTAACATTGTGGTGGTCACTGTTTGTAGCCCTCAAATGAGGAGATGTGTGCACAAAGGACTGATGTGTGGCAAGATAGAATTTACATGAACATTGCTCTTTCTGTGATTTGAAATGTCTTTGGAACTGAAAAAGTGTCTTGTAGCTGATGTATAAATTTAGTCCAATAGTTTTTTTCTTTTTTCCCACCAAGAGAGCTGATAGTAAATTGATGATATATTTAAAAATTGATAGCATTAATATTGTTGCAAATTGCCAAATATTAGCCAAGTTTTGCTTACTGAATGATCAAATTATTTGAAAAGCTTCTATTTTGTTCATCATTAATTGAGTTTTTATCCTATTGAGTGCTTACTGTGTACTAGGGACAGTGCTAAAAGTTAGATGTATATAATCTCATTTAATGATAGAATGATACCAGGAACTGTTTTTAGCTCCTAAAACATATACAAGAAGACTGAGCCTCACAGGTTACGTTACTTAAACTCCTAGCTGATGCCTAGGTAGATTCTAAAAAGTAAACAAAGATACCCATGATGAGGTCTGTCCCTATGGAATATGGCATATATTCAAAAAGTTAAAGTATATTTTAGAAAATAATCATGCAAAGAAAGACAGATTACATTACACCACTTTAAATGCCACAACTGAGGCAGAAGCAGTCTGGCTGGATTCTAAAATCAGAGACATTATGTCTAACTAGGAAATAACTAAAGGTTTCTTAGTAGACAGAGGTAAAATTTGAACAAGTAAAGATGGGGATGGTAATACATGCAGAGAGAACCAACAAAGTAACAGAAATAGAAGCATTAAATCACCATGCTAATGGTTAACTGGGCAGGGTGGCACAAACCTCCAGTTCTGGCTGCTCTACAGGCTGAGGTGGGAGGGTCACTTGAGCCCAGTTGCTGAGTTTAGCTGGACAGGAAGAGAAAAAGTAAGAACCAGAAGCAAAATAATTAATCTGTACACTTCAAAAAGATACAATACAGTATTTTATTAGCACAATCATAAATTCACTAGTGCTAATTTTTTTTTCTGCCATTTATTTTGGTTATAGGCCTAAAACTACATACTGAAACCATCTCCAGGATTAAAATAACTTTTTAATTCCATCCCAGTTATTTTGTGTTTTCCAAATGATCTATACTTCTTTTAACCACTAGGGAAAATAAGGATGGATGTTTTTCTTTAACTTTAAAGAGAAAAGAACAAAGCAAAGTAACAAAAACAAAGACGTAAATAAAATAACACAAAAACAATAAAAATGATACAGAATTTCAAAACAAGGTGATAGGAAATTAACAGTGGTTGTTGTATTACATCGTATTATCTTCAAAGTGGTTACTCGGATAACCAGATATAGGCATGTAAGATTGATCAAGCAATTAAACATTAACTGTTCCTTTCAATAAACCAATAGAAATTAGTAGTACAATTATCTTAGCGATCTTGTGTGTATATATATTTTTCCCTTCTTTCTGTCTTTTCTCTTTTCTCTCATCCCAGTTGTTCTTTCCTTTTGAGCAGTTTCTTTTCCTTTTATAATATCTACTGTACCTTTCCAATTTTATTTATTCTTTTGGGTTGTTACACTAGGGAGACAATACGATGTTTACATGTATGATGTATAGTATTGCTGTTCATTTATCACATTCTTTAAATATGCAGTTTCATGTATTAATCTTTCATGTTATTCCTCTCTATCTCATTGATTATGCTCTCACTTTTATTTTCTTCTTTGTTGCTTTGGGTTTTATTGTTTCTAGTTTTCTTAAACCATTGAATTCTTACTCCTTTGTTTTAAACTTTTGGGTTTCTTAACTTTGTATTTAAAGGTGCACATTTCCATCTAAGTCCTTCTTCACAGTGTCCCACAGTTTTTACCATAGAGTGTTTTAAGTATTATTCCACTCCAAATACTTTGAAATATCTTCTCTAATTTTATATGTAACTCAAGGGATTCTTAGTAACACATTTAATTTCCAGACAGGTAAGAAATTTTTTCTCTGGCTTTTGACTTTAATTGTATTGCTCTTTGTTCGAATGTGTGTGTGTGTGTGTGCGCGTGTGTGTGTGTGTGTGTGTGTGTGTGTGTTGTATCACTGAGAATGATGCTTAGAACATAATGCTAAATTATTCTGTGGCAGTGAGCAACTTTTTATCATTCCTTGCAAATTCTTTGGTGCATGTAAAGGGATATAGCTATTTTTCTTGAATAAATACAAAGCATACTGCATGACTATGCTTATTCTACCTCAGTTCCCTTTGTTGATTCTTAGTAACATTTGTGTTCTCTAAATTAATGATCTCCTGACTCATTTTAATATTTTTCCTGTGTGACCTTGGGCGAGTCACTCTTACAGAGCCATTGTGAGGATTAAAAGACATAATAACAGGCACATAATTTGCACTCCATGGTGGCTATATTAATGATCTGATTATAGTTCAGTACACTGTTTAGATGTGTGAGTTATTTGGAAGGATTGCTCTATCTACTAAATATTTGAAACTATATGACTAAAAAACTAGTGTTCTGTCTTCATAGATGCATTTTGATAGTCATTAGACATCTCATATTCCAAAGGCCTTCTCACAGGCAGACAAATAAATTGATAGTCACTTAACATTCAGTTTGGAGGGTCAAGGAGTAGAATTGTATGGAAAAGGTTATTCAAAGAGTCTGTTTTTTCCTGGATTTATTTGTTTGGGACTACAAAGAGAGAAGCTTGCAATTTATAATTTCTGTTGAGCAATGACCTAGCGGTAAAGAGATATTTTACTTATTTATGAAGAATAATTAATTATTTGCTGTGTGCAGGAGGAAAGCATTCTAATGAAAGCATGCATTTTAAAGGTTGAGGTGGGGAAAACAAAAGTTGCCAAATTTAAGCTATTTACTTTTAGATGATTTAGTAGGAAGGAAATAAAACATTCCTCAAACTGGTATAGTAGTAAGGATAGCAGTGAGTTGCAATTTATAATAACGTTTTATATGCTGCATCGTAACTCTTGAAATTCAAGCTTGTAAATCAGGAATCATCTTATCAGGGTAAGATCTCATCAGTATCCTGGCATTTTTAAGGCTCTAAAGTTGTTCATAATTTATACATATGAATATAGTGAGTGTAGAGGGAAACTTCAGCTATCTGGAACTTAAATTATTTTGGATGAAAGGGGGTCTGTACTTTAATCATCCAACTTTTTCTTTTTTATTTAAATCATTTTAGGAAGACTTTTTGTATGGAAGATAACTGGGCCTTTTCTTTATGACTTAGCAGCATCATTATGTATGCATTTCATTACCATGAAAATAATATGGTGTGATGTCCTCAGGGACCATTGGACTATGAGATCTGCTTTGACTGTGAACAAAATTGGCTCAGATTAAGTGCATTTTGAGGGCTTTTTTCCTGTTGTTTATCTCCCCCCCTTTTCTATTCTTCCCTTACTCTCAGCTATTATTCCTCATTGCTATTAGTATTTCTAGGACTCCTCTTTAATTTGCTGCCTCAGATACGCTTTCAGCTCAAACACCTAGCTTGCTGGAATTACATATAAACTACGTGTAAACAAAATCTGATAGAGGACAAAAGGGCTCCTCTGTGAATAACATAGTTGAACATCGTGGTATTTCTTTTGACTCTTCCAAGAGACTTTTCACAGTTTTCTTGATTTCATCTGCATTTTAGATGAGAAAAATGTCCTTACATAAGGCAGACGCTCTCGAATAAGCCTCTTGTCCATGGATGTGTGTGTGAGAGACCTGGAATTTATTTATGCCTAGTTCTCTGCTCTGTAATAACAGCCTTCAATAGAAATGTCCTTAGGGATGCTTTCATGGGCATAAGAGGGACCCCAAGTAGTAACTTCTCCTTAGGCTGTATTTTATAGACTGGATATATAAGTATATTTGATGATTCTGCATTAAACTTTCTGGTATCAAGCCCCCAATTCTTGAGTATTATAAGATTCTAGATATCCTAATTTTAGATACAAATAAAGTCGTGATGGTTGTAAAATTTCCCATTGGTTTTCTTCCTTTCTCTCACAAAATTTCTTATTGTGGCTCACTTGCTTGATTTGAGCTCCTGACTAAAATAAGTTTACCAGCATTTTACCATAATGATACTTATCTTTACAAAGATAAATATGGCCATATTTCTCAAAAATTAAGATGAAGAATGTAGGTTACTGGGACTTATGAAGACTATTTTTCTTTTCAAATAGTTGATCAGTATCATGGAATGTAGTTAGATACCTTGGAGAGCCATTAAAGAGAAATACATCATGAGTTTTCAGGGGAGGAAGGCCAACATAGAGGACAGTATGTTAGATAACTCACCCATGTACCCAGCCAATCATGTGGAGCCAAGGAGGCTTATTTTTATGTTTTAAAATTAATCCAGCCTAGATTAGCCATGTCACGTCCCCTTAACCATAGGCGTATGAATCTCAGGGCAGACAGCTGTTTGGATGTCCCATACTGGGACCGCTGCCCTCAACAAACGCTTTTGATTCTTCTACATGGACACTTGGCAGCATCTGTGTGCACCCATATGGCAGGATGGCATCCTGCCTGTGTACAAGTCAGTTGGATTGTTTCACTAGGACCCAGGTGCCAAGCGAACCTGGGTTTGGTCTAACTGCCTCTGGAACTATGCAGCTTCTTTCTCAGAAACAAACAAACCTTTCCTCATAATCACTTCCAAGGTTATGGCAATAGGGGCTGGGGATTTAGCTCAGTTCCACAGTGCCTGCCTGGCAAGCACAAGATCGTGAGTTCGATTCCCAGTATCAGCAAAGAAAAACAAAAACAAACAAAAAAAAAAAACTAAGGTTATGGCAATATATTTACTGGTATTTTGTTGCTTTCTCCACTATGTGGAAATTTTCTGTAAAGAAAATAAAAAAGGAAAGACTATTTCATACAATTACTAAGCAGGTGGTGCAGAAAGCAGCAAAATATACAAATCTTAGGTGTCACCTGTAGCTGCAGAATGCGTAGCATTCCCAGAACTTCCATGGCCCCACTTCAAGATGGACCAGAGCACTGCTGGGCATTCATGATGCTGAGACTGCTCATTTAGCTTTGATTTTTAACTGGTTTCACTTTTAAAGTATTAATAATAGGAATAGGAAGAAGATAAATGAGACAGTACATGTGAAATTCGTTGAGTTTGTTGGAATAAACTGAGAGATTTAGGTGAATACGATGTCCTTTGATGAGGAAAGACATTGTGCACTTGCCCTGGCATTAGTAAACAGGTGGTTAGCATGTTCATCTTTCTTCTCCTTTACTCTTTTGAAATAGCTCATTTTTTAATACTACTTCAGTTTATAAAACATTTTTGCCTATATTACTTTACTTAGTTCACATGAAAACTTTATGAAGTAGTTAAGTATTATTATTACTGCTTTCCTTTTACAAGTATGAAAACTGGGGTTCAGAGTAGTAGTGATTTATCCCAATGTTGTCCAACTTTAAATGCTGAAACCAAAACTCACACAGAGACATTTTCCCTGAAAATCCTTTGCATTTATTATAAAAAGTGTTGAGGAAATATACTTTTTTTAGGATATAACAGTTTTATTTCATTGTTAATTACAGGCTCTAAGCAGTGGTGGTTGATTAGAAAATGTATAAGATACTTTCAAAGTTGCTTTAATAGAAAATATCCCTGACATTAGCCATTGTAATTTTTTTCCTTTGACTTGATTTATAAGTAATTTTTTGAGCAGTTTCTTGGCAGTACTGTAGTTTTGAATTGGTTGTTTCCTAATGTGGTCAAAGAATTTTCATTTACATAAATAGGAAAAATCTGTTGGGATTTTATTCTTTTATTTTGTTATGATTTTGGAAACCCATACCACTCTACATATAACGTCAAACTTAAGTAAGCATTGCCTCTAATTAGGACCTGTTGTGACATTATTATGACTTCAAATTCAATTTATTTAAAGCCATTTAGAATAAATCAGAAGAGTTATTTAAAAGAGGTTTTGAAGGAGATATTGGCTGTTACCTATCTTCCTCTTTTAAATAGGATATATATGTTAAAATTTCCACTGTAAATTTTTTAATTTGAAGGATAATGTAAATAGAGAGACATTTTGTAGCTAGGTGGATTATAAAAAAAAATTCTTAATGTTCATTACAAGTAAGGAAAGGTTGAAAAGTTGACTTGCCATTCAGTCATTGTTAACATGAAGGTATTTGGAAATAGAAACTAGGCATGATAGATGTACTTTGTTTTATTACAGCATAAACATTCCACTGTTCCACTCATTTATAATGTACTTTAATAGAAAAACCTTTTCCTTTAAAGCTTTATTGAAGTATATTTTACATATCATACAATTCATTAATTGTGGGTATACCATTGGAAGTCTTTTAGTAAATGTAAAGTTCTGTGACGGTCATTATAGATTCCCTCATGCCCACTTACAATCCATCCCTGCTCCTACATCTGATGATCTTTCCATTTCTTCTGCCTTTTCCAGAAAATTCGTGCAAGACTACAATGTGTAGTCTCCTGTGTTCAGCAAATTGCACTTAGCATAATGTTTTTAGGGTCAATTCAAGTTGTTGTTTGTGTTTGTCATCTTTGGGGCTCCTAATTAGCCAGCTTCTCCCAAGTGTCACAGTTGGGTCTGGGGCACCCTCTGATATTCATTCTATTCTGGGAACACTTTTACAAGATGGACAGCAAGAGCAGGCCAGTGCATGGGTGGGGTAAAGTCAAGAGCCATGGGACTGTGTGATGGAGAGGAGCTCTGTCAAGAGACCATTTTCAGAGTCTGAGGGATTTTCCCCTTTTCTTATACCTGTGTCTGGTCTTGGGCAGTTGCCGAGTGTTTCTTTCATAAAGGGAGCTTAAGATATCTTTGTGAGTGTGAGCTTTGTGTTCAGGTTCATGAAAGTTACAACTGTGTAATGCTTAAATTTTTTATACTTTGACCAATTTTACATGCTTATGTCTGGTAATCTGAGCAACTGATTTGAAGACAACAATATGCAATAGAACAACCATTGGTGAATTCCTACCATCTTGTCTAATGAAACTCTGTATTATCTCTAAAGTTTTATTTAATAATTTTTTTTATTCTCTTCCATTCTTACATCTGGTAATCTGAGCAACGTGGTTGAAGATAACAATATGTAATATAACAACCATTGTTAATTCCTATCACTTTGTTTTGAAATGCTGTATCATTTTTAATGTTCTTGCTTTGTTTTTTTTATGTCTGTGATGTTTGCATGTTGCTATTGTTCTTTTTTTTTTTTAACTACTGTCTTTAAAATAAAAAAAAAAGAAAGCTACAATTGTGCTGAGTTGGCTCTATCTGAACAGTGACCAGGGTTTGTTGGTTAGGTCATCTGCAGGCCAGGACTGGCAATCTCCAAGCCAGGCTATATTATACTGCTAAGTGATACATTAGTGTAGGCCCTGTGAGAAAGCTGAGTGGGGCACGTGACTGTTATTCACCGTCACTGTGGGCCTCCTACAGTATAATACCCTGTATAGTTTGTTCTTCTTTATTGATAAGTAGTATTTCATTGCATGTGTAGCCCTTTTCTAATCCACAAGCTGTTGGATATTTAGATTGTTTCTACTTTGGGCTACTTTGATTAATGCTGCTGTAAATATTTATGTGCGAGTCTTTGTGTAAAAATACGTTTTTATCTTTCTTGAATGCATACCTTTTCATGAATTACTAGGTTTTATGATAAATATCTGTTCATTTTAAAAGAAAATGCAAATTGTTTTCTAAAGCAATTAGATCAGACTTTATTTCTCACTAGCAGCTTGTGAGGGATCCAGTACGTGGATTGTAGCCATCCTGCTTAGTGTGTATTGGTATCTGGTTGTTTGGATTTGGGTTTATATAATTTTCTATTGCTGTGTGACAAATGACCACAAAGTTTACAGGTTAAGGTAATATGCCTTTTGGTCGGGAGTCTGATTTCAGGGTCACCACCTCAGGTTTCACTAAGCTGAAATGAAGCTGTTGGCTGGGACTTACCTCTCTGATGCTGGAGGTGCTCTTTAAATCTTCCTCCTTGTTGGCAATAGTTCATTGCCTTGATTTTGTGGGACTGATATCCTCATTTTTTTTCCTACATATGGCCAAGGGATTATTCTTAGGTTCTAGAGGCCACCATGCTATATGGTGCACTGCAGAAGAAATTCACAATCTTGTTGACTACAGAAGAATTTTCATTGAATCTTTCTTTCTGAGAAGATCGGGTAGTCTTGAAGGGTTTACCTGACTAGGAAACCCACCCAGGATGATCTTACTTGGGATTAACTCAAAGTCACCTGTTTAGAGCAGCGATTGTATTGTATCTGCAAAACCCCTTCATCTTTGCCATATTATTCAGTCTAATCATGGGACTGAAATCCCTTTGTTTCACAAGTATTTCCCACACTCAAGGATAGAGGATACACAACAGGAAGCACAAAGCTTGGGAACCATATAAAATTCCACCTAGCACAATTTCCTTCATCCCTGATGCTGTTGAGCATCTTTTTATGTTCTTCTTAGCCATTTTTGTATCATCCTTAATAAAATACTATTTCAAATGCCTTGACCATTTTTACTAGATTGATTATCTTATTGAATTATAAAGGATTACACTGTTTATATTCAGGATGCAAATTCTTTATCAGATATGACTTGCAAATACTTTCTCCAATTTCTAGCTTCTCTGCTTATTTCTTATTGGTATCTTTTGAAGAGCAGAAGATTTTTATTTCAATGAAGTCTGTCTTGGTTAGTTTACTCTCATTGCCCAGACAAAATACTCAGTGCCCAAACTTAAGGAAGGAAAGGTTTATTTAGCTCGTAGCTTGAGGAGGTTTCAGTCCATAATCAGCTGGCTCAAAGGCAGGGTGGTGTGGCAGAGGGCAACTGTTCGTGGCTGCAGAAGACACCAAAAGCAACAAGAGCAAAAGAAGAAAGAGCAGGCTCTTTTCCTCCCTTACAATGTATGCCGGCTACCCACCCTAGTGTGGGTATAGCACTCAGAGCCCCAATCCCAGTACTAGACAATGGACCAATCACAAACTCTAGATTCAGCCTCCTCTGAAAATCCCTGCCCCCCATGACCACTTGAGGCTTGTGTGGGGGGAATCCAGACACAAACAATGTCCAATTAATCGTTTTTGTTTTTTTTTACTTCACATTAGGATCATGTGTGAGAAATCTTTGCCTAACCTGAAGTGGAAAAAAGATTTTCTACTGTCTTTTCGAATTTTGTAGTTTTAGTTTTTAAATAGGACTCTGATCCATTTTGAGTTAAATTTTGTTCACGGCATGCACAGAGTTTACTGAGAGTAGACTTCATTAAGTTTGGTTATTTATGTTCTTGGCATATACATATATATTCAGTTGTTCCAGAAACATTTCTTGAAGAGGTATTTTCACTATTGAAATGTTTAGTTACCTTGACTGAATATCAATTACCCTAAACATGAGGGTTTATTTCTTTAATTTCTCTTGTTCTGTTGACGTACATGTCTACATTTATGCCAGTACCACACTCTCTTTATTTCTGTGCCTTACCAGAAAACGTTGAAACCAGGTAGTATAAGTCCTATAACTTTGTAAAATTGCTTTGGCTCTTCGACTAATTTGCATTTTCAGTTAACAAATTTGAGGATTAATTTGTTAATTACTGTGCTCACTGGAATTTTACTAGAAATTCCACCAAATCTGTAGATTAATTGGAACATAATTGCTATCTTAGCAATATTGTGTCAATGTTTTATAGTTTTCAATTTACATACAGGTAGATTTTTTTTTGTTTCTTCTGTTTATTCCTAAGCAGTTTGTTTTGCCAGGCATTGTAAAAAGAATTGTTTTCCTGACTCAATTTTCAAGTATTTGCTAGTTTATCAAAATGTAATTGAGATTCATATGTTTATCTCTTATTCTAAATCTTTTCAATATTATCTCTAGATATTTTTTTGTAGATTCCCATAGGAAGCATTTTCTGAATAGAATTATGTCATTAGTGAATAAGACAGTTCGGTTTACTCTTCTTTAATCTCTATGGTTTTACTATCTTTTTCTTGCCTTGTTGCATTGTTTGATTATAACCTCCAGTACAATGTTGTTGAAAGAACTCCTAAAGCAACAAATACAGTAAATTGATGAAGTCTCATTAATACTGCTTTTTGTTTGTTTGTTTTTGTGTTGCTAAGATCAAGTTCAGGGATTCATGCATGCTAAGCAAATGTCTACCACTGAGCTACACCCCAGCCCTTAGTATAGGTTCAGGATAAAATTTGAATTATAACTATTACGTGTGTCATTTTCCTAAATGTAAATGTCACTTCTGAATAGTTATTCTAAATATCTTCTTTTGTCTAAGATCCACATTACTTTCCTTTCTTCCTACAAATTATGATAAGTCTGGTTTGTGTATAAATGGCTAATTATGCTTGCCTTTTAAGTTTTGCTGTGAAATCAGTTGTTCAAAATCAATGGAAATCTTTCTTGTCTTTTTTCTCTGATGTTAGTGATATTTTAAAGTTACCTTAACATGTATGTATTTGAGTATGACTTGGTTTTCCTTCAGACCTTTTTCTTCTTCTCCCAAGACACAAAATGGAGGGCACATGACCTGAAAGTAAAAGATTTAAAATGTAGTTGGGAGTTGTTTGATTTCTCAAATTTAATGAGTCAAAGTTTTTTCTAAATAACTTACTGTTTTAAATTCTGTGTAGTAAGAGAGTTGAGCTTTAGGTATCTATATTAATGACTATCCTCTGTTTTCTTATTTTATAGTTAGGAGTACATATTGTTTTATGCATCTTAAATGAGGTTAATCATTAAACAGCTTTTTAAAATTCAAATTTGTTTTCGAATCACACATTTTCTTAGAGAATTGAAACAGATCCCATTTGCCATATAATTATAGGAGATGCCCATGTTAAAACAAAAATTCTTCACAAACAGTATAGTCATTAAATAGATACAACTTAGGAATTCACACTAGGCTTTTTGTGAAATTACATATTCTGAAGCTCATCCCTCTTTCCTCCTCTCTGTGAAGATACAGAAGAAGGAATCATTAAGGACTTCCTCCAAGTTGTTTTGCTCGCTGGAATTTTGTGTCATATTATAGTTTGTGAGTAATTTTTTTCAGTAGTGTAGAATTTTATTTTAATTGTTCTGGAGTTTGGTCTAACAGAAATTAAACCTATTATCAAATGTAGAATAAGACATGCCATATATTTTCTACTAGTCTAGCATTTATTATTGTTATACTAAATACATGATCATAGTGATAAATCTAAATATGGTACACAATTACATTTTGACCCTTATTCAGATTGACCATTCAACTCACTATGGTATGTTTCTCAAAACCACGATTATTAGAGCACAAAGAACCGAGGGTGATCTGTTTTATTTTCATGGGGGCTGGGAAGCAGTAGGGCAAAGCACAGGATAGCAGCATCAGCTTATAGTGTTTAGCAGTAGCTCAGCTTTTTCAAAAGGCTCTTTTTTCAAGAGATGCTAAAAGGGTGTTCAGAAAGATGAAAGCTACATGATTAAAATGAAGCTTGCTATAATGTTTAACTGGCAGTTTATGTTACATAGTCTATACTCTGGTCTAATCATCTTGTATTGTGTCTGACTAGTTTATAGTGGTTGAAAGTTTCTTGGCCAGAAAGGACCTTGTAAAATTAGTTCTTATTAGAAAAAGTATGGATGACTGCAAAATTTGGAGACAAGCTGATTTTAGTTCTGTGAAATGACACAAATAAATAATCAGCGTGATGGTTTTGGTCTAATTTGGAGGGGGGAAAAGTCAAGTGGGGTTTGTCTCTAGAAATTCCTAATGCATAGGATTCCCATCAAACTAGCATCTTACTTCTTCCCTGATCTATCCCTGAGTCTTTGTTTTAAGAAAATCTGCGCACATGTGCATATCTAAGAATGGGTAGGTTTGTGTAACATATAATACACTGGGGCTTTTAAATTAAGTGGGGTATAAGATGATACTTCAGGATACCAAGGTGCAATATTTGAAGTCAGACAATTTAGAGCCAGATACAATTGCTTCCTTTCCATCTAATTGCTAGACTATTTTGATTGTGGCATTTTTGGTAGTTCTCCCAACCAGAGAGAAGCTTCTACAGTCTTCATTTTCTGGGTAAGAAAGCATCACACAGTGTATTCGTAGCCCATCACACAGAATAAGCAGTTTGCATTGGAATTGTGTTCAGGTTTTCATGTGTAATATTTGTTCAGTTTCTCCTTAAATATCATTTTTTAAACTTTTTGATGTTGTGGCATTAACCATTGGATGTTTTGATAATTTATTGGTTATTAATACCAGCTCCTGCTTAAGTATCATTTATAAGTTAAAAGGAAAATATGCAAGCATATACATATATTGTTATTGTGAAAAATAACAGGAGAGTTTTCTTAAGGTCTCCTAATTTTTAAATTCTAAAACTAAAACTTTGACTGAGTACCTTGATAAAATTCCACTTTGGCAGGGTGACAAATTATCTCCATAGGTGCAGTTTTTCTTGGTGTTTGATTCTTTACATCATTTATGTGAACAGTGTTTAAATGTTAGCTAGTGGGGCTTGTGAGGGAAATCTAAAAATAATTAAAATAGAGAAAGATAGTTATATTCTTGTGGTCCTGTGTAAAAACTATTGATCCTTCTAGTGAGAGAGCCTATTGTCACTTTTGCTCTTATGTTAAAACAAGCAAAATAACAAATCTTCCAGGATATTTTATTTCTTAGTTACTTTAATCTCAGTTTTCATCTGGAGGATGTGTAGGGTTTTGTTTTTCTTTTTTTGTTTTGTGCCAAACTGTACAAACAAAATATTCTTTGACCTACAAATTACACAAACCTGTTACTTCCAATTCATCTTTATACATTGGTGAAAGGAAATCTAGTGGCTTTTGTAGTTTGATAGTTTTGAAGATAAATTATCTTCAAGTAGATCAACTTTTGAAATTAGAGAAGCCCGATACAATTGCAAAACTAAATTTTAGTATAACCTGCTAAGTTTTAGGTGTTTATAACTTAGCCATAAAAGTTCTTTTCCGCCAAAAATATAGTCTTTACTCAGCAAGAATTTTAAACAAAATTTGCCTTAAATAATTTCTTTTTTTCCTTCTGTAATCTAAAAGAAACAGAAATAGAAAGCTTAAGGTCCCAGACATGATTTTATAGAAGAATTTTAAAAGAAACATAAGTGGACCATATATCCATATTATGGGCTAGTGCCCTATAAATTAAAGACAGAGAGGAAAGAAAAAATGGGGGATGGGACAGTAGGGGAAATGACTATGAGTGGAAAAGGCTGGTTCATAAGCTTATTAGATGATATTCTTTACTGAAGTATTGTAATCAGTGCCTAAGCTCTAAGCCTGTCACCCGCAGATGTTAATAACCACGCTTGTTTCTGTAGGCTCCTTTTAAAAAAAATTATTAATACATATTTGCTATGCATCATACTCATATTCTTCATAAGGAATTTGTACCATACACAGTATATCTTAATTCCTTTTTATTTTTTATTTCCTTCCCCTCTTTTCAACCCTTTTTCCCTTTCCCACTGACAGAAGGTTTGTTTCCATGTTTTCCTTCCATTCTTTGTTTTTTTTTAATATCTTTTGCCTTCCTTCCCTTTCCCCTCCCCCTTCCTTGTCCCTGTAAGCTTCTTACCTTGGTTTGTCTGTTGGCCTGCATTTGTTAGTGTGAGGAACCTTCCAGATGGCACAGTTAGGTCTTCAGTCATCTTTTCTGGTTCATTAGTGTCTTGTAGTCCATTATCCCCCTCTACACAGTGTCCTGAGAACAGAATTTTCTTGTTTTTGCTCTTTGCTATTATAATTCCAAATTCCCCCATCAGCACCTCCTACCCTCTGAAGGTGACAGGAAGAAATCTGATTAACAAATTCTTGGTAAAATATTATACAGAAACTGGGTATGGTGGTGCATGCCTGAAATCCCATCTGCTTAGGAGGCTGAGACAGAAAAATTGCAAGTCCAAGGCTAGCCTAGGCAACTTAGTGAGATCCTGTCTTAAAACAAAAGGTACAGGGAAATAGCTCAGTGGTAGAATACCACTGGATTTGATCCCCAGCACAACACACACACACACATACGCGGGCGCGCGCACGCACGCACAGGCACACCTAAACAGTTTTAGCATCTCTCAAGTGGCCTTCCAGAGATAATGGGTCTAACAAATCCCAAAGCAGTTGCTTTTGAAGGAAGGAAGTTCTGTTCCTTATGGAAATACCAAGGGGTTAGAGACTGCAAGAGAGAAGCACCTCTGGGAACGAGGTGTCACGGAACCAGTCCATGATGTGAGCAGATCGTAAGCCACACATACTCTGCATAAGTTTTTCGGATGGGCTTGCTCCTCAAACTGCCCAGGAATACAGGAAAAAGAAAGCTGGTTCAAGCCTACTTACTCAGGACCGCAAGCATCCACCTACAACACCAGTCCCATTTTGTTGTTCCCCCCTTTCAGTTTACTTGGCATCTAGCTGGAGCAATGTCTGAGGTACTCGCCAACCATATGGCGTTTGGGTGGGTCACCTCGCATGAAGCTCTTTTGGACCAGCCTTTTCACATGTCAGCCTGCTGCCTTCATTCCTCTGTTCTGAAACAGGTCGGCTTCCATGACTCGAGGGTACATTTACAAAGTGTAAATTCTAACATGATAAGCATGTGCATTTTTCATGAAGTATTTGTGCTACATACTTCCATGGTTATTTTATAAATTAGACTGCCATTACCATTCTTTTCTCCTTGTATTATCTTGCTTTGGTGCATGCTTTGATAGTTTTTATAGTTTATTGCCCCCTGATGCTCACTGTCTTTGTGTGTTGTATGTTGCTCTTTACGTCCTGCTGGGGTGCAGTTTAATGAATTATTTTTCAATGAGAATGATACAATTTTTATAGCCTGCCCACAGAGATAGTGATTTAATATAATATTTGTTTTATTCTATACCCTTGCACGTTTGTTTAGCTCCTACACATCATCACTGCTAGCATTTGAGTGTCACAAGGCATTGGCCACCCAGGCTCAATGTCATGCATGTAATGGTTTCTTTTATTGCATGTTTAATTCTTTATCTCTTCTAATCTTCTCTCTGGATCTCTATCTTCAATTCCATTTCAGACAGTTTGGCTTTTATGCCAACATCTGTACATTTGCTTTGCATTGAAATTCCACAAATAACATCTTTGCTTCTGGTGGTCTCTTGCTCAGTAATTGAATCCACACATCCCCAGGAAGTATTTTGTGGGATGATTTAACAACTTTAGTTTTTTGTCAAAGTAGGGCTCATTTGAAACTCTATAAATATGAGTCAGGGTTTATTTTGTGGGTACCTTTAACTCTTTCTTTTCTTCTCATTGCCCCCAACATTATACCATAACTCTTTTTCCTTCATCTGGTTGAATTGTACAGATTCTTTTATCTATTTCCTAAAATGTAGTTGGTGTTTAAATACCACTGCTACTAAATCTCACTCCTTTTCATTTGATCTTGTTCCTCTATATGCTTTATGTAAATCCCATCCCTCCTTCCTCCTGTTCCTACACATCATGTTCCTCCAGTGTTAGGTGTGAGTTAATTAACACAAACTCTCACGACAAGGGAGACCTCAGGCTTGGAATGTTACTGGAACACTTTTCTTTGAATCAATTCAGTTAAAAATTTAAAATGCCTCAACAGTGAAGGTAATATCTTGATATTTGCTAAGCAAGGTCTTGTTTGTATTTTTTTTTTTAAAGTTGACCAGCAGTTATATCAGTTAACTTTCACTTAAAAAAGAAAGTTAAAATCATCAGCTAAAATTCTTTCAGCTGCCCATACTAGGATAGGCAAAATATAACTCTCTGCGCATTGAAGTAATTTAATTATCTTCTTAAGCGAAATCTGTGGGTGGGGGGGTAGGCAGCTCGTGTTTCAGTCAGGTGAGCCACAACCTGGATTCTTCCGTTTGTCTTCTCTGCCGTCCTCATTACACTGCCTTTTCCACTCAAGTCTTATTACCTCACGGTGAGAAAACTGTTGCACCGAGCATCAAACCTTACATAATAGCTGTTGATGAAAGCTTCATGCATCTTTATCGGGCAAAACTGTGTTATATTCTCACATTTATATTGATCACAAATATGCAAGAATACAACTAGCATGACTGGTTCAAAGCCAATTATTCACTTTCTGGAAATGGGCACATTACCTATACAACAAACAAAAGGCTTATTTTGTTTATTTTTGTTTGTTTTGCAAAAGATAGAGCAAATTTGATTCCTTTTGAGTTGGCAACATATACATTTACCTAACCAGAGATCAAGAGATATTGAATTAAAAAATGAGAAATCTAAGTCCTGCATACAATTGCATTTTTGTAGTACTCCAGGACCTTCTCACTGTACATTCCCAGCCTCCCACCCATACATTTTAGTCAGTGTCTCCATAAGTTGCCCAGGCTAGACCCAAACTTGTGATCCTCCTGCCTCACCCTCCCTTAGAGCTGGGATTACAATTCAGTTCCACCACACCAGGGCCAGGGATAAAGCTCAGTGGCACAGTGCCTGCCTGGCAAGCATAAGGTCTTGAGTTTGATTCCTGGTACCAAAAAAAAAGTTCCGTCGCACTGGGCCACATTGTATTCTAATTCTCAGTGTTAATGTAGGTAGTGAATGTGGATTTCTTTTTCATTTTAGAGTCTTAGAGTGGTCAAGATCCATGTGTAAAAATAATTCTTATAGAAAACATTCCATTTGCAACGTTACTCTACTAGTAGACAATTTCTCTTTCAACACAATGACATGCATCCTTTGACATTTTTGTTTTTATTGGGGTTCCATTGGCTACCATTGCAATTTAGAAGTCTGTAGTTTTCAGGAAAACAGAGGCTGTACCTCCTCATGTTCCTAATCATTTCCCCAGTGCCCCTTGGGTCTCAGGTACACAGTGGGTGATCAGTACATACTTCCTCAATAAAGGAAACTCAGGCTCAGCCATCTGAAGCGACATTCTGAACAGTTACTTTTAATTCCTGTTACTTGCTTGTGTAATGTGCTGTGTGTTAGGAATGAAATGTAATATTTGGATGAAATAATAAAACAAATTTGTCATCTCATAGCTCCTTTCATAACAGTTTATTTGCATATAGTTTTATCACATGCTTTTCATAAATCAGTAAACAGTTTCCTACATTCCCCTCTACCTGCAGTAAGGCAAGCCCATTTCATAAATGGCATCATGAAATACCAGGCAGGCAAAAAAGAAGGAAGTCACAGGTCTAATGTTATTCCTGAGTGACTCTGGAGTCAGACGCTCCCCGGCCTGTAACTTGTCCTAGATACTGAGGTGGAGGGGCCCAGGAGGTCAGAGCAGCAAAAGGAAGGGTCCGGACCTGAAGGGATGGAAGGAAATAGCGTGTAAAGCCTGACGTTTAAAAAAAAAAGAAAACCTTCTTTTCTTCCCCCTTGCCCAAGTAATAAAGGAAAATGTTAATGGCAAGGGTTATGGCAAAGCAGCCTGTCTCACAATATTTATGTTTCCCCAAAAGGAACACCAGTAATAACTAATTTCCTCTAACAGTAAAGTATATTGAACTAAAATAAATGTAAACTTTACTCAAACCATGCAAACCTCTCCTCTAAACTTGGCTTTCATATAATGAAACTTTCTCTAAAAGATAACAACCAAGTGATAGAGAATAGGGGACGAGAACTGGGTTTCCAGGGCATAAACATCAAATTGCCATTCATACTGATTTTCAGATGCAATTTAAAAATTAATCCAGAATGTTCAGAACATGGGCATTATGAAAGCTTTTTATTGTAATCCTAGACAAAACTTTATTATGCCATAAAGAAACCAGGAGTCTTTAGTAAAAATTGTAGTTGACAGGGAAATAAAGTCAATTCCACTTAAAGCTAAAAGGTATACTAGGTCAAGAGCTCCTTGTATGTATCTTTTACTTTAGAGTGCATTTATAGCTCATGAAAGGAAGTAGATTGATATTCTTAAAGTTAACTTCCTTTTCTTGTGTTCGCAAAACCCAGGTTAGCCAGGTGGAAGGATGCAGAATTAAGCTTTTATTACTCTGCCTGGAGCACATGAGAGGGTGTAACTAGGCTGAGGATGAATGTGCAGTTTAAGAGACAAGCTGCCCTCTGCTGAGACCGTACATTTCCCTCCATTGTTTTTCACATCTCGGCCAGATACTTAAATAAAAGTATCTTGAATGATAATGCTTCTTGGAATCTCATTTCATTCTTCACTAGCCAATCTTGGTTGCCTGAAATTAATCATTGTCATCATATTTATGGAATGAGTGGGGGATACATAGAAAAGTTGATTCAAGGTTAGGATAATTTCAACTGTGATCTTTGCCCTCAAGAAAATTAGGCGCTATTAGAAAGATTTATAAGTATACAGTTCAATTTTCATTATATAGAGCTAGTGAATTCCAGGGAAAAATTAGTGTCAATGGAGCTTGAGTTCCTAGGTGATTCCGCCAAGCCTATATATCCATAATGAAACCAGTGATAAAACTGACCATCTGTTATGAGCCTGAGATAAAAGGGAATATCATCAGCTCTCCTGGATACTGGCTTGGTTCTGAGCAACATTTTCAAATACCTTTCCATCCATGCCGCTCTGCCTCCTTTCCTCTGCTAGTAATGTTTACTTGGGGCCTCCAGAAACCCACTGTTTTAAGGAAGCCATATTAATTCCACCACAGAGGATAAGGAGGTGAGATGGCCTCATTAGCCTGAAAGGGTTCCATGCTCAGAAATGATCTTTTCTTCTTTATTATCAAGATTCCAGTTCTCCTCCTGCAGCTCAATTCCTTGTAGGTTTCGGGGAGAAAGCAAAGCCGTGGCATCAGTTCATGCTGTGATGTGAATTATTAACAGTCGTCTTATCTACTCAGATGATTCACTTTCTAAACAACGTTTGCTAAAACAGACAAATTTTTAGTGGTGTGCTGGTGTTATTTCAGACAGTGTAGCGAAAGGCAAACATTAAATTCAAAACATTACTTAAATATATATGAGGGAGACCACTCAAAAATATCTATTGGCACTTTGGGTTTTAAATATGAGCAGTCACAATAAAAGTCTACATGTACACATGTGCGCACGTGCACACACACACACATGCACACACACAGAAGTAATAAGCAAGGTTTAGTGTGAACATTAGCTGGACCACAGAGAATGTGCTGTAAGAGCTCAGGGAAGAGCAAGGTGCTCCCACCTCTTCATCGTGGGAATGTCACTGGATGAGGCTGGAATGACAAGTTTTTATAAGTGGAGTTGAAATTGACAGGTAGTCTGAGCCAAGAGAATAATATAACCAAAGCACGGAGATATAGCTGGAACTCTATCCCCTGGGGAGGTCACTGCTTCTGAAGCGGTCTTCTACCCTGGAAGGGGAGAGGATCTGATGAGCACCTGAGCATGTGGAGATGCCCATGCTTTGAGTATAACCACATTGAGAGTGAGCACCTGAGAGAGAAAGAAATCAAGGATCTGCAGGACTAAGTACCTTGCCTAGGACCACAGTGGTCCATAAAGAGCCAAGTCGCAATTGAAATCTCAGTCCACCTTGTTCTAGAACATAACTCCTCAGCTTCTGCTGGATCGGGTCTCCTCCCCCGGGGGAGCTCTTCAGTGGCAGCAGGAATGGAGGTGTGGGTGCAGGGAGGTGAAGTAGGGCATCATCGGCATCGTTTGCACATGGATACATTTATTTATACTTTATGTGGACAGAGAAGGCTATTAGTGTTATTTTTCATCAAAGTAATTTAACAAAACTTCTGCAGAGGGCCGTAATGGAACCCTCATTTGGAAACCATTAGTGCAAATCATTTATTTTTAGCCGTCTTTTTAGATCATTTAGAAACAGGATGAGTTGTTTATTTTTTGAAAGCATGCCTAGTTTTGTCTGCTTGTTAAAGACCTTCTCTATGAAATCAGCAAAGTTCTTTGCTCAGGTGTAGTTCCACAATTTCCAGTTCTTCCTAGAACCGGCCTCTGCCAAGGTGTGTTCCTCTTCAGGGCTCTGCAGATTCTCAAGGAGCCTTTCTGTTATGCCAGTTGGTAGCACTCTATCTGTCTTGGAGGTGGTTTCTTCTTTTTTTTTGGAGGAACTGTTCAGAGTTATAATTGTGGGAGGACAAGTGACTCAGTTTGGTGCAACTACAGTGCCTCCACTTGGAGGTGGATACTGCCCCCCATCCCCTACTCACAGACTGGTTTTCCTTGCGCATTGCCCAGGCCATTGACCATTCTGACTCTTCTCCTTGCCTATTAGCATTTTCAACCAGAAGTGGCCTGGAAACTGAGGATCTATGGCAAATGTGATAGCTGTTGGGAGGATGTTGCTGAGGAAGAAGGTTAGAATTATCTTTTTAGTAAAGTGAAACTCGGGGGTTATTGATGACTTTTCTTTTTTTAGGCTAAGCATGTCTAAAATGTTAGGATTGGGAAGAATTCTCTATAATGTGTTGGTAGTGATACTACTATTAAAAATGTAACTTTAGTATACTTCCTAGCCTATTGATATTGCTCAAAAGCCAGTTTCATCCAGGGATGGAAATAAAGCCCTGAATTCAGTTGGAGCTACTTAAAGAACAGCTATAGTCAAGTATTTTCCTTGATAAAATTATTTAAATCACTGATGTAAGTTAAAAGCAATCATTCCCCTTATCCAACCATAAATTGAAAATACTAAAAGAAATGTGCAAGTATAGACAGATTTTTTTCTTATTATTGTTCTCAAGTACAATGACTATTTGTGGAATTTACATTACATTAGTAGTTACAGATAATCTAGAGATAATTTAAAATATATGGGAGGATTGTGTAGATTATATGCAAATGCCATGCCATTTCTTTTAAGGGACTTGTGCATCTTTGGGTTTTGGGGTCCAAAGGCATTCCTGGAACCAATTTCCCATAGGTACTGAAGGCCGACTGTACATGTAATCACCTTTCCAGACCTGGATGACTGTGTATTCTCTTTAATAATTTAAATGATTGAAAAGTCTTCTAACAACCATGACTGGATCAACCTGTGAGGCTTTTGCTTATTTCTAGATGTGTCTCATATTCAAATCCTAAGTGGTGATTTTTCATCATTAGAGAGGTTTGCAAACATCATTATAATTATTTTTGCCCATCAATGAACTTACTTGTTTTTTGAATTTGTTTGAAAACTGTTCTGATTGAAGACTTCTTTCTTTTTTCTGTCATTTGATAGTCAACTTCCTTAGTTATGAAACCAAATTATTCTGTATGTTATGAGTCACTTGCTGTCAGCCTCATCTGTGGTGGAATTGAATATGTCCTTTTCCCTCACTGATGAAATGTAAACTTACTGTGCTGGACTCCTGCTCCAAGAGAAGGGGTGCTAGTGGCATAAGTGGTGGAATAGCTTTGTGTCCTTTTGTACAGTATCTTGCTAGAGTGGGTGAACGACAGGAGATTTTTTTTTTCTCCAGCAGCAGAGAGATGTTTCCCCCTCTGGTCCAGAAATCTCGCACCCCAGGTTCTTTGACACATCACTGACTGTTGGAGAGCATGCAGCCAGTGTTTACTGCTGGTTCTTGGGTGTTAAACAGCCCTCCACTGCTTTTATTGTACCATTAATTGCACTTAATGCAGCTGCATTTCTAGTACGCTTGACTAGGCTCTGAAAATTAAGTAGAGGGTACTTTGTTATAAAATTCACTGTAATGAGCTCTGGTGGGACAGGGTCTGTTAAGTTTGAAATTACCTTGGGCCATTTCTAAAGGACTTCTTAAAATATTTCACATCTATAAAAGTTTGTTACTAGATAAATACCCATGGAAGGTGTTAGACCAGGCAGAGGCAAAGCCATGTTTCTCTTCCATTTCTCCAAATAATCCGGCTGTTTTGAATATTTGAGAGCGATGTTTGTTTTCTACATTCTCTTCTGCCTCCACTATTTGCTAAATTTCAACTTTTAGGCTGTCAGTATATGAGCTCTGGGTTAGCTGTTTCACACCGTGGTTTATATATCCAGACTTAGCATCCATCCCTTTTCCTTTTTGAATCCAAATCAAACATGGAACTAGAATAAATATAGGACCCCCCTCTGGGTGTACATAAATTGGTTCAAGACAGAGTCACACCTCTAAGAACAAAAACACGGAAGAGACAGCTGTAACTATTAGCCAATTAGTTTAATGTTACAACTACCAACTAGATGCTGAAACAGAAATTCTTGTACCTGGCTAATAGATGCTTAAAATGACTTTAATTCCCTTAGTGTTCTTGGCCTATATGACTGACTGCTGTAATGCTTTGCGGCTAATAAAATTTCAGATGGTCTAATTTACCGGGTAGCTTTACCAAAACATCCAAGTAATCCGTACATACTCATTAGAAGCAGGTCCAGAAGAGTGTCCCTTAGGACTGATTTGAAAAACCTCACTGGGATCAGCCTCACTGAGCTTTAGATGCACTGGCACAAATCAGGTGGAGGATCTTCTATGGTTTTAGTGCAGCAATTTATCTGAGTTTTGTAGTTAAAGTTTGAGCATGAGGTAATTAGAGCCCTCCAAGCTTGAAATTCATGAACCTTATTCCCCCTTTAATAGACTTTGTACAAGCTTGCCAAGCTCTCTGTTTGACTGATATATAGAGAGGCTTTGTTAAAAAGCCTCTAGTCAAAATGTAGTTTTAAAAAATTCAAAATTGGCTTTCTTTTATTTTTAGCTCTTACATGTGTAAACGGAGAAGATTGCTGCATGTGATTACTTAGGGTCAGTCAGCAGTCTTCTGTGCACTTTGGAAATATTCACTAGTCAATAATTAGAAAGCCGTGGCCATGCAGTCCCATACTGCTGCCTGGGCAAGCCTGACAGCAGAGAGGTGGCCAAGCAGGACCAGAGCACAGAGGGTAGCATGTCATGGGGCTGTTTGGTCTTGTCTACTGTGTATCCCTCTTGGTAAAAATGTAGAAGATGCCATTATGCCACTATTATTTCTGTAGTAGGAATGCATGAGCATGTGTATCCCTCTGTTAGGTGGTTGTAATTCAACCAAGTGTGTCAATACTGTCCATGTTTCTATGGGTTTGTTTTTTTTTTTTTTGGAGTTGAGAATATAACGGCAGATTTTCAAATATATAAGTAGACATAGCATATGTATACACCTAAAGCAACCACAAAGTACTGCTTTTCTTCCTTTATTCTCATGAAAGGCTATTATGCTAAAAACACATAATGGAGAGTCAAAGTTCAACTACATATAAGTATTTTCATATATAACAAGATATTGTATCTCTAATAACCACTTTCATCATTCCTATGTGTGAACAAGGATATCCTTATGACATAATTTGCACTGCAAATCTGTAAGTTTTTTTAAAATTTGTAAATGACTACTCCATTTCACATCTTTAAGGAAGAGAAAGGAACCTACATTTATAGAACACCTCTAATGTGTTGAGCAGTGTATTAGACCCTTTACATATCTCATTTAATCCCTAAACATTATATTGAAAGAGGAGGTAATGTGTTCATCTCTCTGGAGACCGTGTGCATCAAGATTTTTTTTCCTTACTGGCTCAGTGTCATACACAACCTAAGAAGTGACAAAAGCGTCCTGTTTATGTAATCCTACTCTGATGACTTTAATCCTCATCAAAAAAAAAGTTTATTGGCACGCATTTTTATCCCACTATGGAGAGATTAAAAATCCAGACTGAATTAAATTCTTTTCCTTACTGTTTACTAGATATGTGCTAGAAAACTGTCACAAACATTGACATATAACCTTGATGTACCTCCTCGGGCTGGGTATTATTGTCATATTCTTCAGAATGGGGAAACTCACACCTGGATGTCAAGTGTCTCATCCGGGCTCACTAACAAATAGGTGAGAAAGCTGTTACTAGAAATGAAGGTCTCTTCTTCTAAGAACTATGATGTTCATACTAAATTAGAGCTGCCTGCCCATCTGTTCAAGTAATCTTAAATACTTGTGGACAAAGATGAATGTAAATTTCAGTATTCTTCGAAAGATGTTACAGAGAACAAACTAGACTTTGGTCGCTGCTAACTCTGGAAGTTCTTTGTAAAAAGGTGACAATAGTTTATAAGATGAACAAACTTAAGAAAATATATAGAACTTATGTCATCTGAACTATGGGTAAGAGACTGAAGAAACAAGCAGGTAGTGGTAAGGCTATAAATGAATAGCAATGAACTTGTCTAGGAAAATGAAAGTGGCTATATGGTCCCTGTCAGATTCTGAGAACCCTAGACCAAGCCATCTCTGAGAGAAACAGGTAAGAGCTGAAGAGTGCATTTAGTATTTGCTCTGCACTTCTGAGGGCAAGACTTGCATAAGCAGTAATTGTGAAATTTCCATGAAAAATTATCTTTCTATCCTGTCACCTGGAAAATTCAGCCTCACTGCAGGTGAGGTGATTGCCTCTGTGAGAACCATCTCTTGGGAAACAAGCCCTTCTTATGTCCTGCAATGAGCAGTTCTGGCTTTCTTTGTTGGCTTAATCAAAATTCACTGAATAATACAGGAAAATAGGAGGTTCTTCTTTCTTCTTTCAATTGCCTCTTTCAACAAATAAAAGGCATTTTAGTTTTCTTTTATTAAACAGTATAATATTCTTTTACTTCACACCTGGGTATGCTAATAAGCTCTTGCAACACTTGAATGTGGGTATTTGACAGATGTTGGCTTCAGGAAGGAAGACTTACTGCTCCTGTAAGCTAGAGATGGTAAGGACCCCAAAATCAGTTCGGGTTACTCCTCTATGATATTTAAAGAGCTTTTGCTATGGCAAAAAATCTAAAGACAGACAGATGTAGGGCCAGCTGGACTGAAAGGGCATTTTTGTTAAGCGTTGAGGGGGTAGACCATTCTGATGGCATGAAACAAGGCAGAGGCCTCAAAACAGCACTAGCCCACAGTGGGTCTTGCGTGTTCTAGCATTTTTATTCCCTTAGTAAGCCATGTATACAGAGTTTTATGTCTTCATGAAACTGGCAAGAAAGTCATTGCAGGAATGGAGGCTAGGTTCCTCCAGAGGATTTCTTGGTTCCCTGCTTACACAGTGGAGAAAACCAAGGCAGAGGGAGGTAGATCTGAAACAGTGAGACTTCAAGAATCCACAGAATGAAGACTCATTAGTGGGGGTGGAGAGAGCAGCAGTTTCAGGGCCACTGTGATGGCTTGATTTGCGATACGCCCAGGAAGATTTGCCTACTGAAGCATACTTACGAACGTGGTTTGCAGATTGTGTTGTTCATTGTCAGCTACAATTTGCGATCCGTACTGGGATAGCCTGGCCACCACTGTCTGGAACATTTTTGTAGATTCTGGTTAAATAAAGTATAAAAATTTTAAAAATAGTGTGTTGCTTCTTTGTCAGTTTTACCCAAATTTCAGATAATTTTGCAGCTTCTTTACAGGGGTTTGCTTCTCTTTCATGATTTTTTTGCTTTTATTTCTCTCAGGGTAAGCATCCCAAAGTACTTGGGAAACTTCTTCCCTTCCCTGAACATTTTTCCCATTACTCTTCTTTCCCATCTTTCATCTTTTATTCTTCCAAACGTCTAGCAAAGGAATTTAAAGTGCATAACTCATGATTTTCATTTTTCAATTACTCCTCACCTGATGGCAGAGTCGCTGCTGATGTCTTTGGTGTCCCCCCCAACGTTCGACAGTTGATGAGTCTCGCTTTGCGAGGCTGCCCTCTGCCTTCTCACACCACTACCATTCTGTTCTCCTATCTTTCTAGCTCATTCATTCTCATTCATTTCTTGCTCCCTTGCCTCTGTGTGGCTCTTCATGCAGATGTTCCCCGGGCCGGGCACCCAGCCCAGCCTCCCATTCAGCCCTCCCTTGGCTGCTGGTGTCACCTGCATGCTAATGACTTGCAGCCAGATCCTCATCCCTGCCAAGAACTGAACCCTCAGCACAGGCCCAGTGACCTACGAGCACCTCCGGTTTAACATCCCTTCATCTCTTAATGCTTTCTTCCCTTCTAAACGTTGATACAATGTACTCATTTGTTCATTTTAAGTTATATTTTGTATAAATTGAAGGTTTATTGTAAAACTTTATATTGAACAACAGTGTGTGAGATAGAAAGTCCCACCCATGCAAACCAATTGGGACATACTTTTTAAAAATCTTGTGATTGACTGATGTGCTGCCTGAGTAATATTTACAAGCCAAAACTGAAGTAAATTGGAATAACTGAAAAATGAAAATCATGAGTTATGCACTTTAAATTCCTTTGCTAGACGTTTGGAAGAATAAAAGATGAACGAACGAGGGGAAAGAAGAGTAATGGGTAGATGTTCAGGGGATGGAAGAAGTTTCCAAAGTACTTTGGGATGCTTACCCTGAGAGAAATAAAAGCAAAAAATCATGAAAGAGTCATATTTACAAGCCAATCTTTGGAATTTAACTCTATCTATAGACTCATAAACTTATATACTAAAGTCAGTTTCTTATCCTTTTTTTTTTTTTTTTTTTTGGTACCAGGAATTGAACTCAGGACCTTGTGCTTACCAGGCAGGCACTTGTGCTGCTGAGCTGTATCCCTGTCCCTCCTTACCCTTTCCTGACTAGACTATACAGTGGGCACTCTGTCAGCCTTCCTCCAAACACAGTTCTGTCTGTATACTGCCCTGTGATATAACATACACCCATGCTCGTGTGCCTCCCTGCTCAGGCTTTTTGTGGTGGACTCTGAACTCCTGTGCAGTGTTTGAGATCTGCTATGATTGGGCCTACAGGTGCCTTCTGCCATTTTTGCCCTACACATGACTTTCCCATGTCTTGCTCAATAGTTCCATTGTGTACAGTGCTCTCTCTACCTTAATTTCCCCACCAATCCATTTGCCTAGAAAGGTTATACCCCTGTTTAGTACCAGTACCATCTTCTCTCTTGCAGCTTTGAGCTACCTCACTAGAGGTAGGTGCTCTTTCTCCTGGGATCCACCAAGTCAATCCTTACCGCTATTTCAAGGGTCTCTCTCTACATTCCTTAAGGGTACTGGCTTTTTGGCGGTATTTTTTTTAACATGACAAGCTCCTACTAAAATAGAACCTTTGTACGTTTCCCCTTCACCTGAACATCACACCCCTCTTTTACCTTACTCATATCTCTACTCAGATGTTACAATCTGACAGTCTTCCCTAATCTTTCATCCTCTCAGTGAAATCCCTGCTTCCTGTTTCCCTTACCTTTTGGTTCTTTTCATACTGTTTCTCATGTATAGATGTGCTTGTTGTACTATGACTAGTCCTGCCGTCTGACTTTGCTACTAGGATGTCAGCTCCATGAAGGATTATTTATTCACTCTCTTATGGCCTGACACCTGGCACTTAGTAGGCCTTCAGTACATATTTATATAAATAATTGGATTATATCCTTTCCAACTAACATAGTACCTAAAACAGAGTAAACAGTCAGTAAAGGCTTACTAAAAGGATAAACACAGAGCATGCATTTGTCCATGGATAAAGAAATTCCTGCGCTTGAACCCACCACACTGAAGAGATCCAGGGCTTTCTGGAAAAGATAAGCGAGGCAGCTGGAAGACAGATAAAAATGACTGGCTAGTGGCAAAGTCCGTTCTCATCAGAATTCTGGTTCAGTTATTCAGTTCAGATTTTTGGCAAGTGATGCAGATTCTTTTTCAGAAAACGTTGATTGATTGCACAGTTGTACCCACTTCATTTGCAAACCTTCATTATCTCTTTTTCCTTTCCTCCCTCTGTCTGCATTTAGAAGGGGAGGAGCAGTGTATAATTCCACAAGGCAATTTTTGTGAATAAACCCACTAACTGGCTGCTTCTTTCAATCTCACAGTCTCCACACAGAATACAAGTGTCTGCTATAGCTGTGTATTCTCTCTTGACTGAATCTTCTCGTATTCATTCATTTGAGCATTCATTTGATTACTCACTCATTCATTCAGTGAATCACTTGTTCAGTCCCACCGATGGTACAGGGTTTATGTGGATGCCTTGCTCTTGCCTAAAGCAGGAATTACTGAACTGGAGTCTGTGGGTGGGTTTGTCTGAACTTTTCTGTAATTGTATGTGGAAAGTTTTATGTTTGACTATCATCTTAGGAAAAGGGTTTGATTAAACAGCTTCACTATCCAAAGAAAGAAACATGCTAAAAACCTCTGACAGAGAATGGCTTGAGCTCAGCCTTGCATCTAAATGACAAGTCTTCAAGTTTATCCTCCTAAATGTGTTTCACGGTAGGTTATGCTTGTGCTTTGTTTGAATTTCATATCTGATAGTTTTGAAAACTCATTAATTTATTAGTTCACTCTAAATGATGCCCATTGCTCTTACTCAGTTTCTAACTTTGCCTGAATTGTCCCCTCTGTAAGTCCCTAAAGGGTAGTTGGCAATGGTGAGGCAGACATTGATCTGCTAATACAAGCAAGACCTAGACCCTGCTTAGTTAGCATTGATAATTTTGTGGCCTTTTGTTTATATCAAATGAGAGGAAAGTTGTAAGAGATGATTTGGGTTTTTAGTGGTAGCAACTGTGTACGTTTACCTAATCAAGTTATGTCTGAGGCATTCAGCATCTTAAAATGAGTGCCAGTTACTGCCAGAATAGGACATGAGTGAATCCTTCAAAAGAAAATTCATTGGGCAGTTGCTGACACTCAGTGAAATGCTGGCTCTTTGCCCAAGTGTGTGTGAAATGTTTGCACTGGTTTGAGGCCCTGACTGTACTTGGCTTATGGAGTTTGTGATGACACCATGTTTCTGATATCTTACCCTAGACAAGGCAGAAGCTGGCAACAACATAAAGGGACAAAAAGCCCTACAGATTGCTGTTAAAATTGGAATAAAGATAGTTATAGTGAAATCATCATCCTAGCTACATTCTGTTTATCATGACAAGGGGGGGAGAGCTGGTGTGTACTAAGCATCTCCTGGGGCTAGGGACTATGATCTGCAATGTTTATTTATTCACAAGTATTTTTGGTGTGCCTTCTGGGTTCTGGGGCCTACTATAACTGCTAGTATTTCAGCAGTGCACAAAATGATTCATCTGGCCTGTGAAGATAACAGCTAGTGGGAGAGACAGATACTATACTAGTAAGTTCTGGAGGAAAATTAAAGAGGGGCAGGGCCTGTGACATGTCTTTACAGCTGTTCTAGGAGACACTCACTATTTTGACAGTTTGAGAAATTGAGGTCCACAGAGCCTAATTTTTTCAATACCACTCAGCTAATTAGGGACAAAGGGAAGATTTGAAACAGTGTGCCTGACTCCAGAACCCTATGCACAACTGCCACCCCATAATATAAGTCTTTCCAGTGAGCTCCTTCTCCAAGCAGACAGGACAAGCAGCATCCTGGATGAATCATTTATCCTACAATAGGGGAACTCTGAAGTGATATAATAGTCTGGTGACAATTTCCTGGCATAGTACCTAGCTGGATGCTGTGTGTGGATGTGTGTCTCAGGGACTTTGATATTGTAGGCAGTGGTGGTTAAGCAGAACAGGAGGTAAAATTATAAAGCGAGGGTTTTCAGGTAGCACTGAGTAGACACTGGGCCTCCTGAGTGCAAGTGTCTGATGTGAGAGAGTGACCATTGGTATTGCATCTTAAGGAAAGCAGGCTGAAGTCTAGATAATGATTGTGGGGCCTTTGCATATGTAGCTGTGTTAATGTGTTTTTAGCCTTGCCCGCCTTCTAAAGAGTAGATCTAAGTATGTGGCCTCATCCTCCATACCCCAGTTACAGCAGAATCCTGTCCTTCTCCCTGCTCTGTCCTGAATTGAGTTGCATGCCCCTGCATTTTATTCACTGGCATATGTGGCAGTCTCCCCACCAGGTTCTTATCATCAGAAGGGCCAAGGTGAAACCTCTTCGTTTTTATATCCATTGACACAGTTCTTGGCACAGAGGAGAGACTCAACAAACATTTTGCATAGACGCTTTTAGCTTTCTTCTGCCAACATATCTAGACATGGAAATGAGAGACTGGCTTACATCTCTAGCACTGAGATCAGTGGCATTAGCATCTTTTATTATAGACCTTCACTGAACTTTGGGTGGATAAATATAATACCATAGCTTGAAATCATTGAGTTCTGGAAAATACTCAGAGCAACTTCAAAAGCAGGTGCTGTTATAAATAGAGCCTTGTGTCCTTTGGACCAACCCACACTGTTTCACAAACTATTTATGTCGACTGTTCCTTTGGCAGAAAGAAAGTTACTGAACATTCTGCCAAGCATTGATGTGGCCCAAAAGCTAGAGGGAAAAAAAGGTGGAGAGGAAGGGAGAAGGATAGAGGGAGAGGATGACTGAGTGCTTGAGTGATGAAACAGGAGAGAGAAGAGAGAAAGGACAAGAGACATCGCCTTCTTTTTCCCACAGAAACATAAGCAGCTTCTTGCAGAGCCAAGGATTCTTAGTTTCCTGTCATATCAATGGGCTAGGGATGCTCGGCGGATGGATGGAGCATTAGACTGGAAGTAATAAGGTTTGCCTGACTTACCTCAGTATTTGCAGCAGATGGTACAAATGTCAGAACATAAAGCTTTGGGCTGGGAGTGAAAGAATCAGCCTGAAAAAAAAAATCAGTATAACAGATGTAGATCTCCTCTCTTCACCAGTCACTGCAACTGACATGCACTGACTACTGGTAATCTCTACTTCTTTATGCTGGGCATAGTCCTGCTGCTGAGCACCCCTAAGGTCAGGGTGGATCACAGCCAGAAAGCAGCACTCAGCATATAATATTTTAAGATAGTTTGCAAAATGAAAGTATAATAATCCTTTTCTCCTGTAAGGGAGCATTCCAAATCTAACCCTCATTAAAAATTGACGCTACTCAAAAAAAGTTAGTGTATTTGTGGCAAAGGAAGTCTTTGCCAAATAAAAGACAAATATTAAACTTTGCAAAGTTAGTGCTGTATTCAAGTCCCATATCTAATCCGTCCTCTATTTTATCCTTGGAGAGTGTAGTTGGAGGGTGTTTGGTATTTTTCTATGAATTGTGGCTTAGTTCATGAAGCACATGGTATTATACTCAGAGTAGGAAGTGTAGCAGAAGATCTCATGAGAAGAGGAATTGAAATAAGAACAAAACAAGCAGCCCTGGATTAGAACCTGAACCCGAAAGTGAGTACCTTAGCTGGGCATGGTGGTGCATGCTCGTAATCCCAGCACTCTGGGAGGCTCCCACAGTAGGACTGCAAATCAAGCCCTACCTGGGAAACTCAGTGACTTAGTAAAGCCTTGTCTCAAACTGTAAAAAAAATAAAGTGAGGAGGGCTGAGAATATAGTTGAGTGCAAAAGTCCTTGGTTCAATAGCCAGTACTGAGGAAATAAGTAGAGAAAAAGGATAAAAAGAGTATCTTCTTAAATCAAGAATACACTCATATTCAGCCTGGAGGCCTAGGCAATGCCCATGAGGCCAATTTTGCATGGCCTGTAGAACCTTTTCACCACGTGGCCAACCTTGTTAATGGATGGTATCTCGGTCAACATCAGGACTTGACCAGCCACAGAGTGCCTGTCCCACAATAAAGCTCAACGTGTTTGCTGCTATAACCCTGAGCCAGAAAAAATTAGGATATATCACCTTGCATAGCTTGTGTTAGACAAAATTCAAGACTCTGCACTCAAAGACTCTCCTCTACTCCATTCTGAAGTCATTTTGTGAATGTCTCAGCCTTAAAACTTCTCCATACTGAGGTGGTTGGGTGTACAACCCAACATATTTCCTGTGTCGACTGGGAACCTGAAGAAAAGAATGGATTTTTTCTTGAGGGTCCATCCTCAGGGACACTGACTGTCCAGGCTTCTTCATTCCCTCAGATACTATGATTCCAACAGCATTTTAAACCACTATTAGGAATTCCAGTTTCAAGGGGAAGTGTAGGTTCTCTCATAAAGTAGCTTAATCGCCCTATAAGTGGCCCATGTGAGAGATATGCAGTAGCTCCTACACTAACTACCAGATTGCTAGAGAAGGGCCATTTTCTTCTCTTGCCAGCTGCAGATTGAGAAATATCTGCCTCAGAACTCTCATTTCCCTTCACAGAAAACAAAGGCGAGGTGGGCAAAGTAAATCTTTAAAATGGAAACTTAGTACTAAAAGGAAGCCCCGGGCTGGGGATTTAGCTCAGCGGCAAAGCGCCTGCCTGGCAAGCACAACGTCGTGAGTTCGGTTCCCGGTACGGGAGAAAAACCAAAAAAACAAAACAAAACAATAAAAGGAAGCCCCTGTACTTTGTTGCTAATCAAATATAACATATTGCCAACACTTATTACAGTGATATTGGGGTACTGTTTCTCATTTAGCGGACTGTGCTGTTTTGGTGTATAATATTACAAGGACAGGTTATCAAAAATCATGTAAATGATAGTTAATCACTAAGACGATGAGGAGTATAAACACTCCCTATTGAATGTTACAAACTTTCCCCTTAATTCTTTAGTAGTTGAAGCAGTATAAATATACATCTTTAGAAGAGAAGATGTGGTGGTCTCTTTTTTCCAAAATTCATTCATGCATTTGTGAGTATTAAAACTTTCACAGTCATATTATCCCTGATTATTTTTCCTGATACATCCAGTCCGTACTTAAACTGTGGGAGAAATTCAAATAAATGTTGCATCAAGGAATTTTGAGTCAACACAAGACAGCCTAAAGCTTCACTCATATTCTTAAAGACCTTTTTTGTCTAAATTGGTATACTAGATAGTGGTAGTACTAGAAAATAGGTTCTAAAATGGATTTTTAATTTTAAAACTCCTTTAAATAAGAACATAAAAATAATCCCAATGTGTATTTTCCTGAATATAGGAAGGGCGCTTTTTTGCCCTTGTATTCATTTTTAATCAGCCTTCACCTGCCTGATCAACAATGCTCACCCCTGTTTCTCTTTTCTGGTTATCTCTTGTCTTATATTTTAAAGAGCAGATGCTAATCTTGGTGAAAATGCATTGAAAAATCCTTCTTTCTGTTTGTTTTCAGATATTTATAAGCTGTATTACATGAAAACTCCGTATGCTTCCAATGGTATTCCAGTGCTCTCCGTGGCGCAGTTTTAATTACAGTGTTGCTATAGGGGCTAAGCCGACACCTAGCACTGCCCCGTATCTCTTCTCCAAACTGAAATCCCTGTGTGGAATGCTCACGCAAACAGCTGAGGACTTCAGGGTTGAAAGGATGCAGTTTATGACCGTAAGAAGTAGGCAGGGCTGTGAGGGCCAGGTTCAGAAGATTTAGTCCCATGTTCCATGCAGACATAGAAATGTGGATTTCAACGGGGAAACACGCACATTAATACACACCTCATAAACTTCTGAGACCCCTTCCTGAGAAAGCTTCCTGGGCTTCCTTAGCCCTACAGTGAGGAGGTTAATTGAGATTCTTCAAGAGAAATCCCCTTTCTTTTCTTTCGTAGCCATGGAAAGACTCATTAAGCATTCTACACTCCATTCTTTCCCAGACCCTGACTTTGCTTAGCCCAAGTGCTAAAGCCCAGGGAGTGATGTCTGGGGATTCCATTAAGCACGTCCTTTGGCCTTCCCTCTGACAAGCTCAGTGTGGGAAACATCCTTGCTCCTTGGGTGAAGGATTCAGAGGGCAGCCATCAGAGGCAAGCTGCCACAAAGCTTTCCTTTTTCCTGAGTGGATGACTCTATTCTGGAGATTCTACCTGCAAGACTTTAGGGTGACACTCACCTTCTGCTCCCCAGAGTATTAGGAGTTGAGAAAGCCCCTCTGAGATGATCCTCTCAACCTGCCAGTGATAGCTTTGCTTAGTGAAACAAAATACTGAAAATGGTGCCTCACGGTGTCATACTTGTCTTCCCTTTGGAATATCTTTTCCAAGGAGTCCCTTCAGTAGCAAGCTCCTCTGTTGCTCGCCTGTGGCCTGTGGGCTACCTTCCCTCCGAGAACTGTCTGCTGAGGATATGGGGAGGGCCGTGAGAGAAAAGGGCAAGGCAGGACACGGGCAACGAGGGCTCATGTCTTTTCCTCTTTCATTATGTGTGTCCACTGAGCTGTCCTCTTTCTGTTTTGTAATGGGTTCTTCCATGGCAAGTTGACCTTTTGCCTGAATAGGTCAGATTCCCACTGAGTGCTAATCCTCAGCCTTCCTCACGTCTGTGCATCCCCGGAGGAGCGGCGCACTGGCCAGGAAGCTGACTGGGCGTGTGCGGTGTATTTCTGAAAGAGGGATTGTCTTTTACTGTGCAGAATTAATTCTCAGAGACCACCCTGTGAGGTTATGCTGAAGACTTCAGATTAGAACACTGTTTCAGAGGGAAGGCCAATTAGATACTGTTGAGGAGTAAAACTGATTTTTCAGACTGTGGTTTCCTTCTGTATCGTCTACTTTTTATTGAGAGGAAGGCCAAATGCAGTCCTAATGATTCATCAGATTATTTTGGATTTCTAAAAGAGATGATCAAGATTTCCTTAATTGACCTTTTAAAATAAAAATCTTTCTCTTTTTGTATTTTTTTATGTTTTAAGTTTCTTAACACTTAAAGTGCTTTGTTTTTAACTCTTGTAAAAAATGATGGTAGAATTGTGGTGCTTGCGGGTGATAGTTGTATGCTGGGCCTGGTTTTGTTTTAAATTGGTTAAAATTTTTCTTCAAAGTGTTTGTTAGGGTCAATAATCCTTATAGTAGTACAGATTTTCAGCATCAAATAGGCACAGAGCAAATATTGAATATAATTTTCAGTTGAATTATTATGTTTGATTTTTTCCTTTTAGCAGTTTATATAAGCTGTTCAAATTATGTAGCTCTCCTCACTGACAGTGAGGTAGTAACATAATCTTCATAGATCAGGGATTACATCTTTTATTTACCTGGGATTGTTGTGTATGTGTGTGTGTATGTGTATGTGTGTGTGTTGGGTAATTTAGTATTCTTTAAGGTTTAAAAAAGTCATCTTTTAATTGAACAAAAGATGAACTATATAAGCAAGTGAGATGAAGCAGCAATTTTTGAACAGTAATGCATATGTATTGTATCTGGGCTATCAAAGAGGCTTAAGAAGTCAATTTTGAAAATAGGGAAATCTAAAAGAGCTTCATAATGGATGATTCTCATACGAGGAAATGCCCTTTAAGTCTTCTTCAAGCATTAATGATCCTTTGTAAACACAGTAAGATTAAAATAGAGAAACAAAGTAACTGTGTTTACATCATTCCTGAGTTATCAATGTCTCAATTCTCAAAATACCAAATATGATAGGTTAAGTGCAAGATAAGAATGTATTTAACATCTATTCAGTTGCCAATAATGCCAGTGTTAAAGCTGGGCTCCTACCAGGGGCATAATGGGCTCCTGTTTAACATATTTATGTTGGTTGTAAAATTAGGAACTGTCATTACAGCCCCACATCACCTGCATAAGTGAAAAACATATAAATCAAGAGAAGTTCCAGAGCCATAAAAATGCCATTGAGTAGAATAGCATGAAACTACTTACAAGACACTTGTATATTATGCTAGCACGTATGGGGATGCACACTTTGGTTTCTAGAGGGTTTAAAGAACAAAGAACAACTGCAGGTAGGACTCTCAGATACAAGGCCTGATGAAGACATTTTATTTGGAGAGCAGCCTGGGTCCTAGTGGGGAAAAGTCAAGAAAAGAAGGGCAACAACAACCTGGCTTGAATAACACCTGCATGCTATTCAAGACAACTGTTTCTGGGCTTCTAGAAGGCGTTCGAGCTGCCATCTGTGGTTATTGAAGCTTGCCTTTTAGGCCTGGTAGTAAATAAATGCCTCCATACATTTCCTGTGATATTTTAGGGTCCCTTATAGGCTAGGCTGTTTGGCCTCCTCTTCATCCAGTTTTTTGTAGAATAGCTTATGTTGTCTAAAGTTGCTACATTTTTAAATGAGGTATAGTGGTTTAGTATTTTGAACTTTGTAATTGAGAGCCCTGAAGTACCCCCCAAATTATGAACTGCTAATAATGATCTTTCTGAATCATAATTACTGCCTCAAAAAGAGAGTGGACAGTCTAGAAGTCTTTCAGTTCCCCCTTTCCCTCCCAAAACCTACCCACCCCCATAATCTTAAAAAAAAAGGCTGCAGATTTTATTCATGTGGGATCATTCACACCAAGCTACCATAATGTGCAATTAACACTCTAGAAACTGAAAACAGTATTCAGCAAGACAGCTGCATTATCAAAAATGCCAAAGGAGTTTTGAAGGGAGTAATGTGCATGGTAGAATAGGAAATTAATCAGAGACGCACACGCGCACACACATCCACAGAAGTGCTGTCCTAAATATATTTGAATATTAAAATATTTTAAATCCTATGTCTATATTTATAATAAAGATTAACCTCAAGATAAAAACCAGATTTTTCTGTCTTAAAATTACTACTGTAGTTGTATGTTTTGCTTCTCAAGCAAACAAGGATACTGGAGTAGAGCTCAAGGTTTCTTCCTACTGGAATGTTCTTTAATAATAATCACTTTTCAATTATATTTTATAAATTTTTTCCACTGAAAAAATGTTCTTTTATTTTCTTTTGCCAGAAATAAGAGTACTGAACACTCAGGCTATTTTCAAATTGTCTTTCAGACATTGCAGTAGTAAACTTTCTACTATAACAGCACAAAAATCATAAGTGTATTTATATTATAATCCCTGTTAAATTATGGCTCCAACAGACAGACTCAGTAACTGAAATGAAGCAAAATTCTCCCACCTTAATTTTGCTGAAATTTTCTTTTCAGCTAGCTCAAAGTATGTTTAGAAGTCAGAAATAGAGGATTTTAATGTGGTTTTCAATTAGTAGTGTCTAGGTTCAAAAAGCACAGGTTTGTAACAGAAATTTTCAAGAAAAGCAAGAGGATATGGAGAATTTACTAGTTGGAAATATAGAGAAGATGTGTGTCTTTGCTTTTATAAATCATTGTGCAGAAAACAGAGATTTACAATGCTTGGAATTAAAAATAAAACAAAATGGAAGAATATGTTTAAAAGGAAATTGCCACCTCATGTTTTAAAAAGTTGAAAAGCGGAGACCCTCATCTCTGGATTACCAAGTGTCACACCTGAAGAGGTCAATTTTGTTAAGGGTTGTTGGGGTTTTGTGAGTGGCAGGTCTCTGAAGGCAGAGCTTGTGGATCGTGTCTGGAAGGGAAGGATTAGCCCTGGTCGGTAGGAGAGTGGTGGTGTTGGGGAACTTAGGGGAAGAACAGTCACTGACTAGCTGACAAAGCGTCCGCGTGCGCTTCTTGTAGGTCCTGTAGCGTACTTATGTGTGAATATTCAGCAACTGTGAAATCCAGCCATGGTGGGACACGTCTTACTAGGACAAATGGCCATTAATGAGAATCTCTTATCGATTTGTTGCTTTTATTAAACTGTCATAGTTATTACATTAGAAAATATAATAAATCTCCTATTCATTTTTTCTTTAGCCTAGAAGATGTGACAAGTTTAGGATTCTTTGGGGTGAAAAGTAGTTTGTAGATGCTTAAAAATATCAATACCTTAATATAAAAATGTACTAACTTATTTTCAAGGAATATGAACATCTGTGTTTTTACTTGAATATACAAGGAAAAGCAAAAGGAATTTTTCAAAGCTGGGTATGGGTTTTGGTTTCCTTTTTAATGTTTCTAGAAGTTAATACTCAGCCTAATCTATGCTTATGTTCTGATAACTCAGAATCAAAATGAATACTGGGTAGCGTTTCTTTCAGATCTTATTGATATCATGATTGGGTAGTGGTGCAATTGTACAGAAATTAAGCTGATGTTATGAAATCAGAACTCCAACTTAATTATTTTTCTTTCTTTTCTTTCTCTCTTTCTTTTTTTTAAGTTATAGGTGCACAACGAAGGAGAAGCCCCAGCGCACTAGCCATTGAAGTATTCGAAGCACATTTGGGAAGTCACATTTTGCAGGTATCTTTAAGAGAAAAAGAAATTTGCTTTTATGTAACCAAGAAAACTTCATGTGTTTATTCTTTTTATAAATGTTTTAAATATTTGTAAATATTTTTAATTTCAAATATGTATTTCTTGCTGTTTTTCTTGGAATTCTGAAATTCTTATGAATTTGTGTTTTTTTTTTTTCTTTTTAGAAAGCCATCCTTTGAGAGAATATTAATGAGAAAGGGAGGGCAAGTATTATCTGTGCTGTAATAATTTAGATGAGTTGCACTATTTATTTGATGTGCAATGTATAGTACCTGGCTGTTCCCGGAGTGGTTGTTTGTGTGCTGTATTTGTAAGTGGATATATGTGTGTGTCTTTGGAGCTACATATTGTTTTTGGAAGAGCAAGTTTTGTTGCAAAAGTACTGTGACAGTTTTTATTTGTTGCCTAACTTCAGTTCTTTGCTTGAGTTTGTATTTGTTAAGTGCTTCCGATCATATTTGCTTCTCCCAATCAGACAGTTGCTTAGGATGAAATTTTTAGAGTCTATTTTTACATAAAGGAAACCAATAATAATATTTTTTCCAGTGACTTGCTTGACAAATAAATGCGGTGTGCTAAGATAAAACTGTAGTTCCTTAGCCCTACAGAGGATTCATCCCAAACTCAGCATCTCACTTACTCAAAGTGCTGTCCCCTAAAGCTGTGCCCTGGATTCAGCGCATCCACCTTCACTGGAGGGGAGCTGTCCTAGGGTTCCCGCTTTCAGGATAAATGTTGTCACAATAAAAGCTCCCTTTACTGTGGAAGTTATTTTTACGTGGAATTTGAGAAGGAGACCATATTTTGAATATTTAGGCAGCTTATTGTGTTTGCAAAAGTTGGTTATGTTTTTCTTAGATAAACTTTGTAGCTAAATAAAAATAAACATCAGAAAGCTCTCAGCTCAGAGTTTTAAAATAATCTCAGTGGTGCTTTTGTTTTCTAACTAGTCAAAAAGTAGTTCAAATCTATCATATTATTCTCTACGGGATATACACTGAAAAATTCCTCTGATCAAATCCCCCATGTGCTCTAAAGCAGTTGTTTGACTAGGAGTTTGAGAATCACCCAAGAGTTATTCACAAGATATATTCTTGTCAGGATCTGCTGAATCAGACTCAAAACCTTCTGAGATAATTTTGATGTTTCCTAAGATCTGAGAAGTCACAATTCACATTTGCAAATGTAAGGCTTTGAGAAGTCTTTATTTTTGTTTATTTTACATTTGTCATTTTCCTTTAGTGTCTGTGAAAATAGCTCATACAACTGGTGTTTCTTGAAACCTACCTTGAGAGATGTTATTCTATCAATACATAAAATTCCAATTTGCCTTTGCAGTAATCTAGGATCAATTTTAAGAATACAGAAAGAGATATATTTCTAGATCTTAAAATTATGTCCATCTTTCTTCTACATACTTTGTTCGGAATCTCCATTATCAAATTTTGTAGGGGCCGTAATATAAGGGGTGTGATAGAAAACTATAGGAAATAGTTTACATTTTACAAAATTTTATTACAATAAAAGGCACATTGCCATAAATTCCCCTCAAAACACTCCCACTCACTTTCAAACATATTTATCCTACCCTTCTTGCCACTCTGACTTAATTCTAGAAGGCCTTTTTCCTGAATCTCTTTTGCTGCAGTTTTGGGACTACCTCATTGTCCTGAGCTAGTTCAAAAGGTTCACCTAACACAGTCACATTGACTTTGGGGAACAGCCAGAAGTCACACGGTACCAGATCTGGTGGATAAGGACACACTATAATGTTTTGACAAGCCTATCTTTCCGTTGGATTGCACTCAGCAGCAGCATTTACTGTAGTTGTGAGCACATGGGATAAAGTTGCTCACAAAATAGGACTTCCAGAACTGCTTCAAAAAGTGGCAAGAATGATGGGATAAGTGTGCTTGACGTAAGGGGAACATTTTGAGCAAGAAGGAGTATTTTAAAAGTGATTAATGGCAAAGATTTTTTTTACTGTTATGATTTTTAAAATTTAAATAATCAATAATTTCCCAAAAGAGCTAAAGACATCATATTACAGTGATATATATCCATGTTTATAGCAGCAAAATTCATAATAGCTTGTAAGTGGCCTATATGTCTATCAGCAGATGAATGGATAAAGAAAATGTGGTATTTACGCACGATGGAGTACTACTCTGGCCTAAAGAAAGATGAACTTGAGTCATTCATAGAAAAATGGATGACTCTTGAGACCATGTTAAGTGAAATAAATCAGACATACCAGATTAAGTATTGCATGATTTCTTTTTGAGAAACCCAAATTATAAATAAAGACCAAAATAAAAGATAAATAATAGGAGAAATGGAGATAGCTTTTTCTTCTAAGAAAAGGCGATCAAGAGGTTGAGCGAGGGGAAAGGACTGGGGGAGGATGAAAAAATTATTGAGGTGTGTTTTGTATACGTGCCGACTCCTCACAGGGCATGTGCTGCAACCGTGTACTAACAAAAAATAAAAACTGAGGGAAAATTCCATAATCACTTCATCGTTTGCTTGTACTTTGCAGAGGTTGGTGTGATTCAGAACTACTCCTGTTTATGTTCTGAAGCACTCGTTGCCTAAAATTCAGTGAAAGAAGTGTCCCAAGAGTAGCTCTAGATTATTGCCCTCTCGATTCTTTGTGGAAATCATGACTCTAACGTTGTGTGGGGAAGATGACTTAGGAATTGGGAGAATTTAAACCTGACAGAACTTAAAGAGTTTAAATTGAATGCGGCTCAGTATCAAAATATAATATAGATTAGCTGTCTCAAGTGCCCGTTTAACACTGTGCTTCACTGGGAGAACAGAGGACCTAGACAGAGGCTGCCAGCTCTTCTTCATTTTGCACTGGTCGCACTCTGCTTAGGTGCCACACTCTCAGAGAAGCCCAGACAGCTGGGTGTCATGTGGGGGAGAATAACAGCACCGGCAAGAGAGAAATCCTGGCACCTGAGAAATGGCAAACAGACAGGGGGGATTTAATTTGGAAAACATGTGACTTAATATATTCTTGAAGACATTTAAAATATTAAGAAAAACATTAGGTGGATTCTGTTTGCCTTCAGAGTATAGAAAAAAAGAGCAACAGGTACAAATTGAAGAGAATTTTTTTAAAAAACCTTTCATACAAGAACATTCCCCTATGGAAACTAGTACGTAGCTTTTTAAAAAAACTACAATTATAAATTCCATTTAACCAGGCTGTTCTTCCCTTTCTGGGCATATTCCTGAAAGAGTTAAAGGCATAATATTACAGTCATACATGCGTGCCCCATGTTATTTAACACAACTTGTAATAAATGAACCTTAGAAATGACCTGTATGTCTGTCAGCAGATGAATGGATATAGAAATGAGGCATTTATACATAATGGAGTACTACTGTGCCATAAAGAAGGATGTTTCAGTCATTTGGCAGAAAATGATCCACTTTGAGACTGTAATATTAAGTGAAATAAATGAAAAGTTTAAATATCTCATGCTTTTTCTTATATAAGAAAATCAAAGTATAAATAAATTAAAGAACAAAATAAAAGATAATAGGGAACAGGAAGGTAAATCTTTTACAGCTAGGAAAGGGAACATGAGTTGGAGTCAGGGAATAGAGGATATAAATAGAGGATATAAAATGAATTAAGATATGTCCTGTATGTGTACGAACTCCCCATGATAAATGTAGTTATTATGTCCCTGCAAACATATACTAATAAGAAAATGCAAAGGGAAAAAAAAAAAAACACTCTCAAATGTAATTGGCCGCATTTGGAATAAGTTCAAAACTGTTGGGTTGGGCTGGGGTTTTAGCTCAGCAGCATAGCGCCTGCCTGGCAAGCACAAGGTTGTGAGTTCGATTCCCGGTACCAGAAAAAAAACAAACAAAAAAAACCTGTTGACTTTAAGGAAACATATGGATAACTATTAGCTTTAGGGGAATATATCAGTAGATTGGTAGATAGGCTTTTAAGTAAGACTTCCAAATATTGTGGAGTTGTATAATCTTGAAATTGCCATAGAAACTAGAATTTTTTGTGTCATTTGATTTTAACACAAATGGTTATGAGGTGGAAGAACTATGTAATATCTGTATGGAACATGCAGCCTAATATCTTATTCTTTTAAATAAAAAAGCATGTGGGCAAGGGAGGATTGGGTAGTAGGAGAAGAGAAGCCTCCTATAAGTTATCTACTTAATTGTCATACTTAATTAGCAGAGAAATCCATGAGCCCAGAAGCTCATGTCTGCACCACATTCAGCAGGATCCTAGTGTTCTGTAAAGATTAGATGATTTCTATGTTTTGTTTCAAGAAAGTCTGTTGTAGAATCTAATTGATTCATGGAGGCTGGAGATGAGTTCTCCTTCCCTTCACTCAGTCCTATCCTCCCTTCCTTGTAAATATTTGATAAAATCTGTGTGGTCAGCGAAGTTTTGGTAGGGTCTCCAACTTCACAGTTATAGTCATTTGCTGTCCTCCAAATGCTTCAGATACTTAGTAGGGACACACAGTTTGCTTGATGTGACTTCTGTCTTTAACCAGCTTGCATTTGTTTGGGGAAAAGAGGAACCAAATGGCCTCATTAAGTGAGGAATATTACACTAGTCAAGTACGATGGAGTAATAGCAAGGCTCTGCATTAGGCAATTGTGAGGTAGGACTGAGGATGGGGCTGTGAATTACTAATCGCTGGTGTTTAGATGAGTGATAGTTCAAATGAAGCAGCAAAGACTCACGGCAATGATGTTGGGCAGAGAGGGTTAGAGAGAGGCCACCCTGGGGAAGGTTAGCACCGAAAAGTTCAGCAGAAGATGAGGAGAAGGAGAAGGCAAGGTGGAGAAGGAAACCATAGGAGTGGATTTTGCTAGAGGATGGAGTATTAATAATCTCAGAGGAGCTGGGGATAAATATTTCAAATACTGAGGCTACATCATAGGTTTATCAATTGGAATCGTTGCAATAAAAAGTGCAGAAGACAAAACTAACAAGTGCTAGAGGTGGAGGAGAAAGAAGATTCTGCATGTTTGTGCTAAAAGGAGTGTGAGAGATGAGAAAATAGTGTCAAGGAAATTGTGCTTTTCATATTGAAAAAGTATGTTTGCATGTTAGCAATTAACAGGGCTAAACATTTTGTGTTAGAAGATAAATGCAAAACTAACTCCATTGGCCATTTATGTGCTGTTTAGCAATCAGCCTTTTAAAAATCGATATCTTCTGGTCATTTTCACTATTAGTAATGACTCAATATCACTCATAATGTGGGTGTTTCATAAGTTCTTTAACCATTTCCTTGCTATTTGGTATTTTGATTATATATGAAAATTTGCATTTTTAATTCAAATTCCAATTGGTGTGTGTGTATGTGTCTGTATGTGTGTTTTAATTAGAAAAGCCCACTCAGATGGGTGTTAGCATAAGTTTATTGAAATTTTACTAAATCCTGTGTTTCATATACCATGCTAAGTTCTTTTCCTATGTCCTCACTGAGTATTTACAATATATACATAGGAGATAGGTACTGTGATTACATATGTTTTCAAATGGAGTAAGCTAAGACTTAGAAAACTTAAATAATTGAAACTCATTAGTCCGTTCATGTAACCGAGTTGAAATTGAACCCAGAATGCTAACACTAGATTAAAATATTTCCCCCAAAAGACAATGATACTGAGAGAAAAGAATGAAAATATAGCTGAGTCAATAGGATTAAGAAACTACAGTTGGAAGGTAAATGAAAGGTCAGTTCAGAACAGCAGCATGAGATTCAGCAGAGCCTGTGACTCCCCTGCCCAAGGTGCCCAACTTCCGTCCTTCCTGTGCCCCCGCTGCTGTCTCACAGAAACACAGACCAAGCCCTGGACAGAGAGGGGTCAGGATAAGGGTGAGGATGGACTTCTTAATTTTTGGTGCTTCTATCCTGTAACTGGATTATGCATTTTTTTGTTTTGTGTATCTAACCACATGCCTTTTTAAGAAAATTAAGGAAATTTGGTGATATCTCTTTTTTTGTTTTTCTTTTTGAGACAGGTCTCACAGGGTCTCACTATGCAGTTCAGGCTGGCCTTGAACTCACTTTATAGCCCAGGCTGGCCTCAAACTCTGAAGGATCCTTCTGCCTCAGCCTCCCAAGTGCTGGGATTATAGGCATGCGCTGCCACACCGGCTCAGTGATATCTCTTAGAATTAGCTGACATTTCCACTGAGAAGTGGGGAAACTAAACTTTATGCTGATTCCATCAGTGTAAAATCAACTCTGACAAAGCCAGTTCTCAGTCTGATAGTTCAATACCAGGATGCATAAGCAAGGCAAAAGGCCAGGGTTATATAGTACACAACTCAGAGGCCACCATTCATATAGCATTCATATATCACTGACCGTGACCAGTAATGTAATCCCAGTGACCCTGAAGCTATTTCAAGCATGAATATTAGGACAGAGGCATCTTCTGCAGGACAGGTGAGGGTTCAAGAGATGTGAGATTGCATCCTCAGAGGTGTGACTTGTACCTATAGGGCCTGAGCCTGGACATTGTAGTTCATTATATTCTCTAACTGTAAAAAGTTAGGTGAAGAATGGGGAGGAAAGGGACAAGATTGGGAAGTACACATTTTGTAGCAGACTAACTAAAAATCCAAGAACTTTAGCGAAGCCATTATGTGAGATCTTTCCTTGTAGTTCATATGACTAAGCACAGATTTGGTTCCTGCTTTAGAAATTCTTCTTGGGGCTTTATTGTTCCTGCTTCGTGATTTCCTTAGCATGCAAAACTATGAGTGTGTTCGTTTTTACATTCCTAGTTTAGGTACTAGATACAACATTCGTATTTTACCTTACTGACGTTAAGGAAACACAAAATGATAACAAATTTCATCATTGCAAGTCATAAAGTTAACTATTAAAATGCTTTCCCTCAGGTGCCAGACTTATGAATGGAGTGCTTTAATTGCTTGTATGCCCTTAGCAGAAGGGATTGCTTTTTCACTCCGTAAATAATGTTTATGTAATTGTTATGTAAAGTTGTAGTATTATTTTCCTATATTCCACAGTAGGGCTGCCCAGCTCATTTCACAGATGTTAAAACAATCAAATCAAATCAAACCTAGCATGGGGAAGATTTTAAAGGTTTCCGTTCTGAATTTATCATCAGCACATTATGTCTATCTGTTCTGAATTTATCATCAGCACATTATATCTATTATTAACATATATAAATGACACTATATAATTCACGTCATTATGGAGAACTGTTAAGTACTTATAGAGTGATTAAAGAATAATTTTTGTCCATACCTTGTTTTGGATCATAAAAAAGATTTTTTGAATAGGGTGAATAAAATCATAAGTACTAACTTATTTGTACATAAATGATACAGAAAGGCATTTATTATTTAAATTAAGTCTTGGGAAAATGAAAAGAATGTTCTACAAGAAATACCCTAAATAGAGGTAATAGTGGTGGTATCCATGTATCAGTTTTGAGGTTGCCTGTATTACATGAACCCTCCTATGTCTATGTCATTGGTTTCATTATTTTAGCTATGAGCAAATTTTTGCATCACTCTTAGAACATCCAACCTCCAAACAAAAAAAGAAGCCCACAGAATGGATCCCTTGAGAGAGACCATAAAACAAGAAGAAAGAATAAACCAAAACCTCCAAGAACATTTTCTGATCATAGCACCTCAGGTTGTCTGACTGAGACTGGATCAGAAAAGGCTCGGTAGAATGGTTGTATGGTTGCCTGTCTTCCCCACCATAGCAAGGGCAATAATTGCTTTTGCAAGGATAATTTATTAATAACATTCTCCCAGGTATGGCTTGTGGTGACAATCTTAGCAGAACATTTTCAATAAGTTACATATCTTCTAAAAATGCCAAATGTAGCTATTTTCTATTTGTTAACCGAGATTTATGTGGATGAAATAAGTGATATCATGGACCTCAATGAACTCTTACTTTTTTTTCTCCCCCCACCCTTCTTAACACATTCAGCCATAGAATGCAAAGCACGACAGAGTCATGCCTCAAATAAAACATGGCCTTGTGTTTTCCAGAGGCTTTTATGGATCAGATATAGAAGTAAATCAGGTGAAGATTTACATTTAAATTTTCACATTTCTATTGTTAGTCACATTTGAAGCTTGATTAAGAGCATATATGCTGGAATCATGATTTAGTTGGTGCATATAATATTTTGGTCTTGATTTTCTACCATAATTTTTTAAAAAGTGTGATTGATGTAATAAGAAAATTAAAATAATAGTGTCTTACGTATATCTTATTTTTGTGCTCTTTTTAGTACATGGTTGTAGTAGGTTATTTATACATTCTTTGTGGGGAGGTGGTACATGTACATAATACATCTTAATTTTTTTTTCCTCTCCTTTTCCTTCCCCTTCAGTCCTGCTCCCTCTATCTCTTGATCCCCTCCCTCTTTGGAAAAGATCTGTCACCCTACTTTTTATTATCTATTTTTATTTTGCTCCTCATTATTACTCAGATACTTCTGATATATCATCACTCAGGTGTCAGAGACCAGCCAGTGGTAAAGACTGAGCAAGATTCTGGTAGAGAAAATACATGGCAAGTATAAGCAAAAGCAGCTACTTCTAACAACATTGAGGTCTGTGTAGAGAGTGGTAACACTACTGTTATCTCATGCAGCAAAAGAAATTAAAAAGTAGACTAATATAATTGAGACATCTGGGCAAAGAGAAGTGCATAAGCCTAAAATGACTCAAAAACTGACTATACAAAACTAAAGATCGTTATTTTATTAAGATACTGCCTAGCCAGCATTCCTCCTACATTTAATAATAGTTTTTAAGAATCTACTGTGAGAGTGATACCTTCCAGTGTCATTTTTTATTTTGATGAGGTAAATTTTCAACCTTATTTATTTTATTGCAACATAAAAATATAAAAGGAATAATTATCTCTAGGAAGTTGCACCATATTATTTCTGAGGGCTGTTGGTAAAATGGCATTTCACTGGACATCAGTGCTGAAATAAAATAAAATGGTTTCCAATAGTTAAGGTATTCTGGGTTAATTCTTTAATTGTGATAAAGGAAGGAGAGAAAGGTAGTGACCCTCTAGTCTCCCTATGAGCCAGAATACTAGAAAATGTAAAACTAAATATAGAAAAAGAGAAAGTTAGTGAATATATTTGCATATGCAAATTAGCTTAATTGATACTGCTTGCCTCTACAGGGATTTTTCATTACAAACTGGAGTGCTACATTGTTCAGCTCATATTGAGTAATTTAGTAACTAATGAGACCAGTTTGCACTAATTTGCATATGATAAATGAGCTTAATTGCAGTAAATAACTTGGAGGCATAATTACTTAATTTTCCTGTGTTGCACGGCTTTTAAGTTCACGTATGAACAACTCAAGATAATTTTGCATATTTAAATTAGTTGCTTTTAAATTTTCTTGAACAACAAAAAGGAACACACCTTATCAATTGAGCTGTAAAACAATCAAAAGTAAGGACTCAAGTATTTTTATTTACAAAGAAAGAATAGGAAAGAAAAGCAGAAATTTTGAAGTCTGTTTTCACCTCTCCCACATCTCCACCTCCAATAAGATATCAGCACTGACACTTCAGAAAATATTTTTAATGTTAAAAGTTAATTCACAACTTCTACTAGCTGACCTAGCTTACTGTCTGTACATGAATGAGTTGGGAGTTTTGAAATAGTTTATAAAAGAGACATGAAATTTCTGTTGTCCAGTTTGTACCGTTGTCAAGGTAAACAGTGTGATCCCCCACCTGTGATGTGCTGTTCATTCTGCATTGCTGGATTTTAATGAAGCAGACATCACTCTCACCCTAGCTTTTGTTTTCTATCCAAGTCAATATTTCATACTTAAGAGAATTGCTTTCATTGGAGAATCTTGATTTGATTTGTGAAAAATTACCTTATTGTTTTTTATATTATCTGAAGAATGTATTTTTTATCACAATCCCCAGTCTGAAACTTGAAAAACTGAAGAACACAGAGTTGATGGAAAACCATTATTTCATGGCATTGTGTTGCCTTAAAATTTCATTTTGATGGGAAAAGCATAATTTATTATTCAGAGCTAACTTAGGCCATATGAAAATCATATTCATGAGTATAAGAAGGAATATAGTTGTGAAAGTTTAAAACCTGTCATTTAAAAAATTCATTGCTGCCTTAACTCATTGTATATAAAAACAGAAGGGGATATTAGGGCTGTTCACTGCCTACAATCTGGAAAAATAACTCATGTAAATTTTCTCTGGAAAGCTTGGAGCCAACCACATTCAGTGTAAGCTTCCTATATCTTTCAGAAGTGGGCCAGAACCAGTACTAATATTATTATATTCAGAGTGTAAAACTTGAGTCTTTTGTATACCAGATTCTAAGGAATAACTGGTGAATAAATGAACAAATGAATAAATCCAGCCAGGTAAAGTCAGAGTGAACCTCAGAAGCCAGGGTCTTGAGTTACCCTTGTGTACCCAAGTCAGTATTCATCCACATGCTCTCCACGTGGGAGAGAGGAGGCAGATTCACAACGTGCATGGATTTTTCACCTCCAGCCAATTTGAATTCACATTCCAGCTTTCTCACTTACTAACTGTGTGAAATAGAATGATCTCTTGCTCTCTCTGAACTTTGAGTTCTTCATCTTTAAAATTGAGGAAGCAGTGGTAAATGTTTCCCTAAAGGCAGGTTGTGAGGATTGACGAAGATAGTGTAGCTAAAACTGCTTAGAGTGAAACCATTGTCCAAAAGTATCTGATAAACATCTGCTGGTATGTCTGTCTGTATGCCGGGGCATCTAGAGTCATGCTCAGGTTTTGAAGAAGCACATTAATGCTCATCAGGACCATTATAGATATTAAAATCTAGGAACATCATTAGTAATACTATCTCAGGTTAAAGACAGGATAATTTTCATTCAACAAAAATTGTTTCCTTTATAGATATATATTTCAAAGTATATGTTAATTCAGAGCAAAACATTCAAAACTTGGTAGTAGCAATGTGTCTTTTTTATTCTAATGAAAATTCTCTTGAAAACCAGAGGGGCTGTCTGACTGCTCTCATAATCAACCTAGAAGCATCTAGGGAAAATAGAACTTGTAAAGGGACTCCAGAGTCAAAATTTCCTTTAGACTCAAAAGGGACGTGCCATTATTCTTTGTATCAGATTCTATCACCTCCTTGATTGGGTTTTTAAGATGGGACTAAGCAGTTAATCAGAATTTCAGATCTAGAAAGTAGAGCCATTGCTATAAATTATGTTAGCAATATATTGAAGAGTACATAGCATTTCTCCATGCATGTTGCACAAAATCCATCATCTATCATGTTACACGGGTATCTTTTCACATCAAGAACAGAAAGGAGTGCTTCTTAGAGGGATTTTCATGGTGGTGTGTATATATGTGGCAGATACACATCATTCTGCGTTTTTATGTACTTTGATAAGTTCATTTGCTGAATAAACTTTTGCCATTATTTGCTGAGAAACACTCTGAGAGGTGTGGATAGGAGGAAGATTTGAGGTTACTACTGAAGAAGTCATATTTGAACCTAGTAAGTAGGGACTTTCTTGTCACAAAAGTATTTACCTCAGGTGGCCAAAAACTAAGAAAATGAGACAATATACTATACCTCAAAGCTCTAAGCTTCAAGTTCAGTAAGTATTTACTGAGTTTCTAATGTACATCAGATACATGAGACAAGGAGGAAGTACTGGGGTACAAAATGAGCCACGATTTTGCTTCTCAGCATCCCTATTATGAGTGGAGAAAACCAACAAGAAACTGACCAAGACAGTTTTATGGAATACCCTAGTGGTTGTTGAGTCCGTTGTACCTGGACTTGAATCCCTGTTCTTAATTATATGGACTTAGGCAATTTATTTCAGCTTTCCATGTCTCAATTTGTTTAACCCAAAATGGGGACAGTAGCACGTCTTACCTCACAGATTGCTGCAAATGTTAGATGAGCTGGTACCCACAATGCCTAGGTTAGCTGAGGTACCACACATACTATTAAATGAGATGCTACAGACTGAACACACAGTGTGCAAGAGAAGTTGGCTGTGACAGAGACTAGTGCTTAGAAACAAGAGGAGGGAATTGAATCACCCAGCCTGGGGCCAGTCAGTCAGTACTTGTTGTGATCACAAATTTAGTTTACTTCCTCTATACACAACTTTTAAAGTCTAGTGTTTATATAGGTCCCTGAGGGAGTACTTTGAAGATTGTATCCTCTTTCTGAAACATACTTTCTCCTAGCATGTCACATTTGCTAGGGGTTGGGGGAGAGAGAAAAGGGCAGCCATATATCCATGATTAGGCAGATTTTGTTTGGGAACATGCTGATAAGATTATTGTTGGCAAGGTATGAAAACATCTTTCATTCTTTCTCAAGTACTGTTGTGGCTTGTATCTAGATGTCTCCCTAAAGCTTCATGTAGTCATAGGTGGGGCTTTTCAGAGGTGGCTGAATCTAGGGTGTGTGATGCTGGGATTAAGGATGTGATACTGGGATTAAGGGTGTATGATTATAAAATTAGTCCACTGATTGTTTTAGCACAGTTTTGGGTGTGGATAGTGGGAAGGCCCACCCTGGGTGTGGGTGGCACGACCCTAAAGGCAGGTAGCATGGTTGGGATAAACGGGAGAGGCAGCCTGCTGCTGCTGCTGCTGCTGCTGCTGCTGCTGCTTCACAACTTGGCTGTGTTGCTGCCATTTGCCCATCATTAGCTTTTCTCCTCTGCCATGCCCCTCTGCCATGCCACCCTGCCTAGGAACCAGCTAACTGTGAACAGAAAATTCTACAAATCATGAGCCAACAAACCTTTCCTCCTTTGAGTGTTGGGTATTTTGTCTTAGCAATGAGAAAAGTAAGATGGCAGTAAAGGTGATTGAGTTATTTGGAGATTAAAGTAAGGGAGAAGATAATTATACTACTAATTTAAAAATGGACAAAGGTCTTAGGAAAGCATAAGTTACCTTATGTATCAAGTGTGAATAATTTTTGTATTTGTAGGTTTTAATACCTCTGTGGTGATGCACAGATTTGCAAATCTGTGTCAGAGTTGTATCACTCTTGCTTTAGAATAGTCTTCAGTGGCAGTAGACATCGTGTTCCTTTACCCAGATCAACTAGATTGATGTGGATGGAGGGACACCAGTGAACCATCTTTAACCATGGGCCCCAAACTCAATGTCCAGCACTTCAAAGACCTTTTGAGTTTATTTGAGTTTGAGAATGGATTGGAGGTACAGGAAAATTTGTATTGTCTCTTAAACTGAGCTGTTTGCACACACCTGTAAATACCCTGGAACAGAAGTATTCTGCAAAAGATACTTAGAGAAAACGGCTTGAAAGAATCAAGGCAGAATTATTTGAAGGTTTTTTCTTTTAAATCTCTAAATACAATAAGAGCTAAATTGAAAAATTATTATACTATAATGTCCCATCTGTAGTCTATTTTGCTAACTTGTTAAAGACAGATTCTCACAGAAGAATCTTTCATAAATTTTTGCCTGCACCCACGTGTGGTTAAATACCGCTTTTCTAATTGCATGGGAAAGGACAGGATGAGAAAATGTTCAGAATCAAGCCATCCATATGAGAAAAAGAGAAGAAAATAAAAATCAAATATTTGACTTTCTGTGAATCAAGCAAAATGGAGTTGTCATCTTCGTCTCCTGAAAACAGTTGTGGAAGAAAGAACTGATTTCAAGAGCTGGATTTCCAGCAGCATCTCATGGCTGATGCATATGCGCAAATTATTTTCTTCTTTTGACTGACCTGAGTAAGCCTGCACCAGTTAAAGACCATAAGAAAATCTGTGGGTACCAACAATAAGAAGGCCACAGGGACCCTGCGGAGGAGTTGGAGCTGCAGGTGTGCAGTCCAAGAGCAGGTCAGATGTTCCTGGTCTCCCAGTCTCCAGCTGTGTTTATTACTGTGTGCTCACTCTGTGTGAATATCACTTACCAGACACTTGCCAGTTCAGGAACTGATGATTTATGATTGCAAGGGAAGGAATTCATGGGACAATGCTATTTGATGACAACGTAATAGACCCCTCAGAAAAAAATGTCATATCATTTTGCTTTATCTCTGTTGAGAAAAATAAAACACTTGAAAGCATTAGTGAAATTATTGAAACATTTATTGTTCTCTGAATAAAATACATAAGCAGTGGTTAGATTACCCACACAGAAGAGCCTAGTCAAATTCCCATGGGATTGGGTAACTGCTGCAGGAATTGTCTGGTCCAAACAACTCTTTTCCTCATTGCTAAAGATATAAAAAATGCAGGTGACCCTTTAGGTCACCAGAAAAATACTCTGAATAATCCACTCTTATACTTCATTTTAGGCTGAGACAATGATTTAGTAAATTTTGTCTGGTGTAGAGATTAGACCAAGGGTAGAAATGACCCAAAGAGATAGAAAATTCTTTTTTAATTTTTTTTAATTTTGTAAGTGGGAAGTCTATGAGTTCTACCTAAATACAAAGGCAAATGATAATATCAATGGCTATTTTAATTGCATCTTTAATCCATAAGGATAGTTCAATGACATTTTAAATTATACTTTTAGAATTGTAGTCACATAGGAGATAAAACTCAGTAACTATTTAATAATGCATAGTGAGATCAACTGTATCCTCCGTTGAGATTACATTTAGGTGGACTGAATGTAAAAACCCAATCCAGAATTTAGACAGTATTTAATCTTCTGGAAGTCATTGTTGGGTCTTTCTAAATATAAAACACCCAGGCCTGGTCCTTTGAGTTGGTACCTATTATCTCTATTCTGTGCTTAGTTTCACTAGGTTCACAGCTAAGCTATATAATTTTTATGAAGAATTAGATTACTGTAGATGAAACTATTGTCAGTACTGAAAAGTTACTAATCAGCTTGAGAAATTTATGTGACTGATTGGTAATTTATTGCTAATCATTTAACTTGAATTTACGTTGTGTCTGTAATATAGTTAAGCTCTTTTTGGTAGAGAAAAAGGGATAAAGTGACTTGCTTATGATCTCACCAGTTAGTAACTGGCCCACCTCAGATTTGGACCCAAAGGTAGAAGTGAGAGACAGACAGAGAAATGAATTATAAGGGAAATGTTAGGTATTAAATTATTTTTACAATAAAAGTTTTTCAAGTGACATACTTTAAACTGTGGTTTGAATGGAAACTAGGGGACATTCACTTTTGTTTAATAAAGAAATCTTTGCCCTGAGCAGAAGACAACATTTTAAAGCTTGTCATTTTATTCCTGGGAAAGTATTTGAGGAAAATGACATGGCTCAGCCCTGTTTGCTGACCATTTTGTTGTCTCCTGCTGAGACTTGCCATTTCCATAGCCAGTGGGCTGTACTGAATCAGACAGAAGCAATAGATCATTAACAGAAATGGAGACTTGGGGCAGCCTGCAGAGAAAAAGCAGGAGGAAATTATTTGGGCCCACATAAACAAAACTACATCTAACAGAATCTCACACAGCTGTGTGTGTGTGCGCGTGGGGGTAATTTCCAGAGAAGCTTAGGAAGGTTTAAGAATCACAAAGTAGTTTCTCCCTAAAAAATTTCTTGCCTAATATGATGAAAGTATAGATGGGAGAGTATGCTTGTTTCTATACGTTGTATTTTCTCCTTTTGAAAAAATTATTGCTTAAAATCCATTCAGTTAAAAAAAGTCCAGGTTTTATTTTTCCACTGACACTGTATTAACCTTGAGATCTTTAACGCATAGCACTAATCCAAAGTAAGACTGTACTATTTATTTCAGTCAACATCTAAATTATTAGATTATGTTTCCATGATCCTTGGTGATTCTTCTGGATTATTATAATTTGGAGAGGGGTTTGGGGGACAGGTTTTGCTGAGATTATTCCCAATTATTTTTGGTGTTCATGAAGTTATATGAAATATTTATATATATATATACATAAATGTATGCATACACACATATGCATGCATATATACATGTCTGTATATATACACAAACACATATACTTGCACATATGTATACACATATATTGCTCCTCTTAAATGTAGACATGCTTAACTGTGGCAGAAAAAATACAAGCCCTGCATACAACATTAAATAAACATTCACAGACAGCTTGCTGTATGGGGCTCGGCAAATACAGCTTTGGGGAGTCATTAGATGTTTTTCATTCTCTCAATTATATAACAGATTTCTGTATCTTAATGTGAAGTCAAGAGTATAGATTTGGAGACAGGACATAAAGTTCCAACTATAGCATTTACATCTGAGTAAAATTTAGGACCTAAAATACCATTTTCATATTCTTGCATCATTCACATGCTGAAAAATTTTCCCAATTTGCTTGTACATGAATGTACTCACATGTTTTCTTGGGGAGGGGGAAACACAGATAATTGCATATATGTCTTTGGCCTCTCACTATATCGTATGCTTCTTGAAACTCAGGATCATGTCCTGTTTGTGACTTCCAGAGTGTTCTCTTTATGCACACATGCTGCAGTAGGCTTCTTGTATCATTGAAAGCTCTAAAAGGTTCACCATTGATGCAGTATGTGACCGTGGCACCATAAAGGATCAATGATTACTCAGAGAAAAGACTTAGTTCAATCACCGAGAGGCCCAGAGGGACTATCTCAACTGAGAGCACCCAGCATTAGAGAGACTCCCAGAACAAGCTGTCACAAGGCTGGGCAGTTTTTCTTGGGGAAAGGGAAAAGACAATGGGCAGACACATGCTTCACCAACCTAAACTTCTTGTTTTTTAACCGTTTATTTCTCACAGAACCTGTATGCATTTGCCTGAAGTTTAAACATTTTCTCCTCACAGAGCCTGTGTGTTTTTGACCCTCAGTTTAACCACTGACTTTTGCCCTGCAGTTTAACTATTCACTTCTCACCCAAGGAGTGATGGCCCACACGCCATCACTGCCTTAATAGATGCTCAATACTTTTATAGAATTGACTTTAATTTGTGCAGACATGGAACTTCCAACTGACTAGTCATTAATAGTCATTTGTTTGGGGGTACCATCATTGAGAAATCAATGATACTAAATGATGCTACGGTGTATTCTTATCATTTGAAGAAAATATTTCCTTGCTGGTCTCCAGGTATGGTTAATGCATTGTGCACCCAAGTCCCTATGCACTGATATGAGAATGTCCTTCTCAGCCAGAAGGTCATTAAAGAAAACACAATCCTATCATAATGGTACTTTCCCCTTAATTTTCTGATTACTTACATTTGGTTTGGTCCTAATTATGAGTACCTCTAATTGCTTTATCACAGTGGTGATTAATTGTGCCCAAGTCAAACCCTTTGAAAAAGAGAACAACTCCATCTGAAAGCTTTGCATGAATGCATGGAAGAGGAATATTAAACAAAGGACAAAAGGTTTTCTAACTCCCAGAAGACAGGTCAGCTCTCCTACATTTATAGTGAATGTCTTTCTTAAAGACTCAGAAAGATTTTCATTTTGGAGATTTGCAGAACTGGAGTTCAGTGTTCTAACTATTCCTTTCTCAAGATGGTATATAATATTCTATGTTATTTACATTAATCATTCTGCCAGAAGGCAACATAAGAAATACTGCACATGCCAGCTGTTCTCTAGAATATAAAAAAAAGTATAAACTTTGAGATCCACATAGTAACCTTAAAGGAGTACATAAGTATATTTGCTTTGGTTGTTTTCCATTCATGGAAAATATTTTTCACTTGTGTATTAAATAAAGTGATTACAAACTTTCATATTTCATGGATTGAAAGTTTAAAATACTAGTTAGAAATTACGTCTTGCAGAAGAACTTGTTAACATTCATCTTTGATTTAACCAATATGTAAAAGTGATAAATATTGATAAAGTTGATTGTATTTCATTTTTAAAGGCATCAAACTTATGGCATAAAGAAATGAAATATGTTTTATTTTAATTCTGTATTTTAATTTACATGAAATGGATAGATTTTTTTTAATTAAGTCATTTAAAAGCAGATAGTATTATTTTAATGTTGCCATGTGGTTGTTTTTGAAACAACACCATTGGATTATCTGTATTTAAATCTTACGTCTGTCTTCTCATGATTATCAGTTTGTGTTCCACAGTGACATCTGTTACCCAGGAAGCTCTTTGGTATCTCTCATATCAGGCAATCAAAGCTCGTTTCCCTCGGTTCTCTCCCTTTGAGGCGTGGGCTACATATTGGGGATCAGGGTAGAGAGACATTTTGTCCCTTGTTAGGGGCTAAGTGTGGTCTGGGGAGAAAAGAGAGAAAGAGGAGCTTTGCTTTGGGAATGCTGGCACAGATGAGCAAGAGGACACATCACTGTCAATTTATTATCAAGGTTTCTCTTCTCCCAGGAGGACAGCTTTAGCATTTTTAATCTTTGATGATTCACATTTGCCAAGCATCTCATTTTGTTGCTCATCTTTGGAAGAAAAAGTTCATCCAGTGGTTCATTTGCACAGCAAGTGAAGGCAGGCGATGTGTACAAGATGATCCTCAGTTGTCTTTCTTTCTGCAGGTAGCTGCCTGTGACACACACTGTTCAAATGGTGTGGGGAAACTGCCACAGACTGGGAGAAATATATACCCACCTTCTCTGCCCTGGTGCATTTTCTTTTCATGCTAACTTTCCCTGTTGGACACTTGATGCCTATAAACACAATATTTCTTCTAACTGTTTAAGACCTTGGATCCTATGTTTCTATTCCACAGAACTTAAAAAAAAATTAATAATTTAACAATTACTACTAATTTTTTAAGTTTTACTTGATAGACCAGCACCCCAAATTGGCAAATCAAATAAGTTCCTGAGATGCTGCAGTGTAAGGTGATTATCTAGTTTGCTGTTTCCAAACACAATGAAGTCTAGACAGTGCCAATGAGCACAACAGGGCGGCAGCAGACTGGTACCCAGCAGAGAAACAATCAGGTCTAGCATAACATTCAACCGCGGGGCCAGGAAGGAAAAGCTGACATCCAGATGCCAGTGCTTTGGAAACCTTATCTGGAGTTGCACATATGGGTCCTGCATCTGCTCAGGTTATGCCACCAGTCAGTTTCCAAACTGACACTGCTACCATGGCAGGAGTAGACAGAGGCATGGCTGTGTGTCTGGGTCTTTTCGCTAAGACAGCTGTCAAAAGCAGGGATGTTGGCCATACGAAAGCTCATTTTCAGAGATCCAGTCAGGGGCACTTTGACTGATAGATTTTACGCACCCACGGTGACTCATTCCCGAATATCCATGGTTGGGAGGGAAGTTGTTTGGCAAAGAATGTGTGTTTGCACACAGGCATGTCTGCAATTGTGTTTTTGTGGCCTTTATAATAGTGCTCAGAGAAAGTTAGGACCAAGTAACTTTGGATAATGAATTAAATCAGTGCCATGGTTTAAAACAAAGAGAAGAAAACAACAAAAGTCTTCAGAGACTTATTCTGCCATAGAAATCTAGTTAACAGATCTAATAGTGACAGTAAACTCTTTTCTCCCCTTGCACATGAAAAAAATGATAGAGGCTCAAGTTCATAAATGAGTATTTGCTTCTCATAAAGTACTTTCCTTATCACTTCATAATGGCCCCAGTAGCAAGATGAATGATTCAACAAAAGCAATTCACCTTTTCATCTCTGTTGCTCCCCAGAATCCTTAAAGAGACAAGAGTAGATTAATCTCTTGCTATTATCTCACTTATATCTAAAACAGCAATGACCAAAGGGAAAATGCATGTATTGGGATCCAATTATATGTCTACTTTCATTTTCAACTATTTGTTTAGGCAATCCTCTATCTTTATTGAAATCATTAATTCCTGGTGGATAAGAGTTAGGTTTAAGAGAAAAGAATGGTTTGTTATTATTTGTCCTTTTCTATTTTTCTCTTTAATGGGAATCCATTTCTCAAGAGTTTGTAGATTCTTACTTTACTGTTTCTTCTATCTTGTTATGTTTATTTCCTAGATAACATGGTTGTTCTTCTATCTGCTGTTTCTATGCTGAAAGAAACTGTCAATGAGTCTTTGGTTGACCAGTATTGCATGTCTATATCTGTTTTCATGAGAAGCCACTTTGAAGATATCAATATGTAATACAACCACCATTGTTAATTCCCTACCACTTTGTTTGTAACTCTGTATTGTCTGTATTGTGCTTGTGATATGTTGTAAAATGTTGTATGTCTGTTAATGTTTCCCTCCTTTTATCCTTAAAAAAAAAAAAAAAAAAAAAAAAAAAAAAACTTTGAATAAGATTTAAAATTTTTATGGAAGTTTACAGATTTTGCAAGAAAAGACATAACAGTGATTAACATTAAGAAGAGTCAAGTGGGTATTTTCACATACCTGTCATGACTATTCTTCATATTCCAGTTTCTCTATTACTAGATATTCTAGCATAGGAAATATGTACTCTTAGTGACATTTTCATGTCATTGCTAAGTATGTTCTATTGTACTGAGTGTAGTCAAGTTTTTGCTATTCCTGTTGATCTAATGTATGCAGTCAGGATTGATTTAACCTAGGATTGTGTTCTCAGTGCTAAGACCTTTACACTGAAATGAAGGAACCAATTATGGAACCAGGATCTCTAATCACCTTCCTCCAAGCTGGGACAGGGCCTTCATTTTATAGTGTTGACTTACATAAAAACCAGGGTTTCATATAGATTTATACATCTTTCGTACCCCCAGTTCATTGTATTCCACATCAGATGAGCAATGATAACTCTAAGCTTATTCAGGGTTGTATGACCAAGAATATATTGTCCTTGATGGGAGTGACTGCCCAAGCTTCCCCAAAAGTAGCTTGGGTGTATGAACTAGGTTGCTTAGAATAGCACTGGGTATTAGTGAAGAAAACTATGTCCACTTCTCCAGTTGCATCCCTCATACCGGAAATTTCCAAAGCCTTGAGCTGACCCAAAGAGATTTGCTGTGCTGCTATCCAGGGTAGATCTGCCTCCCTCCCCCAGTTCCCACAGTGAAAGATGAGAGTGGTGGGGATCACGTATCACAAGGACCTCTCAGTGAGATTATGGTTTGTTCATCAGTCCACCAGCTGAACACTGCTAGTTCATCTGATAAGATTTGTGCAGTTACTGAGTTTTGGTGCAATTTGACGCTGCAAATACAAGGAAAGAGTCATGGTTATTGTTTTTGTGGATTTTTTGGTGCACTAAGGAGGCACATATACAAATAATTGTAATAAATTTAGCAGGATCAAAACAAGAGTTATAAAAGACTCTAGATGTGAAGAAAACCTCTAAGGAAAAGGCTTGAATGCTACCTTGTGGAATCAGATAAGGTTCTGTAGATAGTTTGACCTTAAGTAGGACCTGGTTGGGAGTGTGGTTTTACCCACTGGTTAAAGATGAATACCTCAGGTGGACAGAATGGCATGATCAAATCCACAGGATTTTATAAAGATACAAGATACAGTCCTTTGTGGGACATAATATGGGGGCTACAAGAAAGTTGATATTAGCATTCTGTTCATTTTGATTCACAAAACATTTGAGTGTTTACTGTGTGCCAGCTAGACTCTGGGGATTTTAATGAGTAAAGCAAAGAGCACACGAAATTACAGGACACAGACATTCATACAAAATTTTAGCATGGTGGTAGAGGAAGAGGGGCAGACGAATCTCAAGAGAATATCAGGTTGAAACCAAGTGTCAGTGTGGAGTTTGGATTATACCTTCAAGGTAGTGGGGACCCGTGAAAAATTTTGAATTTGGAGGTTTGAATGTGGGATCTCTGTGAGGAGAATGGGAATTGAAATAAAACAAAGAAAGAAAAACATACAGGAAGGAGGTATGAGCAGGCAGAGGTCAGGATAGCTGCCAAGAAAGATGATGAGGCTTGAACTGGGAGGAAATGATGACAGTACAATAGAGGTGGAGAGTTGTTTCAGGAAAAGTCTTATTATTACTCTTTACAGACTGGGAGTCTAAGGCTTAGAAAAGACAAGGAACTCATTCAAATTCATAGAGATAGCTAGTGATAGAATAGGATAAGGCAGGATTAAAAGAATGGATCCTCAGGTTTTGAAATAGCTGGTTTTGAGGGTGTCTATTTCTTAGATGTGATATATGAGTTGAATAAGATAATTCATGTAGAACCCTTTGCACTGTGCCTGGCAGAAAAGCAAAGGCTTCATACTTGATACCTTCCTTACTGTAGTCATCATTGTAACACTTCACACCTTGGCTCACCTCTGTGGTTCACACCACCACCTCCAGTTACAGCCTCCTGAGCCTCACAGAGCTAATGGCATGCATAGTTTCTGCTGAAGGCACTGTGGGTGTTTTAAAAAGACAAACATCTTGATAGTGTGTAAGATATGTAATATATGTTCTTAACAAGACTTTGTAGAAGGGTAAATAAAGCACTTTAACACAAGCCACCAATTACTAAATAAATTCACTGGGAATATAAAAATGTAAGTCATTTGGAACAGATACAGCAAAATATTCTCTCTTCAGTACCTTGTTTTAGAAATTGTGTAAGTGTATTTCCTTTGAGGTATTTTTAATAATGACAAAGTTGCTTCTTTTAGGATCCTTTTGAAATCAGCTTTACCTTGGGAAAAGCAGCAATTGCGGTGAGAATGTGGTCAAGATAATACACTGGCTTTTCTAATCACACTGCAAATACTAACGTCATTAGAAATGGGAAACTTAAATTTCGTGCTGGACCTCATAAGTAAAGTAACTGGATACCTCAGTTCTGTTATTTCCTGCAGCAGTCATTTATAAACTAATACTAGGGCAACTCTCAAATCTTACAGGGTTTGATTGAATAAGGAGGGCTGTGGGATGGGGTTGAAGACACAATCTTAATTTTTGTAGCTAAATTTTAGTTAGAATATTAAGTTGAAACCAGAAGTTAAATTTATATTGATTATTCTTTGTCCTGGAAAAGTAAACTTAATATTGGCTTTTTATTTCTTTTTATGTCTAAAATGTGAATAGTTTTCTCTTATATAACCTTTTTCAGGTTTTTTAAATAAACAAAACACAAATAATTCTTCAGTGGAGCATGTTATTTCCTCTTTTTATGTGTGTTCATACTAAGTACTGGTAAAATTCCATTATGTTTTGACTTGAACATTAAATATTACCTTGAATATATACTTTGCAGCAGTCGTATCTGATAGTGACATATTGTACTGTTTGAAGGGTGTCATATGGTCATCTGTCAGCCGAATGTTGTTCCATGGAAAGAATTTTATTCTTCAGATGTCATCTAGAATGCTTCATGTTAAAAAAAAAAAAAAGAAAGAAATGCAACAGTATTCACAGAATCTGAATGTGAGAAAATTAGAGGTGGGTAGGTTTGAACTAGCATCGTGGAAAAAAATTATCCTGTTAGGAATACAGTTGCTGTGTAATAAAGATGAAAATTGTTATATTTTGGAATATTTTCCCTTTGATGTGATTGCATTTTATAGCTGAAAATAGAATATTTCCCTTCATTCCTTTTAGTACCTATTTTTGCTTGTCTTCCCTCATGCAGACTAGGATGAAAACAGGACTCCTGATAGTGTAATAAGGCAGAATGAGGGTTGCCTGCCTATTGCAATCTGAGGAAAAGGTAGCAAACGATGGCTTACTGTAATAGCGGTAAAGTGATAGAAGAAGAATGTGTTCTTTTTCCAGAATAATTTAGCAGTCAATATTTCTATCAGCAGTATTTCTTTCAGCAGGAATTAACAGGCTGGCCCTTGTCCAAAGACACCTCGTCCCCCTATTACATTATAGATCTGATCCAGCTGTGGCTGCTTCTGTAGAGAGAGACGAGGGCAGGTCTAATAGCCAATTTGGAGGGTGTACTGCACCAAGTACGTGGACGATGAATGTTCCCCTCTAAATGTGTTTTCCTTCTCCTTAATCTTTGCCTGGGATGTACCTAGAATCTTACAGATGCTGTTATGTTCTCATCTTTAAAATATGGGCAAAAGTGTGTCCTGTGTTTGTATATTACATTGCATTTTTAAGACCTGGAAGGGTGGCATCTGTTTATTTTTTTAATTAGTCGCTATATTTTATTCCTGAATTCTCTTGGAATTAAAATAACAGAATATTCCCATCTTTTTTTTTTCTTTACACTTTAGTTAAAAACTTTAGTGCTGTTCTCTAAGGAGAAAAAAAAAATTAAAGCCACTCGGTACATCCTGTACTTTCCTTTACAAATGGGCACCTTGGAACATTCGCACGTTTTATCCTTCAGTTAACCTGTCCATTCATATTATGTATCGCTTTGAACTACTTAATTCCATCAGGCTAACAATGAGGGAACGCTCAGACACATTAGTCTGAAAACATAGGACCAAAGTAAATAACAAAATATTAAGTAGAGGGAAAGCAGAAGTTTGTGTTCTTCAGCCCATATGTGAAATCACAGCCAACGTTACTTAAGTTTCATTCAGCTTAAGTCTACTTCTAAGGTTCTTCTAATTTTTAATTAAGAGGAGGAGAAGGAGAGAAAGATAGAAGGAGGGGGGAATGTAGGGACTAGGGGCAGAGACTGATACTTTCTTTAGGGCCAAGTAGACATTATCCTGAAGTTTTTATGGTCAGACATAGAAAAAGTGCAAAATGAGACCAAAGGAAATAACATCGTAGTTAATTCTGTGAGATGTTGTGTTACTCTTCTTGGCATTTTCAGAGTTTCAGAGAGAAGTTCACCTTTGGTTATATTGATGGCAGTAGAAGGTTTTGGATCAAATTTCAGATATACTTTATTCCAAACATACCACAGGTTAAAAAAGACTGAATGACTTTCCAATAAGAGGATACCCATATTGGTGAAAATGATCCCTCTTTTGTACAAAAAATTTCCTCATAAGTCAATAACTGAAACATTTCTAGAGCTGAGTTTTCAGCTTGCAATTGAAATTTTCAATTTCAAGAAAACAAGTTAAAGTAGCTAAAATTTGTAAAAGAACATACATTTATTTTGAAAATTTGACTAATAAGGGAATTGAGTTAACAGTTTGACTAATAAAGGGATTTGTGTTAACAGTTTAAAGACATTAATTCCTTTGGTCACATAGTCTATGTTGTGCAGAAGGAAAAAATAGCTCACTTTCCCTGTTTTAAAATTACCCATGGATTATAGCATGTATTTATTAAACAAATGTAAGCCAGTAGGAAGAGGAAAGAATTAATATTTATTGAGCATTTATTAGATGCTGTATAACTGAGTTCTTTACAACTTCCTAATGACATAGCTATTAGCATTCTCATTTTAAGATAAGAGTAAGGAAGGTCAAGGTCACTTAGCTAGTAAATAGTGAAGACAGTATTTGCTGCTAGGTCTGTCTGATGCCAGTGACTATACTTTTTAAATTTTGTATATAATGTTAATGTGATCAAAAGAAAATAATAATACCTTAAGAAATACACTAAAGCGAAGTTGAGCTAGGAATTTGTCAATCCAGTGTAAGACCTGTATTAATACTGTGTTTCTTTGGAACTAGTGAAACATTCTTCTGTCTTTTAACAGCTTCTGTGTTTCCAAAGGAAGGCTGGGAAGTCTGTAGAAGCTAACAGATAAAATTGTGCTATGCTGTTTTTGGTGTAGTGTCTCCCAGAACAAATATCAGATTTTACATGTACCATTCACATTGTCCGGTTCTCTACCTCACTTCCAGGCTTGTGGCAATTGAATTTTGCCTTTTCACTTTAAGTTTCTCCTCCCTGTCCTGTCCCATATCTTCTCAATTCATAAAATGTGAACTTGAACCTGAAGGTTAACAGCCCCAAATGTTCTTCTCATAGATATGGCTGTGGATTGTGATTTGCTGTACAAATACAGGAAATAGTTTGCTGAAGGAAATCTTCCCATAGATACAAAAACTACCCCCCCAAACCATTTTTTTATGTGATACTGCTGAGAGATTTTTCTTTTTTTGAGTATTTGTTCAGAGTGAATATACTTACTTTCTAAATTCTTTTTTACCAAATAGTGTGACGACATTTTGCACATGTTGAGGGAAGGGAGGAGTGGGAAAGTAATGGCTAACTAGCATATCATTAATAAAGTATGCCTATATCAAAATGTTTTATTTAATTTGGGGCATGGTTAATTGATGACTTCCTCAGCCCATCAGAATGATATCTGTTAAGGTAGGGTCAATCTATTTGCTAATAGTTTTAAAAAACAAGGGAACTCCTTAGGAAGATAGTTGAATTAAGAAATAAGAATGTACTGCAACGCGGATACCACTAATTAGCATTCCTATGGATGGCATACATTAGCAAGAGGAAGGACACCATCCACAACTTTGTGTTGCTTCATGCATGTTCCCTGGGAGTGTTTGCTCCATTTTCTAGGCCCAGGACCTTCTGCTTGTAGGTTTTTAACTTCAGCTAGCTGCTACCAGCTACATGTATTCTAGATATATACTCTTGTACTGTTCCCCAAAAAGGGAGGGGAGAGAGAAAACTTTATTTACTCATGTAACAAACTGAAATAGAGTTAATTTTCAGGACTGCAGCTGAATTATTCGAGATTACTGTGTTATAAATGGCAAAAAAAGGGCCCCTTGCCTGTGTGGTAATGCTGTCAGGGACCCTGTGGCTGTTGGCTCAGTTCATGATGTATTATACTGCTAGCATTTCACTGCTCTCTGGGGATCTCTGGTCCTACCATAAGGTCAAGAGTTAACTACTTGTATTTTAGCTGTGTACTGCTATCAATACTGCTCCTATAGAAACCTCACTTGACGTCATTTTTGAATCTTTGTGACTGTAGTCAAGCTTTAGTAAAAGTCAATAAGAACATTAGACTGTTGTCTATATTATGACTTGCCACTTCCTGCCAGCAATCTACCAATTCATTAGCAGAGAGTTTTGGAACTCTTGCTTGATTATTTATGCAGTCAATAGCAAGGCTTGTCTGCATTCATAATTGTTTGATTTTATGGCCTCTTCTTTAAACAAACATTGTCTATGGTAATGTGATGCCCTGATGGATGGGAAAGGTTTTGTCTGTGAATATCATTTAGATAATTAAAAATGACAGATGAAATCGCCCGCTGTCTTGACCTGTGCTTTGTTCCCTCAGTGACGCTGAAGAGATGCTGATTGCTGTCAATCAAAACCCATTGGAGGTTTGTAAATTCTGGCTGCTGTGAACTCTGACCCCCACTGTTGATCTGAAATAGATAATAACCTTGAAATTCTATTAGAATTTAAAAACAGTTTTACTGAAGGGGCACAGTATATATTTCTTTTTCTGTAGAACACAGTTACTTAATATCACACTCTTTACAGTATCCAGAATTAAAGTAAAATACAGTGATTAAACATTTAATGTAGTAAATTAGAGCAAATGTTTTGCTTAGGATTCCTGTCCTCTGGCTTGTCCTGTTCAGTAACACTTGAGTTTTTGCCCCTCTGTGAGTTAATGTTTAGAGTTTCCTTTTGCTAATTTTTATTGATTTTTGTCTCAGAATTATTTCAGGATAACATGATTTTTCTGTATTACATTTTTCTATGTTTGTCTTATGAATTTTTTAAATGACTGTTTTTCCAAACCAAAAGAAATGCAATAACTAGAATTTTGAAGACAATAGAAATCCAAAGGGCAATGTTTATGCCCAAAGTCCTCACAAACATCATCAAAACCTGAGGTCAAGAGATCAAATTGATAAATGCATTTGCCTTGCAGAACATTTTTTATCATTACCCAGATGCTTGTGGTATATTCAGATGTCCCATTGGTACTTAAAATATCCATATAGGTAAATGGTGATGGGAGTAGAGGAGAACAACAACTATATTTATCAATATCAAAATCTTAAAATTCCTCAAGAGCAAAACATCATCAGCAAGTTCTACAGGTTAAAAAATTAGAACATTAGATATTGATGGTTTTTGGTACACTGATTGTAGCAAATGCATGTATTAGCAGGAGCTCTGCAGAAGGAATTACAAATAGTAAAGTTCTCTTAAAAGGTAATTGAAGTAGTGTTGGTTTTTCTCCTGGGCAAACTTCTTCAGAGAGTTTAATGAATTTATGAAGGGTCATAGGAAGAGTTATTATCATTGTTTTTCATTTTTATAATCAGCAGTATTTTAAAATAGTATTAATTCTAGCTGGGCATGGTGATGCACACCTATAATTCCAGTACTCCGGAGGCTGAGGCAGGAGGATCACTGTGAGTTTGAGACCAGCCTGGGCTACAAAGTGAGCTCCAGGCCAGCCTGAACTGCATAGTGAGACCCTGTCTCAAAAAGACAAAATAATAATAATAATATTAGTTCTGTGAGCACTTCAGTCACAATAGGAAATGAATATTCTAATTTATATTTGGCAATTGATAAAAGTACCAGAAAGCTATCTCACTTTAATTTTGAGTGTTTGTTTAAATAAAGTATTAACTATATAAAGTTTTTACTCTTTAAAGATAAACTTTATAGATAAAGTTTTTAATCTTGAAAATGAATTCCTTGAAACAGTTACCACTTATTTTATTATTGCCTGATGAAAAGTGGTTAATATTATAAGTATAAACATGAATATATATGTGTATATATGTATATATCCTTTAGAACTTAGTCCAGTTCTACTTTTTTAAGAACTCTTTCCTTGTTCTTTCACATCTTCTAAGATGGCTTGCTCTTCTTGTGTGTTGGCATTTTTTGTATATTTCCTTATTAGTACTTTCATTTATTTCTATACTCATTCATTTTTGTTCATTAAATAAGCATTTATTAAAGACCATTTGGTATCAAGTATTTATCAAAGCACTAATTACTCTGCATTTTCATCTTCTCTCCCCAGATAAAGTATAAGCAAATAGACATGAAGGCCCAGAGGGTCTCTCAAAGACCAGGTGCCTCCTAGTTCTGCATGAGTATCTTTGTCTCTCTGAGGTGGCATTGCCCCCTTCCCTCCTAGCTCCATGCCCAAGAGGCATCTAATTAGCCTTTACCTCATGCTTGTTTCACTTTCATGTACTGGAAATGAGGAGTGAGAAAGGGTCTTGAAGACTTTATGAACTTCACTGGGACAAATAAACAGGCAATTTACCTGTAACCCAGATTAGCTGACTCTAAGTCAACATCTGTGGTGAAGCCTGAGCATCAGGTCTCTTGAAGCATAAACATTACAATAACTGCTGAATCAAAAACAAGATCAGCCCTCAAGTTTGGTCCTAAACTCTCCATTCCCTGTGCTTTGACATACTGTCATTTGATTTAGTAGGAAGTGTAGTGTCTCTGCTTCTGTCACCTGTAAATGGGGCTGAGAGCTAAATGTGTGTAATTTTAGTTCAAGGAGAATATCTCGATTATGGTTTTTTGATCTTTGGTTACAGAGTCCTCTATCAGCTCCTAGATCTGTTAAGTTTTATATGGCAGAACCATTATTTGCTTCAGAATTAGTTCATCCCCCCCACTAGTTTTTTTATCCAATTTTGCCAGGAGAGAATATCATGTAGCTACTAACAAATCTTCAGCATTCCTGTACATTTTATTTTTCTTCTGTTCTCTGTGATAATCATATTTGCAAACCATGCATTATCATCTAAATACTAACTTTCTTGTTAGGGGAAGGTTGTGCACATTTTATCTAATTTCGCTTGGGATATTTTATGATGCTTACAACACAGTTGAAAGGCTTTCAATTGAACAAATCACCTTACATTCAGTATATACTGAGAGTGTACATGTATTAATATATCTATAAATACCTGCAGTGTGATGCACTGTGCACCAATGCTTTCTTTATGGGAATTTTATAACGTACATCCCATTATCAATTCTTCTGCAGCAACCTTATTTATATGCTTGAAACATTCCTCTGCCACGTGATTTGGGCACGGATACCCAGTGGTTGTGGTTGATGTTATAACAAACAGCTTTGCATAGTATGTACAGAGCACCTGTCAAATCCACAGGGAATGTCCAGGTTGACACTGAATTAAGTTGGCTTTTTCTTACATTTTAAACAATAAATTGTAATAACAACATATAAGAAACCAATTTTGGCCAAATCCTTGCCAGTTACAGGTCCAAAACCTGAAGCTAATCTTTCCTCTAGAAAATAAGGCTTGTACTTGTAGATGTACAGAAAGATTGAATTTCCACTAGTATTTAAATATTTACTAGGTGCTAAGCTACAACACTAGGCACTTTCAGACATTTTTTCTATGTTGAGTTATTATTCCCATTGACATGGACAAACTAACATTCAGAGAACCTATATAATTTGTCCCAAGTCCCATACTTACCGGGCGACAGAACTGGAATTCAGCTTTATTTTTCCAGCATTCTTTATGCCATCCCACACTACTTCTAGGTGGCTCTATTATATCAATGCTTTATTTGAATTTGTCACTTGCATGAGGTTAATGGTAATAATTTCTCATTATAGCTGCAGATAATTGTCATTGTCCTATGTGAGCCAAGTTTATACTGCTTACCTTATTTCAGTTGGTTTTCCTGGGAAATGGAGACAGGTGGTATGTACATTTTGGGGATAAGAAAACTGATGAATAAAAAAACAACTCAACTAAACTTCAGTGTTCCAGCCAGAATTCAAATCCAGCTTTGTCTTGATCCAAAGCTCATGTTTTTGACCCTGTAGTCTGAAGTAGTAGCACATACACAGCTGAGCAAGCACTTAATCAGATTCCCTCTGTGCCAGCTTTGAGAGCATTCAGTTCTACACAGACAGAAATAGACACATAGGTCCTCTGGTTGCTTAACTGAATTCAGTCTATTTGGGGGGTAATTTTTGTTTGGCTTCATTTTACTAAGTTCAGCCAAACTGATTTATACGAAGCCTCCAATTATCTTTTTAGTTCATCAATGCCAAAAAAATTTGTTAGGGAAATGTCCTTCTCATTTCTCCCTCTCAGGGAAGAGTGATTAAAAAAAATCAAGTTCCAGTGGCAGCTGTGTCCCAGAGAGAAGGCTTTTCCTACCTGATTGCTTAGTTGTTTGAGGATGGGCAGGTCACACTGCTCCAAGAAGAGTCTCATTTCCTGATGATTAATACTATTAAAGTTAAAGGAAGCAAACACCCTGCTACACTGTACAGACCCCCGGTTGTAACCTCACCAACCATTTCCCTTCTGCTAATAGGAAGACAGTTATGAAAGTTTTGTTCCTGTGAAGTAAATGAATTTTGAATCCTCTATATATATTTAATTATCCAAAATCAAACCTTTTATTTTCTTTAAAAAAAAAAAGTACACAAAAACCCCAGTGATATATCCTGAATACTGATTAATTCCCCAAATTGTATCACTTTCTGTCATATGTCCTAAGAGTTCTTTGGATTTGTTAGACCTAAAAGCACAAATCTGTAAAATAATGAAAATACCTTGCTCATGTCTAGAATTGATCTCTCTTTTGAGAATGGAATTTTTGCTGCTTTGGTTGTTGTTTCCAAGTAGCAAATATGTGTTAGCTGTTAATTTTGAAGAGACTGAGATGGTCTAAAATTACCAAAATTTATTTAAAGCACATAAACTACATTTGAGTACACAGTGGTTTGATTTTTTTGTTTTTTTTCTTTTTTTTACTTCTAGGGCACTCCTGAGGTTATATTTTACAACAATATGAAAATTAATTGTGACAATAAAGGCCATGATTACAAGTCTTTTCACACTGTCCCACTGTGACAATTAACTCCCAATTGTTAGACCATTTATTTACTAGAAAATTAAGATTTGGAGCTGTCTTGATTTATACCTGAAAATGGACTCTTACTGAGATTGTTATGAACCCAAAGGACAGTATTTTATTGGCTGAGCATAACCATACATTTAGGCGTGACACAGTTGGGTCACTTCTGAAAGATTTCAGGAGCATTACTCTGAAAAATGTCTAAGAGGTGATCTTCCAAACTCTGTCACATATACTTGGTTTTCTTCAGTGAGGATGAACTTTTAAAATAAGTACATTGTTCATAGAGAGGATCATGGCAGTGTGGGCAGCATGATCAAAGTGATCATTTTTTTTCTTTAGGAACATAGAGTGCTTGCCTTTTCCAGGAGAACAAGATAAGGCGGATGTCCCTGAAAGTATGCAGGTTGTTTCCTAAAGAGCAACAAGGAGAATGAGGAAAAAGCCTCCATTAAACTTTCAAAAGGACATCTGTTTCAAACAGACTTTTTCAGCACTCGTGCCTCTGTGAAAGTGGAAGAGCGCTGTAGATGTCTCTTCCCCTCTGGGAGGAAAACACCCCGTGCCAGGAGGAGGCAGACATCATTAAGATAAGCATTCAGTACACCAAGTCCTTCCTAAAATATGGGCTTGACCCCTTGCTCTCGTGTAGTTCAAGTTTAAGGTTTTGCTGCTATTTATCCCATAGGAATAAATTATTTCCTTTTTTTATGATTATTTTTACTTATTTTTAATTCACTATCTTTAGGTCAAGAAGACCCCTTAATATTTAATCTAAACCTGAATTAAAAGACAGGGTGAGGCAGTAGTGTGTCAATTATAAACTTTGATGACTTGTATTCAGTATCAGACTCAACTGTTAATTCATGGTGTGCTATTGAGTAAATCACTTCAGGACTCTGTGCCTCAGGGGTTTTTTTAACTAAAAAATGATAGAACTGATAAAGTACAGAAGAAAAAAGCATAAAAGCAGACACACAAACCAATGACTATATACATTATTATTATTACTATTATTATTACTACTACTATATTATTATTACTATTATGAGTACTATATTACTAGTATAAATTTTTATCTCAGTAGTTTTGGTTACCTGAAAAAATTTTGAGATGCATTGGCCAAAATTGTAAGTGTTGTTCTGGTAATTAAGTCTGTTACTTTCTCTTTTCTTCTGATATTTTATAAGAATTTTCTTTATTTTTAAAAGTGTGGCTCTAGGACATTTTATTTTGAGAGAGACAAATTAGGCACCAAAAGACAAATAAGACATGTTCTCAGTTATATGTGGAAGCTTAAACAGTTGATCTCATACAAGTAGTAAGTAAAATAGTTGTGCTGGTGCATGCATGTAATCTCATTGGGAGGCTGAGGCAGGAGGATTGGTATGAGTTTGAAAGCAGCATTGGATACAGAATGCATCTATAGTAAGACTCTGTTTCAAAACAACAGCAAACAAACAAACATACAAACAAAGAAATAGAGAATAAAATAAGCTGTACCGCTGACAGGGAAGGGTGGTGGCAGAATGGAAACTCAATGGTTATTATGTACAGGGTACAGATGACTTTTCATGTCTTATGTCGCAATTGCCTTACTGCGCTTGACAATAATTAATTGTGCATTTCAAAAAACTTAGTACAGGATTTTGAACATTCCTAACACAAAGAAATGATAAATGCTGGAGGCAATGGATACCTGGATCTGATCGTTATACACTGTATACCTGTACTGAAATAGCAAACGGTACCACATAAACATGCACAATTATTACATCAATGTAAATTATTTAATCTTTTTAATTTAAAGTTTTTCCAAACTTTAAATTCAGTCTATTTTAGACCAGAGACTTTTTAATTCATCATAGGATTAAAAGGAATTAGTGAAATTCACAAATCTAAGTACTCAGAAACTCCAGAAGTAATAGTTCAATTCTAACCAAAGAAAATAGCCCAAGGGACATAATAATAAGTGTTCACCTGCAAGTGTGGAAATCTTGCTCACACCTTAGCCCCATGAAAAATCCAACTCAAGTTCTGACTTGTTAGGCCAGAAGAGAAAGAACAAAACATATTTCTGGCACTATATGGGTTTATTTTAAATCTAAATCCTCACAGCATTAAATAAAAAGCTTAGACTAGTGATTGGGTAGAAAATTAGAGGTATAGTGTTGCTGTGAAATTGTTCTGCCAGATAAATTAATGAGCCTAATTAACAAAAGTATAAATGACTCTAGAAAGAATGTGGACTAGAATTTAGATAAATAACAGAACCAGAGGAGTTCTTAGTTCACCTAGAGGACAGTTCACCTCTGCAAGGCTTTTGCCTGTCCTGGTCAGCTCACATTTAGTGGCAGCTGGAAACATTTTCAGTTAGTTAAAACAGGTGGTGGTGGTGCTGATGGTGTGTGCACATGTTTGCATGTGTGCGTGCATGTACGTGTGTGGACATATGTGTGCATATGTGTTTTAGCCTATAGAAATAATTTGTCACACGAAGCATTTTGTACTTATCTAAGATATTTCAGTTCCATTCAAGTTGATCTGAATTTCTTAATCAACTCAGAGGCTTTTTGTCCTCTCTCTAATGGTATTTTTCTCCTCGCTTGAAAAGGAATTCCCAAGTGAAAAGAAGTAGCCTTGTTAGATATCATACACATTAGATATTGCAGAATGCAAAGTTATACCAGGCCCTTTGTAGTTTGTTAGTGAGCGTACTGAAGCTGTTTTCAAGATGTTAGAAAATTGCCTTTTAGAAATCATTTTACTCTTCAGAACCTTATGAAAAGTAGGCCTGTGATGTAGCTTGCCATATTTGTTAATTTAATTGCAGAAAGCTAGCAAGTCTGAAAATTGCATTTCCATCTTCAGGCATTGATAGTCAAAGGCCACCAAAGAGAGTATAAGATGAGAAATCTTTCTTCCTTTCCCTAGGTGGGTTGTTACCTTGGCCAGGGTCACATTCCAACCTCAAATTTCAGTAACTCCCAGTAGCATTTCCAGGAAACTACATACATCTACCTGCTCTCCAGAAAACTGGACTTTGGATTATCGAGTAGAGAAGCATTAATATTGGAAGTTATCATTTGTTGTGTCCTTTCCTTTTGGCAGCGCTGTAAAAAAAAAAAAAAAAAAAAAAAAAAAAAAATTTAATTAGAGATGCATAGCCCTGCTATTGTGGACTTTGGATATTTTGTTCCAGTTCCAGTTCTGTTGCATGCCTTTGAGCACGTTCTTTTCCTCCCTGTAAATTGAGTACAATAATAGGACCTTATGTAAAAGTGGGCTGGTGTTCCAGAGGTTAAATGAGAGAATAAATATAAAACACCAATTGATAACCATTATTGATTACTGCATAATTTTTATCCTTGCATGTTTTTATGTAGTAATAATATCACACAAAGGTCCAGCCTACGCCCGCTGATAACATGACATAGGACACAGAAGAGCTCACTGCTTCCTCACACCTGATTGTGGCCTTTAATGCTGGAGTTATCTGCACCTTTAGGTGGAAAAACTGTCCCTAGCTGTGTCACAGGGAGCCCCCAGGGAGGTATTAACATAACAATACACTGTCAAGTTAAAAGCAATGTTTTTCTTTTAATTTGGAAGGAAAAAATCACATTTTTCTATGGCCTGGGCAATACCACCAAAGACCAAAGCATATCCGTAAAACAGTGTTCATTTGGCAAAGCCATGGACAATCTCATGTCCACTGTGAGCCACACAGTTGTTTTCAGAGTTTTTTTATGCATCTGACTAAGTATCTCATGAAAACTGCATTTCATAAAAACTTATTTGCCTGATGCTGGAATTGCTTTTCAAAAGCAATATGTAGTCATTTTAGTGGTGTCCTGTGGGTCCTAAACTCTTCACGGGCATGTTTAAGTCAGACTGGGACTTGAAATAGTGTGACCACCATGAAATGAGTTGAGAAACAGCTTTCTTTGGAGTAGGATAAGCTCTAACTCTGCTTTTGAGAAATGCTTCTCTACGTAGGTTGAGCTGAATGGTATGAGAGACATCCTTAGTCCTTCGCCTTCCCCAAGCCAGCTCTGTGCTCCGCCCCAGGCCTGCGGAACCACCACTGGGCTCTCCTACGGGCCTGGGAAGTCTCCCTGTCTTCACAGTTCTAATCCTGCCCAGGCTTTCAGGTCAGAGAGTGAGAAAGCCTAAGAATCCATAAAATGGCCCTGCTGCGGTCTCTTAACTCCACCATTCTCTGGTGGTGCAGCCTTTTTTGCAACTCAGTTGCCATCCTGTTAGTCTTGTCTGTATTCATGTCTTCATTATCTCAATGAAAGTTTGTCATTTACCTTGCGTGTGTCCCAGTGCTGGCTGCAGAGTCTTTTGCAGCTGGCCCAGAACCCTATGATTCCATCACTACAGAGAACCACCTCTTTTGACAAGGGCTCCTAGGCTGTAGTTCAGATGCTCAGTGGCTGATCAAGTTCCAGCAAATAATATGAGGGAGAGTCCCCAGCTATGAATATGTGGAATAGGGCTGGGGTTGTGCCTCCCGTTCTTCTGTAAGTGAACGCGTTTGTAGTCTGTGCTGAGAGCTGGCACTAGCTGGGGTTTAAGAATCAAAGAGGAGCCCCAGAAGAGATTGTGAACAGTCTCAAGCCACTAGACAAAACCTTCCATCTCAGTTTTCATTTTTATCAGTCATTGCATTTCCCTACAATTCCAGCAATGTTTTTGAAAGAAATGTTTCCAAACTCACAAAGCTTTGAAAATATTAAAGAGTAAATGAACAGGAACATGGAAACCTGATTTGCTTGCAGAAAAATTGTAGGATTTTTTTTTCAGTTCAGATTAATATAAAGGCAGTTCTCTCGAGCACAATGGAAAGCATATGTGTTTGTTTTTATAAATAGACTTTTAAAAGAACATAAGATATGTAGACCTCACTCTCTGATGCTTAGCAGGAGGTTTGTGATTTGTTTTTTCATAATTTAGGCCTAAGACAAACACAGTGGTACAATACATCACTGATAGAGCAGTCTGATAGATTTATAAAATGTTTAGTGAGTGTATTCCACTTAGACCAGCAGGCACACCTGCTTCTATTATTCCATCACTGATAAAATGGTAAATAGCTGATGTAAGTCATGTAGCTTACATAAAGCCACATAGTTTACATGTGGGCTTGGTCATTTAGATGGAATTATATAGGGTTTGCATTCAATTTCTTCATTAAATGACTTAGTAAAATTATGGCATCATAAATGGAAAATGGCACCATTTTAATCTTTGTGCATTTTATCTTCTCCACCCACTCTCTACTTGTGTTGATTGCACTTCACCTCCTCCAACATAAACTGGAAGATGTACCTGGCGGGATTAACTGTTATTGTGCTCCATGGGTAATGGTGGTGGGCATCTGGATGGTCAGTCTAATGTCATTTCTTGTCTTTCTTTAACCACAGCAGGGTGATTTCTCTCATTATCAGTGACAGTGGTGACTTAACATCTGACAGTCCTACATCCTCCCACTCACCAATTTAATTAAGCGGTAACCACCAATATTTGTGTAAAAAAAAGTGTGACTGTATTCAAATGTCATAAAGATAATGCGATAAAACAGCTGCAATCATGATGCACAGTGTCCTTTGGCTGACCAGGAGAGCAAAGGCACCAGGGCCCAGGGAACAGTAAGATGACCTGTGTGTTTCTGAGAACACTCCTAGTCTAGCCAGAAGGACTGGCAACGGCTGCTTCCAAGTCAAAGTAGCACATCGTCCTTCATATTCCCTTTGGACTGAAGGAATGAAACCGAGTCTTCATAGGGACTCTGTCACCTTGGTCTTCTTAAGAGGCTAAGAGAAGAAAACATTTTAACGTTGGGGCATCACCCTGGTATTCTGGTATCCAGGATGGCATAGGCCACTAACTAATCAAGGATTTGACTGAGGTGATATCTCACACACCCAGACAGAAATCACCCTGGGTAAATTAGACTTCAGGGGTAGGTACTGCTTTTTTTTTTTTTTATGAAATCTTATAGTTAATATCTGCTTTATTATCTGAAATATTATTTATTCTTAACTAATAAATAAACTCAGAGTAAATATTTTCCTGCTATACAAATACATCCCTTTTCAAATTGACTATCTGTTTTTAACTCCTTTGACTATCAGATTCTTAAATATTAGTTAGAGGCCTTCTATCCTACATATTGTAAGTGGGGAAAGGGGTAACCCCTTTCTTGCTCATCATGAATGTCATGACTAAAACACTTATAACCGTGGTGGTAAACTTACGTCATGTGTGCCTCGGGGGGCTGTTTTTTATCATTGAAAACTCTGAAAGGTTCGCCACCATTGACCTATAACAAAAGACAGGTTAATAAGAGAAAAGCATAACATACTTATTTGGTCATAGTTTATGTGACACAAGAGACTTCATATGGAAGATCAAAGACCCAGGGTAACCCAGTTTTTATGTTTAAGTTCAGTGAAGCAAGGACAGCCATACAGAAATATAGCTGGACACAAAAGATATGATCTAATGCTAATACACTGAGGCGGAAACCCTTGAAAACCTGGCTTCAGATTCTTCTTGACCCTCAGTTGTAGCATTTCTTCCTCCCAGGTATGAGGCAGGACCTCTCTGGAACGAAGGTTTTAATTTCTTTATGGCTGGCTGTTACATGAAAGGCAGGGGGAAGGCTGTAGGAATATTTTTAGGTTTTATGATTGGCTCTGGGGAGGAGTATCGGTTTCTTTAACCACCTTGGGAAAGGGGAATTCTAGTTTGCCTCAGGGAAGGTGAGGGGTGGGAGATGAAAGGGCAGAAGAAGGTCAGCGAGAAACTCTGCTTTTGAGACTTTCATTTTGGAGTGTCTCTCTATCCTTACCAATATCTTTCTTTAAGGATGCCTGGCAAGTTTGTACAATAGGCCCTTCATAAAAATGACATAGGAATTCATGGAAAATGACAGACTCTTCCCTCTGGAATGAGAACTAGAAGTAGTTGACACTGTGTTCACTGACTAATTAGACGTGGAACGTGTGCAGTGGGTTCTGTTACCCTCTCTGGAAGACGTGACAGAGATGAGGATGTTTTCCAGTTTTGACCATCTTTGCCTGTCTGTCCAGTTGCTCTTGTTCTCCCCTGTCTGTATTGTAATGTCTACATCTTCCTTGGGCCCTTTCACAAAGCCCAGAGAATGACGAGCCTTCGCTTTTGTGTCTGCTCAAGCCCTGGTCTTGATCCCCTGATCTCCACAGCAAGCTTTGCTTCTTGCTAGCTCTGCGGTGTTGGCTGCCTGCTTTACCCGGAGTGGGAATGGTTGGGAACGGCTGCATGTTGCTGCAGCTCTCTGTCTCGGCTCCCTGGATGATGTGGGTTTGTGCTCCTTGTCAGCTGCATCCCTTTTGCACTATTATCATGCAGTACCCCATGGTACGGGGAGGTGTTTTCAATCCTGTAGGGAGGAGGAGAACATTATAAGAGCCGAAATTGGATCTTCCTCGGGCCAGAACAATGATGCAATTGGTGAAGGACATTTTCTTCCTTCCTCTCATCTCAGAAGTAACTCAGGAGTGGGTAATACAGTACTTCTGTACATTGAAGCATTTGATCCTTCTATGTATTGATGAATATAAATAATAAATGCATACAGAATGAACGAAGGAAGCTGTGAACCTGATGGCTTCAGTTTGACCGGGTCACGCCTTTATATGGAATACTTCCATGAGGCAACTGGTAACCAGCTGTACAAGTTTCAATAGGCCCTAATTATTTGGGGGAGTTTTTCTTTATCTTAGGAAGAACTGTAAAGAGCTTCTAACAAACCTCATCTTCAGTCTCACAACATCTATAGAAACATGGTAAAGATTCATACAGGTTACTTCCTTCATAACACAAATAATTTGGATTTACTCATTGAAAAACCATCCTAGAACTCTGTTTAGCCATTTTTCTGTTGGACAACATTTAATTCAGGCCATTGGACTCTTACACTAGTATGATATTTTTTATAGGGCTATACATGTTAATTCAGTGTTAATTTGAATCTTCTTGGATCTTCCTACATTTTATTATATTTTAATTTTTTATTAGCCTACCCCTTGGGTGAGAGAAGGAAAAAAAAAAGAGACCTAGTAGATCACTAGTTGCAAAAATACTTTTTAATCAGAAAACAAACAAGGAAAGGAAGGAAGAATGTATTTCAAAAGAAAACCATCTCAAATTAAAATATATGAAATATTGCACTAGGTTTCTAAAGGAAATAATCCCTGTACTTCCTGTCTGTCTTTATTGTGGCCCAGATTGAATTGAGGAATGTATCTGTTTAAAAAAAAAAAAAAATATATATATATATATAT
>NW_004955409.1:27529869-27538662 GCF_000276665.1 Chinchilla lanigera | reverse complement strand
TATATATATAATAAAGTAGCATATCATCAGAGTCTTGACAAGAGTATACATTTACAATTAGGCTTCTCTCCCTGGGATGTAATTGTTATAGCAGAATGTACTCCTTATGTGTTTATGGTCAGCCTGATGCTGGTTGTCCATCTTAGAATACTTAATCTTGTCCCACCCTTCCCTTTCCATGCCTTCCCTAATAAAATGGTCAACAAATACTAGTGTGTGTAGTGATGAAAGAGTAGAGTGTAAAAGAGATGGAGAAAAAAGGGAGAGCAAAGCAAGAAGCAGCGACAGGAAAGATTATCGAAACAGAAAAAGGAAGAGTTCCTTGCTTTGTAAGTAACCCCTAAGTCAGGAACCTGTTAGTCCCATAGAGAGCCCGCATCATTGTCTGTTCCTCTAATGTAATGTGGCTTTTGGTTTTTATATACCAGGTTTGGGTTTTTATGTACCTTTAAATTCCGAAGAATTTTTCCTGAGAAGGGAAATTGAATAATCCTGAGCCAGGAAGAACCCTCTAGTCCTTCATTTTATGCTTTCTCTGTTTCTAGAGTGCAAGGCAAAATATGTCCCTTTATTAACTGGCAAAGTAATTTTACTTAAAACTATATCTTAACAGTGGATACAATGTGGTTGTAAAAAAGGATGAAATCCTGTTATTTGCAACAATATGCATGAGCCTAGAGGACTTTAGATTAAGTGAAATAAGCCAGGCACAAAAAGACAAACACCACATTATCTCACACATGTAATCTAAAAGCTTGATATTATGGACGTTGAAAGTAGACTGGGTACTGGCTTCAGCAGCGCATACACTAAAATTAGAAATTAGATTGGTAGTTAGCAGAAGTGGGGGAGAGCCGGGAGTGTGGGGAGAGTGGGAAAAGTTGATCAGTGGGTGCTAAGTTACAGTTAGATAGCTGCCAGAGGTTCCGATCCAGTCCAGTGAAGATACATAACAATAATGCATTGTATGCTTCAAAATACATGGAATGGAGGGTGTTGAATGTTCTCACCACCAAGAAATAATAAGTGATTGAGATGATAGATATGCTAATTATCCCAGTTTGATCATGACTCAATTTATACATGCATCATAACATCCCATTGTCTTCCGAAATATGTACAATGTCGAATAATGGGTCAATATCAAATTAAATAAATAAAACTAAATAAACTAAAACTAAAATAAAATGTAAAGAAGAGTTTATTTAGTTAACACCACAGTGTGAAACCCACAGAATGTAATTCCTGATACTTTTTGCTCTTTAGTTGCATTTAGGTTAGGGATAACAGAGAGGTCAGGTCCACTGCTTTGAACCAACCGCTGCATCTCTAAATGAGAATCAAAATTTATGAATACCTTTGGAGAGTGTGCTTGGAGGGGCAGACCTTTCTAATGACTTGTTAGTTTAACAGTAAACCACTGAAGCTACTAATTTGCCTATAAACACATGATCCCGCTGGAATTGCCCTACACAGTACAGTTCAAAGGGCCTAATAATTGCCCTGGTTTTTTTCATAAGGAACTGTTTCAACCCCTGCTGAGACTCAGAAGATTAAGAGTATAAAGGGAAGTAAAGCTTCATTCCCCACAAACTTGGCTCAAGATCTGCAAATTATCATGGTTGCAAATTGAACTTTGCATTTCCTCTCACTGAAGCTCTTTAGAAGATGGTGCATTTACATGGTTTTATTTTCCTTCCTCCCCTGGATGTTATGTGTCCCAGTGTGGAAGCACTGACATCCTTTATAACTCTCCACAGAACTCAAAACGCTGTAGCAAAGAGACAGCATATCCTGTTCTTCATGATAGGCATGTAGGAAAGCCATCTTTTCTAGCTCTACTGGACCTAGGTGTTTCTAGAACCGTAGGGTTTTTAATACTACGCAATGCTTCTCAGAAGAAGAGTGTCTTCACTGCTGAACTGGGATGTCTTTTCCTTCCATCTGTTGCAGATTTAGGTAAATTTCTTCCAGTTCTTAGTATTATAGTTCTTACTCATAGACTTGCCACTTTTAAGTCAAAAGCATTGAAATATCAGCAGTGGTATATGATTTAAAATAATAGAAATGGAGAATGGCTGATTTCCAATCCTGTCATTCTCTCTTAGAAGTACAAACTGATGAATTATTGCTTCCTCCCTTCTTTGAAATTTCACTGCCTCTTTGTTTTCTGTTTTCCATCTTCCCCACGTTTTTCTATTGTTCTTCCTGTCTGCCAACTTCTGCTTGAAATGAATGTGAGTACTAAACACAGATATCCCCAGGTGCTGTGGCCTTTTCCTGTCCATCTAACGTGAGGGGGAAGTTAATGTGACTCCCATGAACACTGTACCACTTTTTTTTTTAAAGAGGATACACTGGAGAAACACACAGAGTATCAGTAGATCAATAAGGTGCTTCACAGCCTCCAATGATTCTCTCTGTGGGTAGTGAAAAGAAAAGAGAAAAAAACAAGACCATCAAAAAAGTTCTGACTCAGCAAAATGAATGTATTTTAAAACATTGCTTCCTTGATTAAGATTGAGGATGCAAGCAGACAAAAAATAAAAAATTCCAGTGAGGCAGTTATTGGAATACAGCTCCTTATACAGTTCCTGTTTAATAGTTATTTATAGGGATACAATTATTAACACCCTTTGAAAGGAAAATGCTAATTGAAGATGTTGTAAATATACATGACTTTTTCAGTGCAGTAAGGATAGAGAGATGTGTTCTTACCCACATTTTACCCCCGGTTCCCCAGTTCTAGATTGTCTTCATTTATAAAATCTAACCATGAAAGCTTGACTTGGATATCAGGAGTTCACTCCACAGGTCTTCACAGCTTAGATCTAACCTTTTCCTGCCGCGGTTGGGTCCTTCCCAATCAGTTTGCCCTTTGCTAAGATGGAATAGAAAGAACATCACCAAGTAGGCTGGGTATGTCATCACTGCCCAAATGGTTACAGATTGTCACTCACCCAACCTTCTCCTAACTCATGCTCATCCTCAGGCCATGCACAGGGAAAAGGAGGAGAGAGTAACTCAGCTCTTTTTTATTTTATTTTTTTTCTGGGGAAATAGCCAAACAGACTTTCATAATCAAATACCCATATATTCAGAGAGCACTGGCCACTAGCCAAACATTTATTGGTCATTGAGCACCTTGCATGGGGTAATTTTCAATTATCTTATTAAACCAGAACGAGGATCTGGTCATGTTTCCTTTGATTATAAATGTAACTCATAGTCTTATTACTGGTAATAGCAGTGCTCATGGGTACCAGTTTCCTGGACACTTTCCTTTGTAAAGAAAGAGTCCAAGAACAAAGGAGCAAAGGATGAGACTACTAAGGGGTAGGAATGGCATCTGACTAAATATGGTGCTGATGTTTGCCATGACAAATGTTTTTGATTCTTCTGCAATGGAATCATCAGGAGGAAAGTAGAATATTTGGAAAATTTTAAGGGAAAATAATTGTCAATTATTCTGTTAATATACAACATTATCTTTGAACACAAAGGCTGAAGCAAGGGCAAAATGGTCAAAGCAAGTGACAATGGGAGGTGTAAAACTTCTCTTCCTAGGATTGAAATTCTCTGATAAAATCATTTAAATGCTGCCTGCTTTATATTACATTTCTTATTACTTGCTGAGTAGTTTCAAACGTAAGGTCATTTTATAAATTCCAGGTAATTATTTACAAAACATAGTATGGCAACTTGTAAGTTTGTGGTTGAGGAGCTCCATGTAATCATTCTGAGATGGTACAGAGTATTATTTCTGATTAAAGAAGCAATGTCATACATAGAACATCTTAGTACCTATGGTGGAAATTGTGACAAAAGAATAATTCCTTTCCTCTAGTAGTGGTTCATCGTGAAACTCTCCCCGCCCAAAATGAAAAAACCTAATTATAGTACATATTAAAATAAATATGTTGGAAGGAGAAGAGACTGGGGTTTGTTTCATCTTAGCTTCAAATATTAATTACTACTATATTTTTATCATTTTGAAAGAGGACAAGTTACCTCTTGCTCCCTGTCATTTCTCCCTTTTTACTAAAGTACTCAATAGAAAACAAGATACATATTGTAAACATTTCCCTGACCTATGCCCCTTGAAATTTGGGAAAGTAGGCTTTATTCAGTTTACTAGCTTTAATTTGAAAATGAAGAACACGTGCAGAAAGTTCCCTGAGATTCATTCATTAACTGTGATTCCAGAAGATTCTGATCCTCGCCTTTTATATTTTACCCCAGCTGAACAGCACTGAAAGAAATACCCATGTGGACTTCTAGAGCCCACTAGATACAGATTTGCATTGTTCCTTATCCTAAGTGAGTTATACCAAAAAGCTCAATAGAGTAAGGAACTAAAATGGACAGCTAAAAAAAAATACAGATGTCACTGTTAAAGCATTGAATATATAAGATATTTTGTAAGAAGCTGATATGTTAATTGAATTGAGGAATGCATTAAGTCATGAATCATTGGGGCACTTTATTTCCCTCTTTGTAGCTCTAACCTGGCAGTTCCAAGTTGAGCTGATTTTTTTTCAAAATTACTGCATAAATAAAATCAATTTATAAATATGTATAAACTTACTTCATTAATCCTTTTCTGGTCTGGTGTCATGAAGCTGCATAAGTCCAAGGAATTAAAAATAATAAATAAAAGAAACTCTTGAAAGAGTCTTTCTGTGGTTCTGAAACTTAGCGAATGTGACTGAGCTTATGCAGCTTTACTGCCCACAGTTAAATTGTAATGACAGTTAAAATTTCAAGAGCCTTCGATTGAATGCAATACATTTAGTTTATTTAAACTTTTGACTCTCCTCTTCGATTCTGATACCATTCATCTGTCCTTCCCATATCTGTCGTCGTATTTTACTCTTTTTCCTTACACTAAAATGATTGCTAGGGACTACAGACTCCTAAATTGTCCTTTGTCTTTTTGCCTTCAAATGTTGGTTGATTTAACCTATCCTCTTCACAGTCCTAGGATTAATAATAACTAGAATACTATATATATTCAAATCAATCCCTTGGTTGAAAAAATAGAGAATTTATTATTTCTCAGTGCGGTCCACACTGTTTCTTCAAGTGTACAGGGCTGTAGGGTCATCACAGAATGGGTCCCAGCCTAGCTTTTGGCCCGGCAATGGTTGATATTTTTATATGATCACTTCTCAGTTTTGCATTCCTGGGTTCTTTGGGGATTTCAGTGATGCAGCCTTGTGAGCCCAATCTGATCAATCCTTAGAATTCAGGCTACCACTCCTAGTAAATTCTAACCATTCTTTCACCCTCAGCGTCGATACTAGCTGGCTATCCACCCATGCAACCTTCCCTGGTTCTTCTATTTGACAGTGAATGCCAGCTCTTCTGAATTCCTAAGGTGTATAATCATTGCTTGTAGTCTGGTATGTTTATGACTGGCCCCTTGAAGGTTTTTAGTATCTGTTATTATTTCCCCTTTTAGACAATTCTAGATATTTAGATATTGTACAGTTCAATATACAATGTAAATTTAAGTAATATGCCACCTTTGGAGTTTGACTAAATATATCATTTTGCATGTTTTGAATCACAGCAGAAACACAGCTTAGAATTTTTTTCATCTAAAATTACAGTGTTTTTATATTTCTACATCTCTAAAATACTGTAGTAGTTATTCTACATCTCTGAAATACTGTAGTAGTTATATTCAGTCAAGTTAAGATATTATTTACTTAATTAGACTCCTCTTGTTTTAAAGTTAACTTGATTTTGTTATTTGACAAAATGAGTAACACCATGTTGTATATCTTGAATGTCTTTGTTATGTCATTTTTCCTCCCTTCATCTACAGCATTTCTCTTTGAATCATTTTCAAGGAATCATCCAAATGGTTTAACATGTTTTCAAACTGGGTGTGGTGGCACACACCTGTAATCCCAGCACTTGGGAGGCTGAGGCAGGAGGATCATTGCGAGTTCCAGACCAACGTGGGCTACAAAGTGAGCTCAAGGCCAGCCTGAACTGTACAGCAAGACTCTGTCTCAAAAAGGCAAAAAGCAGAAACAAAAACAAAAGCCTGTGTTTTTATTCCTAGTGGTATGTTTTGCCAAATTGATTCCAAAGTGATTTGCCAGTTTTAACAGCCAGTGACAGTGTCTAAGGAAAGATATACTGTCCTTGAAAGGACCACAAGATCTAAATTCAAGTGGCACTTCTGCTTCTAAGTATAAGGAGTTAGACAAACCACTTAACCTTGTTTGGTTATATTTTCTTACCTGTGTAATGGGGATAATAAGCCTGCATCATAGAGCTATTGGTATTCAACCAGATAGTATCTTTGGAAGTAGCTTTTAAATCATAAAATTGCCAGTATTTGTTTGATAAACAATTATTTAAAGCCTTCTATATGAGGGAACCTGCACTAACTGCTAGGAGTACAGAGATGGGCAGTCTTGGTTTCTAGGGTCCTAATCTAGTGCCATATAATCATTAAAAGTTTTAGTCACAAAATTAGGGAGACTTGTTGTTGTTTTTTTTTTTTTTTAAATACAAGGACTAGAAAACAAAGCCAGCCCCTGTAATAGGAAATATAAATATGAAAGCTCACCAATTTAATAAGATCTATGTTAGATTTCTCTGGGTGATGTTACTTGGTCACTTTGTTTCTAGCCAAAATATACAACTGCAATTCGTTGCTGTAATCTTTCTACCTTTTTGTTCCCCTCTATTTCTCATCAGAGGACAGTGCTTTCTTTATTGCCGTTCTCTGATGTGAATTTTTATTCTTTTTTTCTGGGAAAATTCGAGGCTTTTTTTAAAAATCCACTTGTTAGAGATGTCGTTTATTTATCCTTTTCTGAGCCACAGGTCTCTGGAAGCTGCATGAGGGCATGGCCCCACTTGTGTCTGCTGTGTGACTCTGCTATCAGGACAGCTTTGCTTCAGAGTACCTGGGAGTATTTAGGAACTCCAGCATCCTCAGATCTGTGTTTTGGAGATAGATATTGATTTTCCAGCCTTTGAATGTAGAAGCCCAGAGTGAGTCCTTTAGCTCCTTGTGTTTGAGCGTGCTGGGTATCAAAAGCTGAGGATATGGAAGTAACTGCAGGGAAATGCATCAGAACCAGCAGCTCAGAGAAGGCTGGTGTGAACAGGCAGGGAACAGAGGTCCTTATGTTAGGACCAGAACCTTCAACAACAGATTGACCATGAGCAGGGATAGCTTATGAGACTAGAGAAAAAAATTTAAAGGTTTCCACTTTGTATGCACCCCTAAAAAGGCTTCAGACTGTTTGAATGCAAAATGCTCTTTACACTTGATCTAAATTCTGCCCTCAGCTACTTGACTGACCTAATCAAATATAAAGTCTTTAGGATTTTAAAGAAAGATTCCTTTCTTCTAGATGGAGCTGTGGAACAAAGCCCATCGCATCCCAGCCACTTCCCCATGGTTGCTCCTCAAAATCGACCTATAATTCTTGGCTCATTTGCATGTTAGGCATAAATGAAAATTGGTCTTTCTCTTCTGACAGATATTTTCTCTTTTCATGATCTTTTTTCCTTAGAATCACATAACACGTATTATGCTCTTCATTAGAGACCCATGCTATGTAAATATTGCAGGATTTCCAGTCATTTTGCTTCTGTTTCCAAGTAAAGAGACAAGTTTCACTGATTACAGGAAGACGGGAAAGAGCGAAGATTGGATCAGAGTACTGCCCGCAATTCGCTTCAGTCCTGCCACAGCTTGCTGTCTTTTCCCAGTTCAGAGTAAGTTCATGGAGAGAAGTAGAAATCTTTTATCAATCTCTTGGCTTTCTTCTTAACCTACTTAAGAATTTTAAACGTAAAATTAAATCACACAGAATCCCTGTAAGACATAGTGAAGGAGCATCAATTAGTAAGATCCTTCAGTTGTATCATGAATAAATCAAAGGGGGAAAAAGAGGTAAAATTCAACACTTGATTGAAAGTTGTTTTAAATTCTTACATCAAACATTTGTGCTTCATCATTCCCCTCTTTTACCATTTACAGAAGTTTTTACTTCAATTCTAAGAAGCATTTCGAATTTTCGTGCAGAATCCTTTCCAAAAGTATTATCTATGGTAGTGCCTCTCTTTACATTTTGTTTTGAGAGTTACGTCTGACAAATGTTACTGCAGAACAATACTAGACCAGAAAGCTGCCATCTCAGGCGAGGCTGTAGTTAAGGGAGTACAGTTTTGAGGGCTGTGGGTCAGCTCTCCTGCTGGTGGCAAATAGGGAAATTTGACTCTGACAGTTTCCTCCTCTTGACAATTACTGGTGGAGGGAAACAAACATTTATTTAAATAATAAAGACAATGCAGAGTTGCAATTAGAGAATGAAAATTGTACACTTATACAATAAAAATAGATACAACATTTGGATGGTAAGTTCCTTTCTCTGCCCTACTGCCTTGCGATCTCCACGACACACCAGAAGAAAGTTCTCTTTTACATATCAGGTATGAATCCAGTGTTCTACCTTTCCCTGAGATATATGAAACCCCGAAATGTCATGCACAAATCAATTTTGTTACCAAGGAGCATAATATTCTACTCATGGTCATAATGTATGTTCTCCATATTCTATAAAATGCACTAGATTTGGATTTTTTTTTTTTTTTGGTTTTTCTCCGGTACCGGGAACCGAACTCACGACCTTGTGCTTGCCAGGCAGGCGCTTTGCCGCTCAGCTAAATCCCCAGCCCCTAGATTTGGTTTAAACTCAACTCTTCTGTATTCCACAGCATCTTATTCAAGCTTTGGTAGTGGCCTTAACCACATTG
>NW_004955409.1:27521292-27529769 GCF_000276665.1 Chinchilla lanigera | reverse complement strand
CCTTGTGCTTGCCAGGCAGGCGCTTTGCCGCTGAGCTAAATCCCCAGCCCCTAGATTTGGATTTATAAGGTGAAAATTCCTGTAACCAAGCAGAGAGGATTTATCTATAATTTTTACCTATAAGTGGAAGCTTTTTCATTCTCTGTTGACCTTACAAGTAGATTCCATCCTTATCAAGCAGATCCTTTACATTTTCCCACGAAGTTTATGTGGGTTCACATGGCTTTATTGAACAATCCATCAATTTTACAAAGAAATAGAAACCCACATATGCAGAAGATAAAAAGAAGAAGAAAGAGATCGCCTTGGAAGTCATTTCCACTTGGTATTTAGCAAGAACAAAAGGTTTTCATCCTCCTGTGGTTGCTGGATTGGGCATTTTCTAACCATCCAGCCTAACTTAACCACATTCTGGCCATTTTGAACAAACTCTCATTTTTTTAATTGTCCTCTCTAATTTCCTTTAACTTATACTTTCTTCAAAGTTGACCTCAAAGTCCATTCTTCATGGAGATTTTTCTAAAACTATTAGTCCTACCTTCTATTAAACACATGTTTAAAGCTTGAGCAGTAATATTCTGTATGTAAGTTGCCCTATATGTAAATCACATGTACACACAAAGATATCATAGTAAAATTGATGATGTAGACTACTGTATTCTACTGAGTAATCCATATATAAAGTTTCTTATCTTGACTGTGGTTACTCCATTGTACAGCTCTTTATATTTTCTAAGAAATTGTGTCCCTTCATGTAAAAAGTTCTGTCTGCAGTTCCATGTTTTTGATTCTGCCTACTTCCTATTAAGATCATTTATTTCTGTCCTGCTTGACACTATAGGTCCTTTATACCCTATAGGATACTGCTCCAAATTTATCATTTTTAGGGTGTTTTTTCCTGATCAATCTTACCTCTCAAAACATTTCTACTTAGCCTCTTTTAGCCCTTATTGTTGCTATCTAGTACATAAAAACATGTCTGAATTAAAGTGTTTAATTATTCTTTTGAATTGTTGAATATCCATCTTTCTTCTAGTTCTCAAATTTCATTAAGCTCCCATGAAGACTTCATTCACAGGTATATAGAAGCACCTCCACAGACCTCTTTTTGTATTTTTCAATCAAGCATTGCATACAACAAATGCTTAAGAACCAACTCCATTTTCACATGAAGTAAGCTACAGAAGATGGCTCAGGCTTCACAATACAAAACTAGGTCGAACATAGGAGATAAATTCTCTAATAATAACATTGACGTGAGAACATGGTTTTGAAGAACAACAAGAACTCTATTCTCTGGAGAGCTGTACAGGGAAAAAAAATAATTCATCTTGGATGGAGTCAGACCGCTAGACTAGAAGATACACTGAGATTTTATTTGGCTCCAGGATTTTATTAAAATTTTCAGTGTTAGTACTACTTTTATAACATGTTTCTAGTAGAGGGTTTCTACTATATAAAGTGTATAATAAATATATAATATATAGTATATATTGTTACAATATTAAGCAAAAACTAACATAGCTGAGCTTAAATTATTTTTGTACTGATAGATTTTGAATAAATAAATGGAGGAGTGACCTATTTCTATACACTTGTCCAGTACTAGTGGACAGATTTTGTTCTGTTTGCTTGATTTCTTCAAATATCGAAGGAAAAATAAATTGTAAAATATTCCTTTTCCTGTCTAGAAAATGACAGTAATTCTATCACAGATACAGAAATTCTATTCTTACTCCACCAAAGAATTAAATTTCTCATTTTGTAGAAATGAGGAAAGCAGAGGAGTGGATCTAATAGTTTCTTTCTACAACTTGTACCTTCTACTTGTGACCGTCAGTATTTGTGCCTACTTGCCTATTTCTTACACGCTTTAATTTTTTCCTCTCTACTTCATTTATTTTTGGTTGTTTTAATATAGTTTCCAATTACAGAAATGGAGTTTCTGGGGAGAAGAAAAAATTTTAACTGCCTGTGAGATGAGGCTCTGTGGCTTTGGTTTCCTCAAGAGCTGTTATTTTTCTATTATTCCTGTTAAGGAAATGGTGCTAAAAGTTGGTACTTCAGACTTTGGGCATGTGTGCACAAGAAAATGTAATTAAGTCTCCTATGCAGCCTAATTGATACAAATTTTCTAAGTAAGAGCTTAGAGTATGAATCTATTTTATCTCAAACTATGGAAAATTGCCCCTCATAACTAGAAATAGTAAATGAATATCTCTAGAAAGTTCAAAAATCATTTATTAATGAACAAATAGTTTTGAATAAATAGTCATTGAAATTATTTTGTGACAGGAGCTGTCCGCCTCATAACAAAGATGCAGTGTGGGCTCTGTGATATCCTCCAAAATGTAACTGCAATGTAATCACAGCCTGGCCCACCATGAACACAGATTTTCTTAGAATTTGGTGTTGATGTTGCGTGGCCCAGGATATTCTTATTCCAACTCTGCATAATTGTTTTCTAAGACAGAAAAACAGCAGCTCTGAAATAAAATGTCCTATAGAAGTGTTCAAAGGATAATGTGTCTAGATTCATATTAAATCTTTCCAGTTATTCAAAGTAACAGGTGTACTAAGTCTTTTAGTTGTTACCTGTCCTCCTCAATTACCACCAGGTCACTGATGCTTTTGTCATGTAAAATATCATGTGCCACTTCAGGACTACTCCTATAGGCAACCTGGTGAGTATGTATGCCGCTCTAAAAAAATAAGTAATGTAGAGACTTCAGTAAAAAGGAACAGATAAAGGAAGAACCATTAATAAGTTTCTATTACTATTGTACTTGGTAATGTAACATTTTTGCTAAAACCCAGAACTATCTGAAAACATTTGACAGAGGACTTCACATGTCTTCCACAGAACAGTTGCCTTCCTATAAGTGGGTTTTATTCCCTGGACTAAACACATTCCCTAGTGCTGAAGGTTTATGAGTTCACATATTATTAAATAGCAAAAGATCAATGAACAGAAGCACTGCAGGATTTTTTCTAAACAAATACACTTCTAATTATACACACAAATGCAAGAGGAACTAAAGAAGCTACTTCCTACAGCTTTAAAATTTGTGTCCTCCAAGAGACTCAGTCCACCTAATACTCTACCTGTGTTTCTAGAACCACCTGTAACATATAAAGTAGTTCTGATGTGCCTCCCTCTAGAACTGAATCTCTTAGAGAAGTGGTTGATGAGCAGTGTGTTTATAAGGAAAAAGGACCCAAGAATGGTCCCATTTGCCCTGGCTACCTGAATTGGAAAGAACCTGACTTTGTCATAAAGAAAAATAATAGATAGCCTGGGAGACACCCTCAACCCAAGGCTTGTAGATTACTGGTAGTAGGCAGCATATTAGCAAATAAGCCAGAGAATTTTCAGAAATATTTCTTGAGGCACTGAAAATAAACATTAGTTTATTTTTAAAGGGGCACTCAAAGCAGTCAATTATTTTTTACAAACATTTCCATGGATTCTTTCTTCCCCTCCCCTGCATTCTCTTCTATAAAACATTTGTATTTTTCTAGAGAATATATGATTTTTTTAGAGAATATATCAATATAGCTGCAACTTGATGATTTTTTAGAGAATATATCAATATAGCTGCAACTTGTTCTTCTATTTAAGGTTCAGTTTCAATTTTTATTTATTTGGGGACAAGGGTTTGCAGATGGGAAAGAAATGCTTAGGGAAAATCCTTTTGGAGTTGAAACACTTTCATTTGAATATTTCCTTGATCATTGATCTGCTGTGCAGGGCTGCATTTATCACTTTAGACAGCCCTGCTCTTGGTTCTGTTTCTTAATATGTTACCAGAGGCTTGTCCTACAATATGCAAATTGGTTGTTTTAGCATAAACTCTCCTTTGTTCATCCGTTATCTTTTTTTTTTTTTTTTGTTTTGTTTTTTTTTTTGTTTTTTCTCCGGTACCGGGAACCGAACTCACGACCTTGCGCTTGCCAGGCAGGCGCTTTTGCCGCTGAGCTAAATCCCCAGCCCCTGTTCATCCGTTATCAATTATTTTATCACCATCTACTCAGGACCAGGTACTATGGATTATAACAAATAAGATAAAATCTCACCACCCACAAGGTACTTACAGTCTAAGTGGAAAGACACATCATGTGTGCACACAAAAGAGTTAGTCCTATAGTGCAATACTAGACACCAGTTTAAACTGATATTGAAACACACTCCACTGTGTGAAATTGAGATGAAACTAATGTCTGATAATGACAACCAGAAAAAATGTCAAAGCGGGGGAGACTTCAAGAAGCAAAATATTAGTGTAACTAGCTGGTCTAGGCTGGTCCTGAAGGTAGACTAAAGATAATATGATTAAAGAGGTTGAGAGTTTCATAATAGCGTTAGGAAAAAGACCAAGGTAAGAAAATATAATGAAGTGATTATTTAGTTGCAATTTATTAGCATAGTATCAACCCATTTTTTTCCTTGCATACCTGAAAATTTTGTATATGTAATAGAAAAGCATACTTTCATGCTTCAAAAACATACAGATTTTTATGGTTGATGACTGAAGAAAGCTGCAGAATACCTTTGTGTTGTTCTTCATGAGACTCTGCCAGTGGAACAGGTAAATCCTTATTTGCTTGTGTCCACTGCAGTTGCTTCTTTAAAAGTGCTTTTTAAAAAGAAAAAAACTCTTGATGAAAAATCTTTGTTTAGTGACCACGATTGAGACTAGAGAGAAAGATAATCTTTTGAGATAAGAAAATAAGAAGATAAAGATAAATTTATTTTTAGAGGGAAATCTACTTTCTGGGTAATTAAAGTGTTCCTATCTGATGAGGAGCTGAGTGTAACAATTTCTGGGTCTTATGATAATCTGATTTGTCTTATTTTAATAATGAAGAAAGGAAGTGAGATGAACTGGTTATTGAAGTGCCGAGAGGCACATGGGAGAAAACTCAGAAGTAGGTGGAGGGAGACTGCGGGAGCAGCTGACATCCCAGTGGGAGGAAACACTCAAGGGCTGGAGGTGGGTTTTGTGGAGATATATTTTCCAGCTACTTTTAGGACACTCAAAGCTTAACTTTAAGATGCAGGGTATTTGTCAACATTATTTGAAACCCTGGACTAGAGGCAAATGTTCCAACATATTTGTTTTCTTACAATTAAAGCTAAGTTGACATATTGGAAAGATGGTCTTCAAAGATACTCAGAGGCTGCTAAATTTTTGTCAATAATTAGCCTTCACTTTGTTTTATAGGCAAGGAAGTCATTTTTTTTTCTCTCCCCACTTTGCCAAGCGCAGATTTTCACTTTTAAATTTCCTCATTCTGGTGTTCGCATGTGCGCATTTCAAACCTACTCTTTGCCCTCAGCCACCATGTGTAGTATTGCATTTATGCATTCAACTTCTTACTCAAGTGATGCTATTTTTTTCTGCCTCAGCCTGACAGCCACTAATAATAACACATGAGGACAGTCAGACAAAATGAAGACAAATGCTGCTTGTCGCAGCAGAATCATAATGTCCTCAGACTCAGTAAAGACAGTCTAACTGTATGTGGATGCTCTTTATAGCTTATTTAGACCTGTGGTTTTTCCCTGTGGTTTTTTTTTTAAAGCACAAACATTGTGCAGAAATACATTAAGGCAACATATGGGTCTGTTAGTTAGCCAAAACAATGTGGAACCATGGAGAATAGAGATTGCAAAGCACAGATGGATAGTGTAAAAAATTCATGAGTGGCATAACAGATCTAAAAGGTAAATTTTAGTCAAAATTCAAGTGGAAAGCATAGGAAATACTTAAGAATTTGGCTTTATGAGGTTTTTCAAATCACACAAGATGAAACATTGTGAATATTCCGCAGATTTGTTTACGCCATAATGTGAAAATCAGAGCTCATCATTCAACAATAATTATGTCTATATAGATTCATGCCATCAGAAGAAGATTGCTGATAAACAATAGTGCTTTGCTTCTATTTGATGTAAACGCCACAGTATTAAATATCCATATTATTTCCAGCTCAATATTAGAAAGTGTCAGTCATTGTGACAAGCCAGCCAAGAGGAGCTCATTGAGCTGTCCTCTGTGTAGCCAAGTGCTGTTGTATAACCAGGTTTTCATGCTATATTACTTTGTTGTTAAAATTGAGTTCTAAGCAGTAAATTGGCAAATCATTTCCTACTCTTTTATATTTTGGTTCTTTTAACCAAACCTGAAGCCTCAAGGAGACAGGGGATTCATATTTGTACATGATCAAGATGCACTCTGAATTTTACAGAACACTCGTCTTTTGAAGTTGTCACTGTGGCTCATCATTGTTGTTAGGAAACAAAAAAATGATCATGATCCAGTTGTCTGAGACTAGCGCAATAAAAGTATGCCTTCCATGCTTGCTATGGCCAATGTCATTCACAAAATTTCCTTGTGAACCATTCCTAGACAAAAGTGTTTGGCCTGCTGAAATATAATAATATAGTTCCTAAATTTCCAAAGAGCAGAGTAGAGAGAAAGCAGAAAGGGATATAAATTATTCTACACATCTCAATCTCTAATTACCTTAAGTGTGCCTTATAAACTGAAGCAACTTGTAAAAAGACCATTAGGGTCTAACCATACAAGCTTTTGATGTCAAGTTGAGAACGATGCTATGTGAAAACTAAATATTTTGCCATATTTTTTTTGCTAGAAAGACAAAGCAGAATATACTATTCTGTTTATAAATGTTTTGGAGGTATTGAAAGTGATCTGTTACTTTTCAATCTTAAACATTAAGTAGAGTTTTACTAAACTTATCTTTTATAGTTAATAAGACCATAAGTGAGGAAACTTACAGAAGGCTCCAGGATACCTTGGTAGGACACTAGTATATTATTTAAACAACCAGAAAATATTTGACACTAAGAAAGATAATTAGATTGAAAATAGACACTATAAACCAAAAGTAAATGAAATAACTTATTGAAATGGTTTGGTTTTCAATTTTTTTAGTTCTTTAAAAGGGATAACTTAAAAGTGGGCAGGTTTTGTAGTAGGCTTTTCACTTTTGGCACTAACACCACTGTTGGGACCTTAAGACAACAATTTGAACTTTCTCATAGTTGTCCTAATAGCTCTTTGGGGCAGTTTTTGGTATCCCTAGTGAATTAAAGTTTGTATTAGTGAACCCCTGAGCAGCGGCCAAGACTAATTCTCAGCTCTGTATGACATTTCACACGTTGTCAGATCTTAGCAAGTGTTATATGATAACATTTTGAGATCCTCATCTGAGAGTTGATGGGGAAATATCAAATAGTATATGTGAGGTTTGCCAAGTAAAATTGAGCCCAATTCAAAAGTATGATATAGAGGAGAGTAAAGATGACAATACTTTATCTCCTTTAAATGAAATATTTGTTCCCAACACTTCACGTAGAGGTATCAGAGAGACAACAAGGGAAAGAAAAGATAAATCTGCAGGTATAAAGGGTGAAAGAACTACGTTCCTTCCTTACTGATTATACCTCTTGTCCCCAGAGAGATTTTAAGAAGGATATGGAAAATGTCAGATATGTTAGTAATGCATATATGTACACACACACACACACACACACACACATCCTTTTGGTTAAAATGTAAGCTGCATATGAAAGCTCCCTTTTATTCACTGCTCTGTGTATCCCAAGGACCCAGAGCACCTGGTTAGCACAGACTTCAGTATGTCTTTGTGGAATGAATTAATTTCTGACGAGCATAATTTTACCTAGGTTCCAATTATTCTCTGAGGAATTTTAGATCTTTTGACCTCTCCTTAAAGGTGTTAGTTTGGTTAATACTTAACAAAAGAGATTGCTGCACATGAGCACATTTTAGCTTGGGAACATGCTATCTGGAGTGAATAGAGAGAAATGAAATAGGGAACTACAGTGAATTCATCTTCTTTCGCCTAATAGAGGATCCCATAGCCCTCAGGACTTTTGGTTTATTCTTTATAGCATGTGTACTGGGTTAGGCAGGAGATACCTGACAAGATCATATTGGATAGAAACATACTTAATGTTGTTCTAAAATAATTGAAAGTGGTTCATGATATTCCTTGCCTCTTATGTTTGGGTGGTATGAGGAACAAAACATTGGGCATTTCAAAAATAGGAGAGAACTTTACACTAGGCATTTGGTGGACAACTGGGGTTACCTGAAGAAGTCAGGAATGACAAATTTGGTAACTGGAGATTAGGAAGGGCATCAATAGCTTATTGATAGTCACAACTGTTGAATATTTTCTTTTAACAGTAGTCTTTCTGCCATTTTATGGTATTCAAATTGCTAAATTTAATCTTGCTTACTTTACGTACTATTACTCGATTCATTCCAGGAAGTTGTGATACGTAATTGGTTGCATTTGATGTTGTCTTTCAATATAGCAATTCTTTATAGAAATACCGTGCCAAGGGCTGGGGATTTAGCTCAGCGGCAAAGCGCCTGCCTGGCAAGCGCAAGGTCGTGAGTTCGGTTCCCGGTACCGGA
>NW_004955409.1:27406921-27521192 GCF_000276665.1 Chinchilla lanigera | reverse complement strand
GCTCAGCGGCAAAGCGCCTGCCTGGCAAGCGCAAGGTCGTGAGTTCGGTTCCCGGTACCGGAGAAAAACCAAAAAAAAAAAAAAAAAACAAAGAAATACCATGCCAAAGTCATTTAAAGCAGAATCACTAACAGGAAGTGAATATTATTTTACAGATCCCACTGTGCTCCATCTCAGAGTAGGGAATATACATATAAATATACACATTATTCATTGTTGCTAACCAAAAATATTGATATATCTATTGTATTTTAAGGCGATATTGAAAACAAGGCAAATTCATCCAACGTAACTTAAGCATCTGTTACATGCGAGGCACTGGAGAGATTCAGTTGGAAAAGTAAGTGGCCTTTTAAAGGGTTAAAGTAGACTTTAAACCAGTAATTACAGATACAGTTAATGAATGTAAAGAGAAGAATACGGTGGAAGCTCACAGCAAAGTAAATTAATTCACATCAAAGGTATATCAAAAAGAATGACAGGTTCAAGGAATTTGTAAAACTTTATATTCTAGCTAAAACTTACTCTCATAGAAGTATGGGGTAGAATAGTGGTCAGTTGAGGCTAGGAGCGTTAGAGATTTAGAATGTTGAAAGAGACTGGATAGCAAATACCAAAAATATATTAAGATAAGTTCTAGTGTTGTAGACTGTAAGGTAAACTACAATTTATTTTATTTCAAAATTGTTAGAAGACAGGGATTTGAAAGTTCCCAACCAAGAACTGACTAATGGCTGAGGAGATGGAAATGCTGTTTACCCTGGTTTGATTATTGGATGCTGCATATATGTATTGAACTATATACTACAGCCCATAACTATGTACTAATATTATGTATCAGTGAAAATTTTAAAAAGAAAAGTTATGATGCAGTGATAGGGAGAGACTTAACAAAAAACCACCTTCCTCTTCCTTTTTGAAATTGAATAGCAAGTATGGATCAAATGCTATTCACATGTCAAGGATAATGCTCAACTCTGGTGAGCAAAAAGGAACAAATGTCTCCTTCCCATGAAGGAGACAAAATGTTCATTAAACTATCGCACATGAAAACAAAATGCCAGCTGTAACAAGTGCTGCCAAGGAGAGACACGTGGTGCCACATGAGCCCAGGCTGACTTGTCTGGTTTGGAAAGTCAGGTTTCCTTTGAGAAAGTGATAACCAGAACTGAAATCTAAAGGATGAGTGAGAGTTTTCTGGGAGCCCAGGAAGGGCAGAGTCCTAGGCAAAGCAAATAACATGTACAAGGAGCTAATGACAGTTGGAAACACGGCAGGAATGAAAAGCTTACAAGAAAGCAAAATGTCTAGTAGTCAGAGAACAAAAGGGCAAAGACTAGGGGCTTAGAAGGGAAGACTCTTGTAGGCCACGTTCTGATTACAGACTAAGGGCAGAAGACAGTAGTTATAGCTACTTTACCTCTAGTCAGAGAAGGTATTTGATGGGAGCAATTCTTGAGGTTGGGGCAGTGGGGTAGAAGCTGGAGGTTATCTAGGCAATACATGATGGTTCCCATCATGCTGGGAATGAGCACAGAGCAGGAAAGACGTTTCATAAATATACTTTATGATTGATTGGAGACAAGAGAATAAAAGAGAGGAAAAGGTCATGGAGGGTACCCATGGCGCTCAGTCAGACAAGCAGTTTAAGTATGATATAGGGAGTTGGGAAGAAGAGGAGGAGGAGGTGTGAGAAGTGGGTGGGAATAGCAAATTGAGTTCATGTTGAGTTTGAAGCATCTGAGATATCAAGTGGATGAGAAAGTACCTGAACCAGGGCCCCAGAACTTAAAAAGAGGATAGGTTAAGAGGCACAAGTGTCGGAAACAGGAAACTGCGGATGAAACTGAAGGAACTCAAAGTCTGGGTCAGATGAAGGTTCTGTTTATAAGAAAAAGAGACTTGACTTCTGCATGATGCCAGCACTGAAGGACCGATCAGGGTGAGACTTGCCAGTAATAAAGATGGAGGAAGAAAGCAAGGGCATGACAAGCCATTGCCATGGAAGCCAAGAGAAAGAAAACACACATGTTTTCAGAAAATGAGCATATAAACAGTGTCAAATGCTGTGAGAAATCAAATGGACCTGAAAATACCTATTATAATCAACAAGATTATGGTGAAAGCATAGTGAGAATACTTTTGATAGAGTGAAAAGAATGTGAGGCACTGGAATGAACTGAAGGGCCAGTAGGATATAAGGAAAGAGTAGGCATTTGTCATTCAAAGGGTTTTTATTTAAATAAATAAGGGAGGTAAGGATCTACCTCCAGGAACATCAGGAGTTGAAAAGGGATGTTTTTAGATGGCCAGGCGTGGATGAATTACACCTATTTGATTGTAAGTAACAATTCCTAACAGTGGCTTCATTAAATGTTTTTATTTCAAATAAGAATCTTGGAGATGAGCGGACATGAGGTTGTTGCAGTAGTTCAAAAATATACTCAAGCCAGGCTCTTACTGTGTCTCCACTTTTATAGCATGTTGGTGCATATGGATGCTAACAGTATCTTCAAGTTCATGCCCCCCTGTGCAGAGCAAAAAGCTGGGAGTATGATCTTTATTCCCTGTCTTTTGATAAGGGAAAAATTACTGCCTAGATTTTTCTTCACCTCTATTTCTTCTAGCTTCTTCTTCTGTGTTCTTGGCCAGCACTGAGTTATTTGCCCATTTCTAAATCACCCATTAGAAAAGTAGTGATCAAGAAGGCATTAAAAAGCAGGCATCAAGTATAATTTAGAATAATTTAGTTCTGAGGGAGGTATTTGAAACAGCTGAAGTAAGTACCCCATGGAAAGTCCTTAGAAGTGGAAATTCTTGGGTTTCATCCTAGTCATACTGAGTCAAAAATTCTAGAGTGAGCCCTAGAGGTCTAGGCAATTCTGATGCATCTACAAGCTTGAGAACCACTGTATTAGACTAATCAAGTCATCCTCTAATTCTGGAAGAGGACTCATGTTCACTGAGTTTACTGTTTGTTTGTTTTTTTTAATTTAAAAAATGGGGCACGGCTATGGGCAAAACCAGAAAAGTGTCTGCTGTCTTTGACTGTATTTCACCAGCAAGAAGAATAAGCCAGTGAACAGAGAAAATGAAGATAAGAAAGGGTCTAGCTGAGAAAGAAGATAGTGGAGGACAGACACAAAGTCAGTGGAGGGGGCAGTCTTTCCCAAGAGCATTCTAGCTCAATGGTGAGGTAAGGTCCTGCAGAAAAGGATAGATGGTGATGCTGGTTGGCTGGAGCAGGGATAATGGATGTGCCCTCCTACTGGTCTTTGAGAGTAGATAGTTGTCTGCTGAGAGAGAAAGGGGGTGGAGGGAAGATCTGAGATGGAGGAGAAGGTTGGAACATGAGAATGAGAGTTTGCTAACTTGAGATGCTAGCTGTATACGTAGGGTGGGGAGGCCTGAGTTCAGAGTATGATACCTGCCTAGCCGCAGGTTGTGCAGCAGGGGTTTGTTTAGGTTTAGAGCTCCAAGAGCAAGAGCGACTGATTCCTCTAGAGCAGAGGCTTTTCTGGAGGGTGTGACAGAGATCATGGGCAAAAATAGTGTGGATACTGTTAAGGAGAGACTGAAGTGATGAATCAGGGGATTCATGCTGAATGGGAGGGCCCAGACAGGGTTGGTCTGTGGGCCCAAAGTGTCATAATGCTGTCATCATCCTCCTTGGACATTTGCTAAGAAACATTCTTAAACAATAGGCTCAACTATTTCACTTTTGTAATTAAGGAAATAAAAGTCTCATTTATTATAAGACTTCCTTATTGTCAGGTAAATGTGAGATTTGTTATATTTGCGAAGAATTATGACAGATTTTGCCATATAGCTAAATTGTAAGACATTATGCAGGAAAATAAGCCGGAGGTTTTAATTTGGCTAACCTTGACTACTTTTTGACCTGTTCAATTTTCCTTTAGTGATGGATAACACATTTTGCAGGCATGATTTTATAGGCTTTGCACAAATTGTAAGTCTTATGTATAACATAAGGTGAGAAACTGCTTTATGCCCAGGTGGATATATTATTTTCTTACCAAAACAGAGGTGTGGTTGTAATTTCCTAATGCTCTTGACAATATTTTTATTTTTATGAATACCATCTTCTACTATCTATGAAATGGTCATTGTTTGGCCTAGGTGGAACTCTCCTTCCTTATCTGCATGCAGAGTAGCCACTAAACATCTCAGCTACTGCCTATACTGGACCTGGTGCCTGTTTCTGTCTGCCGTCTGACATGTTCCTGCCTGGGTTGTTCTAAAAAGGGTAGAGCAATTGTAATCATGCAGCTAGCCAATAATTAGGTACACAGTGTCTTGCTAGAACCATCATACAAAGCATGGTTCACAATCATAAATTAGCATTCCTCTATAAATTCCTATGCCCGTTAATAAAACAGGTCTCACTTTATAGTAGTTGTGTTGATGATGGAGACCATCATTCAGAAGGAATGGGAAAAATGCATGATACAGTAATTTAATTATTAGCTTGTAGTAACTGTAACTGTTTGAAGTTTATCATTCATTGAACTAGTCTTCAGCAATTTCACTGGTGTCTGTTTATTCATGCTATGAATGTTTGGACAACCATAGGTATTATAACCCTTACAGGAGTACTTGGGAGTACTTTGTGTCTCAGAGAAACTGCACTGAATAATAAGATTCAGAAACTGTATACTCAAATCTAGTGCATAGTAGCTTAGAAAGCCTTCTAAAGAGGCTATTCATTCATAGAAGATGTAAACACTTGAGAGGAAATACGATGACCTGGGCGAGTGCATGGATCTTAAGGTTAGACAGACCAGGATTCAGTTCCCCAATGCCCACCACTTGCTATATGACTACCAATAATTTTTAACATTATCTAAGCTTTAATGTTCTTCAACTATAAAATAAGGAGGCTACTAATAATATATATTTCAGAGTATTATAGGGATTGGATGAAATATTTAATGAGTACTTAACACAATACCTGGCACATAGAGAGTTTTTGATAAATCTTAGCTGTTCTTAACAACTATAATTAGTTCTTAAAATCTGCATACAAATTTGTTTATAGATGTATATAAATGTCTACCTGTGTTTGATGGTGCTGAACTCAAAGTAGTGTAAATTATAAGGTTGCTAATGTTGAGCATTAATGTTCATTATAGATTAAAACATGAAAATCTTATCTCCTCTAGCAACCCATTTAATCTAGTTGATTAGGAAATGTTCCCTTATGAAAATGATATGTTCACATTTTAAGCAGGTATTTACAGGTGTTTAATAACATTGATCACAAGGCCAATTTTTAGGCTAACAGTGGACTTAAGACCATTTGTGAGCATAAATGGTACTAACTGCATGTTCTTTTTTTAATCCCCTGGGTATTATGATCATCACTGTTTCATATGAGATGATCAGTCTTCTTCTCCAGGGAATATCATTGGCTGCAATATTTTGAAGTATTAAAGTCCATCAGTTTTCTCACAGGAAATTCTTTTATTTTTAATTTTAAAGAGAATTAAAAGAATAATAAAAACAATACAGAATTTCAAAACAAGATGATAGGAAATTAACAATGGTTACTATATTGCATATTGTTATCTTCAAAATAGTTGCTCAGATTACCAGATATAGGCATGCAAAATTGATCAAACAATAGAAGCACTAACAGTCCCTTTCAATAAACTAATAGAAATTAGTAGTACTGTTATCACAGGAAATTCTGACTGTACAATACAGTACAGTCAGCTTTGTAGGGAGTTTCTTCTGTAATTTTAAAGTTTTAAAGGAATACTAGTAAAACTTGGGACTCTTTAGAAGGAAACCAAGTTTGTGAGAAGCCTGATAATCTGTTGTCTTGTGTGCTGAGAAACTAGGCATTTGAGCCAGAGAGGGGAAGAAGATGTAGTGGAGATATGAAAGTGGTCCTCAGATAAGTTGGTCATATGAAAGAGGACAAAAGTGGCACCGTGGCATTTACTGAGAAAAATTAAAAATAAATAAGAGGTAAAGCATGCCACAATTTTGTGTTAGTCCAATTAACCAGCATATGTAAAGTACCTAATAATCTCAGGTACCAGTAAACTGACTCTTCTTCCCAAGCTATGGTAGCTGGTTAGGGGTAGAATCAAACTCCATGTTTTCTGACTTACATCTAAGATCTTGTTATCCTTCACCCTATACTATGTCTGCGATAGTTCATGGAATTTAGTTCAGCTGCTTAGAAACGTGTAGTTTTGAGTCCATGTGCAAGGATCCATTTTGCTGTGGACAAATTTGTTTTGTTCAGATATAGAACCACATGGGACACTATTCTCAGCTGTATATCTTCCAGTGAAAGCTGTTGATTAAGCAGGAGACACAACCTATACAGAATTCACATCGTTAATGAAAAAAAAGCTTAAGGATATTTCCTTTTGGCCATAATTCAGTGATGTCATCCTTGTACAAGAAGGATAGTATTCTGATTTTAGATAAGTTGTGAAGACTTTCCCATTAGCACAATATGCATGGATGTAATGTGATCTCTGCATGAGTATAAGTAAGTTTAGAAGCTTACGCTTAAATAAATAGAACTAAAAGATGCATTTTGAAATTTCACTGCAGTGGTCAAACCAAATAAACAGAAAGAGATTCTTCAAAAAGAATGAGTGTAATTGGGGATAAATATCAGAAAGGGATGAATGTGCTACAGTAAACTATAGGTGTATTCAGGGAGGCAGAGGAGACCGTAAAGATAAATGAGTAGGTTACTTAAGTTGCTTTGCAACAGTTATCCTTGGCTGTGAGGTTTGGTGACGAGGGTGGTGTCAGTCCAGGGTTGAAGAGGCTGCTGTTGGGCAGATGTCCTTGCTTCACAGAACTATTTTTAACATCAAGTTGTGAGGTCCTGCATAGAAAGTTATTGTTCTGGCAGAGTCTCTTGTCACAGTTCTTGTTATCAGACATTTGTGGATAAGATCCCCTCCTATATGACCTTCCATCTTTATTTATTTTCTTAGCATTTGACATAGCAACTCCATTTTTACCTTAGTAACTTTTACGTGATAGCGATGATTTGCAGTCCTGGAGCTCCCTGCTTTAAGGAATTTGTTCCTAGTTATGTCTTCTCAATGTTTCTATGCAGAAAATTGCAAAGATAAAATTTTCTTCCCTATTTCAAATGCCCTTGGGGGCTGAACCAAATGTCTGAGGGCACAATGAAAATCAGCATTCTCTGCATAGACATGGCTCATCTGGTCAGTGTGGGTATAATCCCTTCACCATTTACATCTAGGGGATTGTTGTCAGTGTCATTTATAGAGTTGTTGGTTTGGAAAATTGCAGTGTAAAACTGAGTAAGTATTGTGAAAACCCAAAACATGAACTTGCCAAGGAAATGAAGCTTGATCAAGATTGCAAAAGAAGTTGTTGTCGCTGTCACATGCTTATAGGCCAACCTAGTGTCCAAAGGCCAGTGGTAAAATATGAAATGCAAATTTAGTTTCTTGCCTTTGTTCCTTCTCTCCTTCCTTCCTTTTAAGGAAAGAGTAAAATATTTCCTAAGAGTAAAAAATAACAGCGGATTATACTTGTAACTTGCTGTACTATGATTTGCAAATGATCGCACGGGACACTCCTTGAGTCCTTGGGTGGTGTTCAGGGAGTCACCCTTTAGAAATATGTTCAGATTCTTCACACCACAGGAGTGTCTAACCTTTGGCCTTGCCTGGGCTGCACTGAATGAAGAGGGTTGTCTTAAGCTAAATATACAATATATAATATAAGTAACAGATATAAGTAACTAAACTTCCTTGACTTTTTATATTTTTATTATGACATTAAAAGAAAAGATGACAAGCAGGCCATGGGTTGCACACACCTACAGGGGAGCTCCTTGCCGAGCATAGGTTATGGCATGATTCCAGCACTGTTCTTCTGTATCTGCTTCCCCACCGCACTCCCGTGCCTGGGGGTCCTGCACTGTGAGAAAAGAGTGTTTCCTAGCCCAGTGGGTTGCAAGCACTGATTTGCTGACACTTTGATATTATTCCAAAGACAGGAGTCAGGCAATGGAATTGGCATCAGATTTCTTCAGACATCAAGGTGAGCGCTCAGTGAAGGTTGTAGACTTACATTTGATTTCCACATCCATCTTCCGCCTGCAAATTAAATTATTAATTTTCCCACATGCCTTCTTGTTTAATGAGAGGAGTGATGGCCTTTATCTGTGCGTTTGCACAAACAAAACATCGCAGCAGGGGCTCCTGAACTGCCCAGACAGGCTAAGGGGTTAAGCAGTCACATGCAACTATCTTGGTACAGTCTGTGTCATTTGCAAAAGTCAGACTGGCTGTTGGCATCGTAAACATGGGTGGATGGAGGCTCCAGTTCACCTCCCCCTACACGTATCCAAAGATGAAAGCTCTTTTTATGAATACAAAGGAAAGATCAAAAGAAGAAAAATAATGGCATTTAAAATGCACATGAGAAATGCAACATTATAATGTGATTGTTTTTCTAGGTTCCATTAGAGTGGTACTATTTTCTGAGACAATACAGTGTTGGTTGATTACTTTTCCATGTTTGAGATAATAAATACATTAATATGATTTTAGATTTCTTATCATGCGAGTTCTACAAATCTGACTTTTCCAACTCTTAACAGAAATATCTCACTAAATGTTGGTGTTAGTTTTTTCTGATTGCTGGTGTTTCTGAATACAGTGCCTAGTTCTTATGTGACAAAAACACTGCATATACCCATGTAGATTTTTACCAGAAGTATTTAAACATGAAAAATTTACATACCAGCTTTTGTTTGTTTAAGACCCATTAAGCATTTTTTTTTATTTCATGCTATTTGAACATGGAAATTATTGCCAACTCTGGAGTAATGTCATTCCTGTATTTTATACTAGAGTATTGAGTTTATGACTGCATAACAGGAACACATTCTCCTGGAATGATTACAAAGGACTTTATATTGTTATTTTAGAGATTTGTTGCTACTTACCTTTGTTTCATCAATATCAGTATCTTCTTTGAGGATCTTCTCAACAAGTGGCAGTGATGGATCCATTTATTAAAATTAAATGTAAACTTTAAAGTTGAGTTGAACAAGGAGTCAGTTTTGGTGATTTTTATGATACCTTAGATACTGTCACTAAGTCCTAGATGAAGTCCCCAGTCACAACCTCTCCCTATTAGTTAGTCCAATGAAAAAACACATTTTTCTGATTTGTTACACAGCCTTGCCTTCCTTTTAAAAATTTATATCATTCAGAATTCTTTATGAAAAGTAGTAATTTGTTTGATCATGTAGCATTTTTCATCTCACTAACTCATTCACAATATGGTATGTAATATATCATTTTATGTTCAAGAATTTATATATTTATTCGTTTGAAAAATTAAGGAATAAAAAGTCTATATAAAAAGAAAAATCACTGTAAACATTCTTATTTAATATATCTAAATAATTTTTTAAAAAACCACAGAAGTCCCTACTTCCACACAACCTGGACAGAAGGGGACAATCTATCAAGATCAACTATAGTTTCTGAGCAAAAGGAAAAAGTTTTTACTGCCTTTTTCAAAACAGTGTCTTCTTTGGGGGAAAATTGGCTTGCCTTTAATATTTCTGTACATTTGGTTTTTGTTGCTATGTAAACACAATTAAATGTACATCTATTTATACAGCTTGTGGGCACTTATTAGCTGGTTTTGCTTGCATTTCATTAAAGAATATTTGGCCTTAATCACTTTATATTTTCACAAGATAAGTACTGTGAAAATCTCCTGCTTATTCTCTTGTAAATATGTGAAATTAAAAGCTCTATGAAAGTGGATAGTAAAACCATTGGCTGGCTTGGAATAAACCTCTGCTAAATCTCAATATAGTTTATTAAAACTACCATGTTGGCTCTACTTTGAACTGTGGCCTCATTTTTCACGTTCTGTTTCAGAGGAGCCCTCTGCTGGACAGCCCTGCATGAGATCACATGCACACACATATTTATATATGATTTATAGGCTATAGTTAATACAACACAAGAGCCATTTGTGATTGAAACTCTATCGCTGCAAATTGAATGCATCACTGAAACCTGTTTTGTCATCACTTTTTCATATTTAATGAATACACAATTGTCTAAAAATAAAATGTTCATCCTTAAAGTTTACTGTAAATCACTGTACATCAGCATATTCCCACACATGAGATAATCGTACTAAATTAGCATTCATTACCAATAATTTTAGTAATGAATTATTCAGCTGATATGCAATTATCATACACATTTCTAAAGCACTTACTTTATTACATAGGTATTCCGTGTCATTGATTTTACTTGTCTACATGGCATATGTAAATGTAAGGAATTTTTGCATCTACCACACTTTAAAGTGCAAAGGGTTTAAAATGTTTATTTGTTCAGTGTCATCAGGTTGTGAGACTATATGGTTGATATTAACTGCATTTCAAGAAAACTTGCAGATGTCAGAAGATTGCTATGATAAAATAAGTTGGAAAAAAAACCCACAGAAAACTACAATCATGAAATTATAAAAATGGGATATTTTTCTGAGAAGTTTATCAGAAGGCTCATAGCCTCAACAATTGTATTTTTATACTGCTATTATTTAAAACCAACAAATAGTAGCTTCAAGTTGGAGTCCCATCTGCATTTAGCCTTAGATACAGAACAGTGTAGCAGTGATGGCAAACCTTGTAGAGCTTTCCATGAGAACAAACAGCGTGCAGTGGCACACGTGCTATATGTTCATCACCACTGATCTAGGGAAACCACATGGCATCAAGAAACAAATGTCATCACTGAGGTCAGAAAGACTGAGTTCTGTCGTGGTGTGTCTGAAGTATTTCATGTTCACAAAAGGAGGTGCTAAAACCATTTTTGAATGTTGCAGTGTGGGCTAAGGGCATCTTACATGCCCAGCATGGCAGCCAGGTAACTATGAAACATGATTCTGGAATGTTTTTCACACATGTGAAAGCAAAGTACTCTATTTCCTGGGCAGGTTTCTGCTACTTTTATTACAAGTAGCAGGTGAAGTAGGGGCCTATACTCTTAAACTTTATTTATATGTAATGAATTAAGTATCAGGAAACAGAGTCATGAATACTATTGTAAGAGTTCCAGACAATATTTTATTTTGCAGAATCCGGAGGAAGACCTATTTCTAAGTCAAAAGCCTGAAAATAGCCCTTTTTCTCAGAAACAGTCTGACCAATTTTAGCCATGAAAATTTTGTTCAGTGCAAGCATATCATTTAAAAAAATATGTTCAAAGTGAAAAGAAATTATTGTTTTAGAACAGTTCAGCAATTATTGTTAGAAAGCATTTTCATGGATAAGAATAAAATAAAATGAGGTATAGCATGAACAGAAAAACTTGTCAGATCACTGCCTACTTTTCTGTGTTTATTAGATTATTCACCCCTTAAAACCCACATTCATTTAAACTAACTATTTTTTGAACAGATTTAAGAACATGCTGCATACAGCTTTGCAGTACTTTAGTATGTGGATATTTTTATTTTTTATAGAAATGTAGGCAAGTACCCTGTCTTGGTTACTTTTCTCTCATTGCTGAGACAAAATACCCAACACCCAAAATTAAGGAAGGAAAGGTTTATTTTGCTCACAGTTTGTGGAGGTTTCAGTCCATACTTGGTTGGCTCCAAAGCGGGGTGGCACATGGCAGAGGGCAACAGTTCATGGTGGCAGAAAACAGCAAAAGCAGCAAGAGCAAAAAGGGAGCAGCAGAAAAGAGCAAACCTTTTTCCCTACCTTATATTGTATGCAGGCTACCTGCCCCAGGGCGGTGTAACACTCACACCCATAATCCCAGCATCGGACCATGGGTCAATCATAAACTCCAGAAGCGGACCCCATGACTGCGTGAGGATCTGGAGGGACATCTAGATACAAACCATAATATACCCAGAATATAGTGCGACTTGAATAAACTTTTGAACAATAAAACCACGAACAGATCATTCATTCTCCTAGTAGCAGACTGAAATATTCTTTGGCAGATGGTGAATTAAGACAGACTCTCAGTGGAAGGCAAACTATCATAACTGAGCCATTGATGCAAATAGTTTGATCATTTTAGGGTTTGGGGCAGGATTGAGATGGGAACCTGTGTACACAGTAGCAACCAAAATGTTACCAAGATCAAAAACAAATTAGGTGGGGGGGGTATACATACTCTCAGATTGAAAATGTTTAATTCACTGGTCCTAATACTAAGACTTCTGCTAAAGTTTTAAGTACAACATGAATGGGACACATTAATTTTTAATGTATTCAAAAACATGTATTTAACATCCAGTTATGTAACCAGTGTTCTGTTGGATGCTGTGAGGGATACTATGAAGAATAAAACTCATTGTTTGCCTTTAAGGACCTTATAGTCCATGGAGAAGAAAACATAAATTACTGTGATTAGTAAGTCCCGGGTGGTGTGGGTCACAGCTTTATGGGATAATGTCAGCCTGGGAGGCTTCATGGAAGTTGTACATCTTTCATCAGACCTAGAATACAAGTTTTAGGAATGTAGTTGGGCACATTGTGTTTATAAATGGTTATGCTTATAGCGTCTACAAAATATGTATCCACTGTGATGCTGATCTTTCATTACCTACCCATCATCATCAGTGGATGAGGTTAACACTTAAGAGAATAAATCATACAGCAAAGTCCAGTCAAACAAGGTTTGGTAAAAAGCCTCAGGGTTGATGAGCTTGGTGAGTCTTAGAATGAATATTTGGAAATTTTTATTTTACATTTTTAAATAAAATGTCTCGTAAAAATAAACTGATGTTGCCATTGTTTCAACTTTGTATTTCTGAAATGTTTCAAGATAATTCTGCACTTAAGATCCGAGTTAAGAATGTAGGATTTTATGAAGTCTTCTATTTGATACTTAAAGAAGATAGATTAATTTGTAAAATAATTGATATAATTTCCAGCCTAAATATATAAATAATACTATAGCATTCAGGATTCATGTCACATCGAATGTTTAAATTCTTCACCACCATTAGTGTTAAATGAATATTAAATATGGGCTAATACAATGTTCATATCCTTCCAGCCTCTAAGCAACAGCTTAGGGCAGCCCTGGGACATCACAAATTGGATTTGTTTACCCCAAGGGTGGAGGTAGGTAAAGGAACATGTTTAAAAATTAGTTTAAGTGATTTTATTAACATGATTAAACTTATGGGCCCACGTATGTCCTATCCCTTTCAATATATATAATTGACAGTGTGCAGAATGTTACAGCTCCAAGTCTGATAACCATCTTTATTATCATCATATACTTCCATGAAGAGAACAGACCTGCTCTCTCTTCTTTATTTCACACAGAGCAGGATCCCTGAGGGCTCACCCATATGACAGGAGACCTAATAAGGGACCACTACGTCCCAAAGAAGCTGCTGGTGCCCCAACAGGAATTCTATAATATATCTAACTGATCTCAGAAGAGAAGGCAGGTATAATTGTGAGAACCACACATGCCTTGGCTGGTTTCTCTGCAGACACAAATATCAGAACACCTTCAGATGAGTCTTCTTAGTGAGAGGAAGGAATGGGAAGAGAGCATGAAGAACTCCTTACGGGTATTGTGGACCATCATACCAGCAAGCCCAAAGTTGCCCAGGGGTTGCTTACACCTTTTACCTCTGAGTAAGATGAACTAATCATAGATATGAGCTTCAAGAAATGCTTCAACAGGCACACGCATTTATTTAATCCATATGAGTTAAGGAGATCAAAGTTTAAATGTGATATATTTCAACGTGCTTTGAAACTTCTGGAGTTAATATCTTGAACATATTAACAGCTTATTTGACTGTGGCATGTGCACATCAGATCACAGGAACATTAACTAGAACCACAGAGAGATTCCTCCTGAAACACATCCTTAAATCTGTTGTCTTCGTCTTCTATCGTTACATTTAAAATTCTGGAGAAGAACCTGCTGTTTTCACAAAGCAGTGTTTCAAGTGCTGCCTGCATTCTGTATCTATGTTCCTCAAAGGTCAGTGCATGTATGTAAATTCCCCGGAATATCCAAGCATGGCTGCATATTTTCATCCAATTTACAGCCTTTCTCATCAGTGTAAACAATTAGTTTTTCTGAATAAATATGTATATTTGGTTCAGATACCCTTGAGGCTCTCAGGGCACAATTCAGATGCATAGATGGAAACTGTTCGACTAACTTGCCACTAGTTAGAAATCTGAGAAAGGAAGGACGTTGATTTTTTTGATTAGGAAAAACAACTCTTCCTTATTGAAATTCTAGCTGTTGTGCCTTTCATTTCTATTGCGATGTTTTCATTTTGAGGCTAGTTCTGGCTCAGGCTAACCCTACATTTTTTGCTTACTAGTGGCTTTCTCAAAGTCTTGTTTAAAGTCATCTGATGAGAAGGGAAATATTTACCCAGTAACATCCTCTAGTGGTGATGACAGCTCATAAGCCTGGGGGCTGTACTGCACTGCGTGGGCACAGGAGTTTGATGATTGATATTTATTCTTCTCATTTATTTCTGTTATTCAGAGCTATATCAGATGATATGATCAGTTTATATTTTGTGTTACATCTTCTAATTAGTTGATCACATTAGTAATCTACTGGTTTTTAAAATTCACAGATACTGAGATTGCTAATGAAGATATTGTTGGTACTGTAGATCCTATTTCTTTGAGCTTGCCTGCTTAAGGAAAAAAAAAAAATGGTGCTGAGAAGTTACTTGATATATCTGTGGCCATGGAAAAAGTCAGGTTAAGAAGGATATGACTTATAATTGAAACCCTTGGTCCCTGAGCTTTTATCCACTTAATAGTTTTCTACCATCTGGATTCTACAGTAGAGTATTCAACGAATCCAATTGACTGTCCCAAATAGAGTGGCCTTTAATCTCCCCACAAGATTGATAAAGAGAAGAGTCCCTTACTGTACTAGAATAAATAGCCTTTCCTTTTGAGAGGACAACCACGTTGGGATTGAGCTCGATTGAAGAATAGAAGAGAAAGTGGCATAATTTGACTTTAAGGCGATTCAGTGATCCAAAAATTTTATGTATTTGTAACCCACACAGACAAAGCCAAATTGACATTAAGCTCCGGTGCAGTCACATAGGTCTGCAAAAATGAAAGCTGCAGCCGGGGCCTCTCCTGTCACAAGGGCGGGCATGGCAGGAGAGAACAGGTGTTCAAGGATCAAGAGAAAGTAGCAGATCCAAGCCAAAATCCTTATATGCTTCAAGGATGCCTGTGTTGTCCCCCCACAACCCAGCATTCTTTATACTTTTTGTTGCAGTATGTATTTAAGTTTCCCAGGAATTTTATGATGAACATGTAAAGGAGTAAAGTTAACTAGAAGGCACTGACATGCTGAAACTACAGTGCAGCACATGTGGGGAATAATACGTGTATGTCAGTCAAATGAAGATAGAAATTGTCCTGAAATTTCAAAGAGTACCTAACTGATAATTTGATTTCTTGTGAATTTTTTTGGTTACTGAGCATACAAAAACACATGATAAGGTGAGTTCCTGTGGAATTCCTGATGGGTACTGAGCAGAAGAAAGACCACATGCACTACAATGACACAGATCATCTTCTCACCCCATTTTTATGTTTTAGTAAAATAAAGTGGTGCACATAAGCAGTTTTTCCACAGTGAAGGGAAAAGAAGGCTCTCCCAGTGCAGGGGGAGCTACTGCAGAGATTTACTTTTCCTGATAAGGGGTGGCAGCATAGGAGAAAAAGAACTTGTCATAGCAAATTTCCATGCATTTACACAGTGGTACGCAAAATGGAGTCTGCATCGCAAGACTGAACTAGGGACTTGAAGGTTATGGAAGAGTTGCTCCAAAAGGCAAAGAAATTCCCTGTATGATAACTGAACCTTTGCAGATTTGGATTCTTGTGTTATTAATAACTCAGTTGAAGTATCGTATTAGCAGTGATTCTGCAATCTCAGGGCAGGCATCCAGAATCTGCGCTCTGAGTGACTAAGCTGTCCTGTCATTAATTTTTGGTCATCAATATAAGGTATAACCTTTCACCATCAGTTTTATCTTTAGGACAAAATAGAAGGTAATCACTTGTACAGTCTGTAAAAAATATCTCACATTGCTTAATAGATGACAAGGCAAAATGAAAGGTGCATTCACCTTGTATTTTTGCTTGTGTTTTGTACTTCCAGCGAGCAGGTCTTAATCTGTGTTGCTATTAGTAATATACCTATGTTTGTGAAACTTTCCAACACTAAGTGTAATCATGATGCTAATGCTAAGGTTGGATAAGTGAAATTATGCACAAACTAGATTTCCACAGTTATTCAGTTTCTAAACTTACCCCAATAATGATGCAACAAGTAATATCTTAGAAAAATATTACCATTTTTTCAAACAAATTCAAAGATTTTATACATTTTTTGTAATGTGTTTTCACAGCAATCTTTGTGAAGAAATTAGGGCATTTGTAGGCAGTATTTATCCTACATGGTGGGTAAGGAAGCTACTACGGTCATGCCCCTGTAAACTACAGTAAAAAGGGAACATTCATTTTTTTATATATGGAGACGTTATTTTTCTAAATAAGATCAGAAGTCACCTGAGTGGTTATAAATTAAAATTAATTGTGGTGAACATGCATGGAAAACACATGAGTCCCACTTCCCTAGGCTTGAACATGGCAATGTTGTGGAACAGGAAGTTGGCCTAGGGTCCTCAGAGGACATTTTCTGCTTGAATTGTGATCCTACACATGTCCAACCAGTGAATCTTAAGGAGGCATCTGAGTAATGAGAAATAAGAATTCTGATGTAAAAATCTTTAATGAATCTTAGAATAATATACTCAACAATTAAAAAAAAGAAAGAAACCTCACAGTTCCCAGGCACTCAGTAATAGAAAGCAAGAGCAAGTCTGTTCTAATGGAAGTTAAATTTGTTAGCTGTTTAAAAGAGGTCAGAAACTAATCCGAGTGAAAATTTTCCTCAATTTGTCACTGGTGAAGAAAGATGATAAGAATGGAATATTAATTTAGTGGCACAATTAAGAATTCCAGTGCTGAAAGATCTTTAAACAGCTGAACTCCTCACTGCAGCTCATGAGGTCATTTGTAGAGAAGCCTGAGGCATCGGGCTGAAAACTTGGTGCTGTGCCAGGTTCGGTGATACCACGCTAAGACCTGAAGATGACGGTGAACTTAAAACTCTGCTGGAGGAGTTGCTAAATGTCAAACCAGGTGGAACTTGTGAAATGACCCAGCAGTTTGTGTTACAAATGAGAACACCGAGATTCAGGTCCTGAATATCCTGATTCAGGTCCCTTGTCACTGGTCTGTGTTCCCTTTCTTGATAACATATATAGGATGCTGAGATGGAAGGGCTCCTCGGGGCCACTCAAACTGGAGCCAACGCCCAGTATGTATGTGTGTGTGTGGTGGGGTGAAGCAGAGCATTCAAGTGTGCAGTTTGCTGCATGCCCTTCTAAGAAGGCTGGCTGTTTCCAGAGGGTCTCATGCTGCAGAAGATATTGACCAAGGAAATTTAGAAAAAATGCAAAATGATTAACTTCATATTCATTCTTCCTTAATTTAATAATTGACTTTATATATATGTTATTGTCCCAACTTTTTATCACTTGAGTTTAAAAACATTGTACCTTATGTACTTTAAAGAATAATAAGTAGAGTCTATTCAAAGAAGCACAAATAGACTGGGCATCGTGCAGCGCACCTGTAATCCCAGGAATCAAGAGGCTGAGGTAGACAGATTGCTGTGAGTTCAAGGCAAGCTTGCGCTACATAGTGAGACCCTGTCTCAAAAAAAAGCACAAATAGCTGGTTTTTATAGAAACACATCTTTTCTACTTATTAAAACGTTTGCCTGGTATGCTAAAGTGAGTTTCCTTGGGTTCTCCATTGTTAAGGTCACACCACTGGACCAGCATAAATTCATTTTAGCTCTAGGATTTTGTGACTGCCCTGTGCACCAGAAAATTGTGGAATAATGTTGGATAGTTACAGACTTAATTTTTAGGTTTTTCACTCCTGGCATTGTTAATACTTCAAGAAAAAACTCGAAAAAATGCAGTTATGTAGATGCTTTATGTAAACTTTCTGTTGGAGAAATATAAATTAGCCTTTTAGATTTATCACTTTTCTTAATAGAAAACTGTAGAGATATTTTGGCAAAATGTTTGCTATTTTACATTTTGATCAGTATTTCTGTATATTCTGATACCAAAGTGGTAGTGTAAAGTAGAAAAGAAAGATATATAACCTTAGAGTTCCAGGGAGCTTCTGTAATTATGCAGTTGTCATTACTTCTTATGTAAGAATCCCACTCAAAATATTCTTGACAGAAGTCACTTACACATTTTTCAAGTATATCCATCCAGGGTAGCTCATCCTCTTATTGGAATGTTGTTATGGTTTTTGTCTAGATGGCCCCCCAAAGCCTCATGAAATCATAGGGTGAGCTTCTAGAGTTTACTGTTGATTCATGGTCCAATGCTGGGATTATGGGTGTGAGTGCTACACCCGCCCTGGGGTGGATAGCTTGCATACAATATAAGGGAGGGAAAGAGGCTTGCTCTTTTCTGCTGCTCCCTTTTTGCTCTTGCTGCTCTTTTGCTGTTTTCTGCTGCCATGAACGGTTGCCCTCTGCCATGTGCCACCCTGCCTTGGAGCCAACCACATGGACTGAAACCTCCACAAACTGTGAGCTAAATAAATCTCTCTCCTTAACTTTGGGTGTTGGGTATTTTGTCTCAGCAACAAGAGAAAAGTAACCGAAACACATGTTCTCATTTTTAGAATCATTTTCTTTATAGCTTTCATTTTTTAAATTTTAGTTTTGCCTTATTGACTAACATTTTTTTGGGTCTAAGAGCTCTCTTCCACAAAGTTCTCCTTATTAAATTGTCTTGTGAGTCTCTATGTGGCACACTTTGTAGATTTCTCAAAGTACTCGTTCATACTCTGAAACTTGACCCAATATTGAGTTGTGGTCCCAGAAGGATGGAGACTAGAGGGAGGACTAACTTTCTTGATCTGGAAATTCCCTTCTACCCAGATGGCTTAAAAGTCAAACTAGGTGTTTAGCAAGCACTTCATTTTTTGAGTTTTCTCAAGTTTTGGTCAATCAACAATTCAGGGTCTATTGTAAGAACCCTCATCAAGCCAGATTTTCTTGTCTTACTCTTAAGGGAGTGACTTGTTTAGAAATCGACTTCTAATTTCTGTTGACTTTAAATTCAGTATTTTCTCAACATTCTTATAAGTTATAGAAATAAATTCATTGCTTTAACTCTCATATGAGTTCTCTCTCTGAAATACGTTTTATTTGTACATTAGAATGCCTTCATGAAGATATGGGCAAAAATAAAGAACGATTCAGGACAATTAACTGGCAAACCAGTATAAGAGAAGCTTTCCTAAGATGACATGTTTCCATCAGTTAATACCCAATTTGGTTCTAATTATGACTCCACTTCATTATACTTTGTCTACCAAGTCTTCTTGAGTTTCAGATCCATCAAAAATGATGCTGAGGACAATATTATAGTTAGAGGAATTATTTGGTTATACATATACCAATGCTTCCAGAAAAGGATTAGTTCACCAAGGCCTGCAGTACATGCTTGTTGGCTCTGTTATCACTGGTCTCTTTAAATGCTGTTCACTAACCATCTTTAATAAAACATTACTAACCATGGGACTATATCTTTAGCTTACAATTTGCTCACATTGTGTAATAACATATATAATATGGTATATTTGTATTTTTCTCTTTTATTTGAAGTAGAAATTTATAAATATCAATATAAATATATGTAATATAAATAACACATATAGGTACACAAGACAGGCAGTCGTGTCAGTTCATTTGTTCCTTTTTTGATGCTATTGATCTTTAAACAATACTTTAAACTTTTTAAGTATTCTCTTCTTTATAAGGAATCTGGGAATAAAAAATATAATTCCCCCTTTGCCCCTTATGATAAAATAAGTAATGAGTAATTAGGGGGTTACTAATCTTGCCACCATGTCCCTGACACCTTTGGATTTGTCCCATGGGAGAAGTGTGAGCACATACTTATGCTAACTTATGCTTATGCTCATACTTATGCTAACTCTACAAGAGGTTATAAGCTGAAGATCATCCCATACTCTAGCTTCTCTCTCTTTTATTTTAGTTCCATGCCATTTTTAAAACCCATCCTTACTTACCATGTCTCCTTTGACATTTTACATATCCTTTTAGTATCTGCCTTAATAAACTTATTTCCAGCTTAGCTACTTCCATTTATTTTGATGTCTCTCACTTCTGTACTTCCTCATGTGGATCATTATAACAGTACTTCATCTTGTAGTATCTCCCAGTTGCCTTGAGAAACATTCTGTTGCAGAATCTCTAGTCATGAAAATCGTGTCTATTGACTAAATATATTTTGACTTTGTATATCTAAAACTCAGGACATATGACTGAGGACACCCAACCTTCTCCTTCTTCATGAAAAATGCTCACAGTGCAATATCATAGCTTTTTCTCAAAATTCTTGCCACCGTCTCATCACTGTCCCTCATTTTGGCCAGAAGAAAACAAGCCAGGGGTAGACTCATGCAAAAGTCATATGTGCAGTGGCAGAATGGAAGAGGCTGCTAAGCCTGGAGGAAAGAGAAAGGCTGAAGGAATGAAGTATCTGTCTCCAAATATTTGGGAGACTGACTTGGGGAAAAACAGAAAGTCGAGATCTGCCTGGAATGACCAGGCTCGTGACAGCTGTCTCTGGAATTTTCTAGGATTGCTGGGGCCATGGCATGGTAGGGTCAGCATGGTTGGGTCCCGTGTGTGGGGCTGGATGAGAGTTGCAGTTCCTCTGAGTTTGTATGGCTTTTGTGTTGCATGTTTTATATCTTATTCAAAAGAGATTTAAGGTAACTGTGAAAATCAGTGCACGTCTATTCATATTTCTGCTTTTTCTTTCTGAAAGTTGAAATGCCATAAGGCAGGAATTTATCAGATGCTCTGCTCTTAGGTGAATGATACTCCCCACAGATACTCCAATCACTGCAGTTCCCCCATCATCATGTTATCATTCTAGTACTTAATCTGATCATCTGCTTTCAGAAATCACCCTCCTTATCCCCATCTGTCATCTGTAATCTCCCATAGCAACTTCAGTTATTTTATACTTAAACCAAATAGATGGCGTTTCCGTCTTCTAGGATTTTTTCCCCTCAGGTATTATTTTTGTTATTTGTCCTAAGCAGACTGTACCTTACCTCCTGTTTTTGTTAGTTATATATCCTTTGATCAGTACGTGGCCTTTACGAACCCTCTCCAGGCACGCATCACATCCTTCAGAGTCCAGTATGGAATGTCATTCTGCTCAATTCTGTGTGTTAAATCGTACTTTGTGTGCTGAAATTTCCAGTTCATTTTGTTTTATTGCCTGTGCTTTACATATTATTACATATACTCCTGAAGTCACACAAATTGGCAGCAAAACTTCTGTTATCATTTCATCTTTGTGAAACTCGCTGTCTTCTCCTCTCACCTGGGCCCAACAACTCTGCCATGTGCCTCCAACTTCTCATACAGTTCCTGGTCTTTATTTTTAAAAAAGGTCCTCCATGTTAAGCCAGGAGAGCAAATTATAGTTCTGTTACACAGTTAAAGAATACAGGTTTAATTTAAAAATGTGCTGTTCCAGCCAGTGTTCTCACACTACGTCATAACCCCAAAGATGAAAATACTCCCCCAAGACTTCTGGTTTTAGGCCCCAAACTGTAGATCTTCTGGAGGAAATTTGAGCGCTTTATATAACTACCATTTATTCTCACTTCAATCAACAGTAATGGATAGAAGTTTGCAGATTTAGTGTCACATCTTTTTCAGAAACAATGAATTTTATTAGCCTTGAAGACCTATGCCTCCTCTTTGGACAAAGGGTGGTGCACTTTCTTTAGAAAATCCAGTCACCTCCAGAAGGGAGTGCCATTTATAGGTTTTATGCCTTTACTGGAATCTCGTTTTCTCTGCTTCCCCAATGATAGCTTCAGTTCTCTAATCTCCAGATGTTCCATTACGTTCAACATCAACCCCACTGAAATATTTTTCTTCCAGTTTTTATCTTGGATTATTTTTCCCATCTTGCCTAGGAACTCTTCATCCTTTCTAATAAGCTAGAGGATACATAGGCTCTTCCACACTCTTTTCTAGACAATTTTTTTTTTTCATTCTTCCCTCAGAGAAGTTGGGGGAAAACTTATTACCAGTGCTAACGGAAAATTCTCAATTTGACAGGATAGTTTCTATTAAATCACCCTTGATCTTTTTTTTTTTCCTTTTCTTTTTTTAACTGAGTAATTGTGATGTATTGGTTCATTCCTTACAGAATTTACTTTCTAAAATCTTTATCATTTTATATAAATTCTATTCCGTTTTTTCATAACTTTACTTATTGAAGTCAAAATTTGGATCAAGATCTGACCTGTGCTGAAAAGTGAGACATTAAAATTTTCCAGGGGCTGGGGATTTAGCTCAGCGGCAAAGCGCCTGCCTGGCAAGCACAAGGTCGTGAGTTCGGTTCCTGGTACCGGAGAAAAACCAAAAAAAAATAAAATAAAATAAAATAAAATAAAATAAAATTTTCCAAGCTAATAGACATTTTGTAATATTGTAAATACTGCTTGAGGCATACAGTAAGTTCACTAACCAACACAACTGTATTTGTATATAATCACTTATTATGTGATGCATCGTGCACATATTTACTAGGTAATATATATACGAGATGTTATTCTGAGTGAAAAACTATGTCAGAAAGCAGATATATTCATTTAAAGGGGCTTATGAGCTTCTGGGAAAGAGATGGGCGTATAATAACAACCAAATGTGCTAAGTGCTATAACTTTGGCATACATCAAAAAAATATTTGAGATCTAAATCTTGATGTTATAATCCTTGTAATAATCCTTCAATACTTTTAAACTGAACTCTGATGAGTAGATAAGATGTCACATGAATAGGAGTTTTCCAAATGCAAAAAGAAAAAATGTGTAAAGTGCAGCAACACAAAAAAAGCACAGCATTCGATGGCTGTTACATGCCCTTTTTTTGGGTGTGTGTGTGTGTGTGTGTGTGTGTGTGTGTGTGTAAAGTAGGGAGAGTATATTAGCATAGCATGAGCTGGCTGGACCTCATAGTATATTAAGATACTTGAAAATTTTATTTTAAGCAGTGATTATTTTCAGTTTAGAAATGCAATTATACATGAAGGAGGACTTTGGAGATTAAAAGTAGGATGAGCAAAGAGGAAGGAGAGACTGGTGAAAGCCTGAAACTAAGCCGGAAACTCAGTGAAAACAGAGAAGAAATGGATTTGACTGACATTTAGAAAGCAGAAGAGATTGGCTTGGGGGAAGAGTAGATATACATGTGGTAGAGGGAACAGTCTGACTCCAACAGGTCTGGTCAGAATCCTTGAGTCAATTGTGAGAATAATAATTGTGAACCATGTAGGAGCATGGCATAATAAGGGATCACTTGGGGTGGGGAATGGATTGATTCAGTTGGGGAGCTAGAGATTAAAATGTCCTTGAGACATGTAGACACAGACTGAGCTGATTAGGGTCTGAAAGGTAAGAGGTTTACAGATAACAGATATGAATAGCATCTGGATTTGTGTAGATTGTAGCAAAAGTCATAGGGATGGGTGTAGTCATCCAAGAAAAACACAAAGGCTTCAGAAGAGAAAACTGAGGCCCAAGAATCCTAAGGAATTCCATGATTTCAGAGGAAAGTAGCACTCCTCTCTGTGTGGGACAGGGGAAGGAGGAAATAGGCATCTGAGGAAGGCATTGATGCTTTGCATTGGCAGCTGGAAAGGAAGTTTATAAGAACCACGTGAAAGCAGGCTGTGAGCAAAAACTGTGCCAAGAGCCCATGTTGGCTTCGAGAGCATCTAGTGTCTCACCTTATGCAATGAGCTCTTCTGGATATAGAAGGCTACAGTTGTCGCTACTGCCTTAATTATTTTTCTGACTACCATTGCTCCTGTTTGACAAGATCATTTCAAATTCTGAGATTATCCTTCAAGGAGGAATTCCATTTGCACCAAACTTTGGAGATCTACAGCCCTAATGAGGACCATCTCTTTGCAATCATCTGAATCCATGATAAAAATGTCAAAAAGCCCCTGAGACAAGGATCAAACGTTGTTGAAAGCGGCTATCCCCCTTCCAAACCTCTGCACAGATGTGGCTGGAAAACTAACAGCATCTAAGCATCTGGCCTGGCTTGGTCAGCACAGCCTCCAAGTGAGCAGGCCAAAACCTGTCATCAGCAGATGCCAGCCAGGCCCCAGAGAAGCCTGAAGCAAATGACTAGAAAGAGGAAACCCTAACATATCTGTGGCCCTCGTAATTAGCCATCGAAATAAAAACACATTTAAAGAGCAGGAGGAGGGGAAGGAAGAGGGTGAATGGAAGAAAAACATTTCAAAAGGAATGCTGGATACCCAAAGAGAGTTAACCACCTTACCTCTGCCCAGGCCTGAAGGAGAAAATAGAGGTAGCTGTGGTACAGAGCCTGCAGGAGAGTTGGACAGCATGCATATTTCCTCTAAGGATAAGACAGTCATAGAATGACTGTGCTTTGGTTTCACATGTCTTTCCCAACTCCATCCCCATCTTTGGAGAGTTTTCTAAGTTTATGAAATGACTTGTATCTTAGGGAGGACATCAGCAAACTACATCCAGTGGCTAAATTCATCCCTCTGCCTATTTTTTAAATAAATTTTTATTAGCACACAGCCACACCCATTAATTTATGTATTGTCATGGCTGCTTTCACACTGTAACAGCAGAATTGAGTAGCGGCAACAGGAAATGTATGGTCTGCAAGATCTAAAATATTTTGTACCCTAGGCCTTTATAGGAAACATTTTTTGACCCTGTCTTGGTATGACGACACTGTAGCTTGAAAAACAGCTGTGCCTAAATTCATCTTATGTGGTTGAACTACTCTATAGCATAAATACACTGAGACACGAGAAACCAGGAATTTAAATGACTAAAAAATGCAATCTGCATTCTGACTCTGAATTATATTTTTTAAATGTTGCATAGACTTTGTTTGGATTACCCTCCTCCCCCACCCCCCAGAATCTGTCTTAATCTTCCCAAGTGAAATCTGTCCTTTGCTTCATGTTGTCTTGTAACTATATTTCAATAGCACTTAATCAGTGATAAAACTGCTTTGATTTATTCCCAGCTGTGGATATTATTGTTGAAATCTGTGTAAGTGTTCCAACGTGTTATGATTGGAGCAATAGCATTTAAGAGTCCAGAGGCAAGTCAGGAAATTAACAACTGAGTTTTCTGATGCCTAAATTAACTGCCTAGCCAGCACTGAGTACAATGAGAAAGTTCTAAGAAACTTACTCTGCAATATGTGAAGCGTGGAAATGTCTCATCCATTAAAAGTATTTCGGTGTCAGAACAAGTTCTCATTGGATATACTTCTGAAAAACAGTACCACAGTCTCATATAAAGGACAGCTGGCTGCTTTTTTCTTCTGGGACACTTTTCTTCATGTAATATGTGGATGGTTAATGCTTACAGCATCTAATATGCTACTTCTTAATTTTGCTCCTAGGCTTAGCCCTCTGAGGCTAAGTCTGCAATGGCTGTATGTGCCTTGTGGTAGGATCTTCTCATGCATGTGCACAGATCTTAAAAGAACAAAAAGAAGAGAAAAAAAAGCCATACAATGAAAAAGCAATATATATTCATTGCAGAAATTTAGAGAAATACAACAAAAATATGACCTATAATCCTAACACTAGAAATAACAGCCCTTTAGTGTGTAGACTCCTAAATTATATATATTTTTAATTCTGGTATTATTTGTGTGATAAGATAGATACTGAAAAAATCTGGTTTCAAGTGATAATTTAGAATAGTAAATTCCCAAATTTTAGGTTCTGTTTTTGTACTTCATTTCATTTATACCTTCCTTAAAAGCTGTTGTTATTTCACTGCCAGATTGCTTGTAGTTTGAGATGTACTCTATGTTAGTGATATTTTATTGTTCACTGTCTAAATCTGAAGTTGAACAGTGAAGAGAGAAGTTCTCAGTATGCATTTTAATTCTCATTGGATTTACTCAACTCTCTCCATCTATGGCTTATAAACATCCCTATACAAAGCTAGACATTGCTAGATGTAGTATTGGCTATTTTCTTGATAAGGGTTTCTTTATATAAGCCCAAGATGCTTCTTTTATTAAGGCAAATATCCTCTGACATCTATGAGAACTCTGTAACTGTCATAAATTCCTTATTTGAAGTAATGACAATATATCACTTCTTAACAAGACCTGAAAATGATTACACCCTTAAATTCTTAAGTTTTTCTCCATTGCTGTCACTCAAATTATTTACGTAGCCAAACTCTAAAATAATGGAGAGCCATGACAATATTTGGTCTTTGAATTTGCAATACCCATCGAGTCTCTGGAACATAAAAAAATACATGTTTAATAAATATTTGCACATGGGGAATTTACTTGCCCAAGACCTTGATCATCTATTAGGAGGAAATCAGAATCATTTCTCTTCACTTGGTGTTAAAGATTATGTCTAGATTTCCACTCAAACCTCATGCAGTCATAGGTGAGGCTTTTCAGAGATGGCTGTATCTACAGTGTGTGATGCTGGGATTGATTCATAGTGCAGTCCTAGGCTTAAGGGCACTAAGATTAAGGGTGTGAGTGCTACCCACCCTAAAATATAAGGGATAGAAAGAGCTGTAGTCATTCCTTGTTGCTTGGCTACCTTCTGCCCGCCATGAACTATTTCTCCTCTGCAAGACCTATCTGCCATACCACTTTGCCTTGGAGCCAGTTGATTATAAACTGAAACCTTTACAAACTGAGCTAAATTAACCTTTCCTCCTTTGTGTCAGATAGTTTATCTCAGCAATGAGAGAAAAGTAACTAAGACACTTGCCCTATATATTCCTTAATTCCCCTAATCATTATAATATACCACGTAAGGAAGTAGGTTCACAAATTCATTATTGGCACAATTCAAATTGGAGCTTCTTCCACTGCTTAGACATGTGACTGTGGACTCAGTTCTTCCCTTTGTATAACCTACTGCCCAGGATTATTGCAGGTAAAATGAAATTCTGTCCTAGTCACTTTCCTTGCTAGAAGTCACTTTCCTTAGTCACTTTCCTTGCTAGAAGAAAATACCCCATACCCACAACTTGCAAGTTTACTTTGTCTCATGTTTCAGTCCAGCCTCAACTGCTGCAAAGAAAAAAAAAAAAAAAAAAAAAGAAAGAAAGAAAAAGTAGCATGGCAGAGGAGAATGGTGGAGGAGAGCTGTTTATGGCATGGGAGGTTGTAAGCTGACAGCATAAAAGGAGGAACTAGAGAATAAAAACCGGTGAGACCAAAGAAAGACCAAAACCCAGTGGAGCAAACATGAAATACTATAGCTGTGTCCATTACCCGGAGCAAGCTTTGAGGAGATACAAACTTCAAAGAACTTGGCCACACTTCTACAACCTTGCTAGTAATTACGGCTTACATGGCTTCTCTCTTGGGCTGGCATTGCTCACTCCTTGCAGTTGTCCTCAAGTATACCATGTTCCTGGCTTCTCCAAATTATTGGGGCCTCAACAGCACTTGCAGCTTCATCCTCACAGCCTATCCACTGTCCTGTCAGGGGCACAGTGCCTGGCCTCCAAGGCCTTCTTCTAAAATCTGGAAAAATGTCTCCCTGTCTCTGTAATTATTGAATTCGGCATGCCTGTAAAACCAGCATCCTGTGGGTGATGTCGAGGTGTGCTGCCATCCTGAGCAATAGCCACGCTCTCTGTGTCATGGATGCATAGGTCCTTGAATGCCTGGGTGCCTGAGTGCTATAAACCAAATCCTGTAGAACAAATACCTTAGGTGGCCACAGTTCTGAAGCACTATGGAGCACAGTTTCCTAGGGCTATCTTAAAGCAAAGTCTTTTACTTTTGAAACTTTGAACCTGCATAAGGTAGGGCCTTGCTGGTTTTTTTTACATAACCTTAAGCTATTTTTCCTATTGTTCTGATCCACAGCCCTTGGCTTCTTTGCAATCTTTTATCAACCATGTTCTCCTCTGCTCCAGTTTTTTAGGTCTCAACTTTACAGATTTCTTTCTAGCCAAACTGAAAGCTTTTTGAATCAATCAACTATGTCATTTGTTCTTTTTTTATTTTTTTATTTTTTTATTTTTTTGTCTTCTTGAGACAGGGTCTCACTGTGCAGTTTAGGCTGGCCTTGAGCTCACCTTGTAGCCCAGCCTGTCCTTGAACTCACAATGATCCACCTGCCTCAGCCTCCTGAGTGCTGGGACTACAGGCCTGTGCCACCATGCCTGGCTTGTCATTTGTTCTTGATTCTCAACACAGAACTAGCTAAAAGCTCCCAATGGTACCCATGCCACAGTCTCAACATTAGTTTGCCTTCAGATTTTCTACACCAGATTACTTAGTGTTCCACCTTTAATCACAGTCTCCTGCAACATCTCAGGGCATAAACAAAATGTAGACAAATTTTCTGCCAGATCATAACACACATCATCTGGATTTCAACTGCTAACGGAGTCCTTGTTCCCAACTGAAACTTCCTGAGCCTGGCCTTACTAGCTGCATTACTGTTATCATTCTGAGCTTCTGAGCTTTGACCAGAATCTCCCATGAAGCTCAGCTTACAGCATTCTAGGGCTGCTTTTCCAGCCAGCACCTCCAAACCTTTCCAAACTTCTCCCTCAATCTAGTTCTTCTCGTCATGGTCTCTGCTTTCCTCCTACCATGCAGTGAGCAACTCTCCTCTGTCATGTTCCTCGGCCATGTCTTTCTACCATGCTGCCTTGCCTTAGCCCATTACAGAATGAAACCTCTACAAACTGTGAGCCAAAATAAATCTTTTAATTTGTTAGTGTTGGGCCTTGTGCTTCAGTAATGAGAAAAATAACTAAGACAGTGTCCTCAAGCACTTTGCCCGTTTTCAATTCTCAGCTAGCATTAGCTTTTATTTCCTTCCCTTTCTTGGTTATTTCAGTATATTAAAACAAGCTATGATAGGCATTTTATAAGTTTTTAGATGTTTTAACATGGGTTTTTACAGGGATAGCAAACACTAAAAATTATCATATTTTCATTCATTTTGATCTTTAATTGTAGATTTAAAAGAACTTGAATAATTCACCAGTTTTCTTGCATATTATCTTGAACACATTTAGAAAGGAAGAACAAAGAAAAAGACAGAAGTCTCCTTAAGGCTCCTTAGAATTATAAACTTAAGAAACAGAAATTGTACAGAAATTTCTCTTGCCTATTGACTGAAATCACCCTTTCCTATAAAAAGAGTGTTAAGTACCCACACAAGTGTCATTTCCCACCATGGCTATGATGGTTTGCTATGTATTGCTGAAGCCTGCTAACAACCTCTACATCAAGTTCATAATGGGATTAAAATCTCTCCTGTTCATAGAAAAAGAACAGTTGAGAATGTGTTGCAAGAGCTCTTTTGTCTCATCCTATTAATGTTGATGCCCTCTTAGCCTAAGACATGGCCGAAACTGGAGCCAAAATCTATATTGGCTTAATGTTTAGTGGCTTTGTGAACAAGTGCATTGAGATAGCAAGGAAACTGAAGGTACTCTGAACACGCATGTTCCTGAATGTGGACACTCAGAAGGGCTGGCCACTGTCACAGCAGGTTGAACCTGTGTGTTTAATGCTTCTCTGAAAGAAGAGCTGAAATTTTAAGACACTGCCAGTTGCTTTTATTGTAGTCATAGTCACAACTGGATTCATTAATGTGCAAAATGGGATTAGATATTTTTTTTAAAGCCCCCACATTTCTAAACTAACTTCAAAGTTGCTTCTCAAGAAGTAGACAAATGCTTTTCTTCTGCAAACTTCCTGAAGAAATAGGATGGAGAGACTACGCAGTAAGATAAAGAAGTCAGGTCATAATAAACATCTCAATCATTACAAAAAATTTTGAGTACATGTATTCCTATCCATGCTTAAACCTCTCCACTTATAATGCTTGGGGAAGCCTAGTTTAAAAAAAAAAAAAAAGAATAGAAAGGGGGTACCTAAGAATGACTTTCTTCCTTACTGAAGACACCAACTAAATAAAATGATCATCGGTGACACTGGCTGCTGATTCTCTGCATGTGCCTGCTGACCAGGTCATTGGGAATGAGCCCGGCAAGCTCTCGGTGCCAGCGAGGCATCACTCAGGTGTGCCTGCCTCTGCCAGCCCCTGCTGTGCAGTGAGGTGAAGAGTGCTTGATCTCTTCCATGCTTGTCTCAGCCAGGGGCCTATTGTTAAGACCTGCCTGAAAGCTGGCAAAATGACATTCCCTGGTGTGACTGAGTTTTAATGTAAGATTACAACCATAGATCAAAGTGAGGAGGACATTTGGGCAGGGGCTCTTAAGAATTTTAGAGCCAGAGCATAAAGAAGATAATTATACTGTATGATTTAGGGTTGTTTCTGCATATGTCACTCACTGACAAGCAACGCCTGTCCTCTAGTTTATAAAGGGCTTTGAGTTTCTTCCCCTCTCTTCTGAATATTTCCTATTTTTTAATGTTTAAGGATGGTGATTAAAGAAACCAGAACTGTTTATGAATGGATTTTCCCAATTATTATGACCAACATATTCTATGCTTGTTATCCATGAATTCTGGAATAAAAAGGAAAAAGTGGAGCCAACAGTCTGATAGTGTCCAAGTTCTTCTGACTTCCCCAATTCAAATTTAAGCTAATTCAGTCCCAGTTGGGTATAAGTCTGCCTTTACATGTTGATCGACTTTTTTAAAATGTTAGACTAAAGAGAAAAATAAATGATAGTTAATAAAAAGTAGGGAGGTAGATTTTTCTCAAAGGGGAAGGGCATCAAGATATGGGAAGAAGGGAGATAAAGGAGATGAGAAAACGAATTAAGATGTGTTATGTCCCTGTACCAATTCCCCACAATGAATGTGAATATACATACTACAAACATATACTATAAAAACAGAAAAGGACCAGTAACACAAAAATAAACACGTGCAAGTCATGAAAAAGGTGTTAAAATGAACAAATCATATTTGTTCTCTAGAACCCCACATGGAAATTGGTCTTTAGATTTTAGAACTTTGGAAAAGTTTAAGCCTCCTGATCTGATATTCTTCTTTTAGTTAACGAAGACTTGCTATGCAGCAGTAGAAGCTTTCCCTTTTCACTGTGACTGCCAGGGACTAAATTCCATTCTGTTATGACTGCTTCCTTTATCCTAGGTTTCTGAAGAAGGTGTCCTTTTCCATTTGTAACTGACTGACTTCTTACCCACATAGTAACAGATGCATTGTCCTGTGCTGCTGCGTTTACTGTGCCAGTGAGCTTGTGTTACACCGAATCATCTCTATAAAATCTGATTTAAAAAATAAAATTTGATTTTAAAGCTTTGAGCTTTTTTGTCACGACAGGAATGCAGTGTCATTATTTTTTAAAAACTAGAAAAGTGAAAATTACCCTTAATCTCAACAATCAGGAAATAGTTTGTTTTGAACATTGTGGCTATTTAACTCTCTGTAGCCCAACCATGGGAGAGAATAATTAACAGGCTCCACCCTTAATTCGGCCTCCCAAGGCTGCTGTGAGTGTAGCATGTTGCTCTGTGAGGTGTACTTGGGACAGCACCAGGGCTAGAATGAGTGTTTGATAAGGGTTAGTGGTTACTGTTGTTCTTATTGCGTACTTTATCCCAGACCTTTTTTCCAAGGCAGATATGTGAAATCATGATTGTAAGTGTGAGCATGCATTCAGTGGAATCATGGTCTTTGAGAGCTGTGAGGGGCCTTTGAGTTTATCCAATCTAGTTTCTCCACAGGAGATTTAGGAAAGCAGTGAGGGAGTTAGAGGGTTCTTTTCAACTGTTAACTATTACCAATCTTATGCCAGAACCGAGTGAGTCAGAATCTCCAACAATTGATATGTTTATCTGGCAGGGGAAATGAAGTGTTTCTGATGTCCTCCATTGCCTGGGCCCACTGAGTTTATAGGCGAAGCACCATAACCAGGTGAGGAAAGGAAGCATTCTGAAGACCTTAGGAGCACACTGGCTTTTAGTTGAAGCTGGAGCAGAGCATGAATCTGAGCTGCATCCACTAAGGTTGTACCAGGCAGAGTGAGTTCAGCAGCATGATAATCCGTAATGTACGAACAATTGTAGCAAACAGTGTCCGGTTTTAAAATACGCTGTAAATAATGTTCCCAAGCAATTAGTTCAGGTCACAAAATCTGTAGTTGCTGAAAGTAAAAACAAAATAAAAATGAAAAAGCACTTGTTTATATTTTGAAGCATTCATATTGCCTTAGTTCATTCTGGCCTGTTCCCATGAGTCTGAATTAATGAAATTTTACTTCATGTCAGCTCCAGAATTTAGATGATTTTGAAGATGGATGGAAGAAGTTGGTTATGAGTTTAAAACTTTTCAGTGAGAACCTTCCAGTGCATTCTCTGGGCCCTGATTATTCAAGGTGGTCTCTGTTGTAGAGGATCCAATCTGAGAACAAACAGCTGAATGTAGCAGCTGTAAACCATTCCTAGATCTCAATCCCCTTACAAAAATACTGTAAAAAACCATACATTGTAAGTTGACCTCGGAGAAACTACTAGAAGAAAAAGCCAAGTGCTTGCAGGCTTCATGAGCTAGCCTGTGATGGGGTGATTTGTAAAGGTACGGAATATTACAGATGCAGCTCCAACCTTGTATGACACTGCTCTCGCCACTGCACATGACTGATTCTGTAAGGACCTACATGTAGGTGTTTTGATGTTGCATTGTGCCTGCCTGACATAAACTAATGATGTACACTGCTAAACATGGTGACATGATTAAACAGGTTGTTAATTAGTGGCTCCTGGAAGAGTCTTGATCCTTCCATTTAGCAGTCTTTGTTATATATGTGCAAAAGTTCGATAGAAATGACTGCTCTCTGCATAGCATCTGTGAATGGCAATGGGATTTGGGCAAAGAGGCATTTAAATTACCCAGTAAGACATATCAGGTCCATCTTCTTGTCCTGAGGATTGTCCAAAACTATGTCTTTGTGGGTAGGAATATGGCAATTTTCCTGCAGGCAGTAATCATTTGTACTATTACTTAGTTGTCATGTATTGATGATCCCATTTCAATCAAACATATCTCATCCAGAGAGCTTTTGATGGGAGGAATTTTTGGAAGGGTTTAGGAAGGTTAAATCTGTGAGACATGGCTTCCATCTGGAATGCATTAGCTACAAAGATTTATTAGTCAGAGTGCCTCTGCATAATGTTCCATGAAAAGCGGGCCCTGCATCTAATTTCCAGCATGATGTCTATATGAGGAGTGATCTTTGAAATATCATAGGTGACAATCAAGTTTGTTATAAAATAGTAAATGCCCAGGATTTTCATGGCGGCTATTTTAAATCCCTCATGAGAGCTGCTAAGCAGGTAGTTGATTTGTTGACAAATGATAAAACTGTAGGAATTGCAACATGCATGAAATTTTAAAATGGGATGGCCTTTTTTAAGCAGAAAAAAACTATTAGGGAAAATTATTCAGAAAAAAACTACTAGAAAAATATTTAATGGATAGCGTTAAAAACAAAAAGACCAAAATTCAACAATATAAAGAAATGTAATCAGTTTTAAGAGCTAGTACTATTGATCAATAAGTGAGGGAAAGAAAACTTTATAACATTTCACATGGTATATAACCTAATACTATATGGTTCTCAGCTATAATGTGATTAGTAGGAATTAGAAATGATGGGGTGCTAAAGTCCCAACTCTGATTGCTGTGGGGAAAGAAGGCAAAGCAAAGTGGGGGTAACATTGAATTGGGGCTACAGAGCCAGGATCAGAAGGCCAAGGAGGTGTCTCAGTTCTAGAGCCCTTGCCCCACATGTACAAGGCCCTGGGTTTGGTCTGCCACGCTGGAAAAATAATCGGGATCAGACAATAGCAGCTTCCCATCAACTGCTTGCTGAGAAGGTAGCTCAAGCCCTGTGAAAGACCACTCCTCATCTGCCTCATTATTGCCAACATTAGAGTAGCACAGTGAGGCAAATCCAGTCCCACATAAGCTTTTTATACTATAAGGAGGCAGCAGCGGTTTCACTTGCCTTTCCTGGCTGCTTCACATTTTTCTGAAGCTGAAGGGCAAAGGATTAATGCCAGGTGACGGACAAGTCACCATCCAAATGTTTATCTGTGAATTTAGGTCGTACCACAATGCCCAGTTGTGTCATTCCCTCTCAGTGTAGGAAAAAGTGTTCTGTATCCTGGATACAAGTTCAGTACTAAATTGTTCTCCAAGGATTACAAGAGAAGAGCTAGAGCTCAGCGATTTTCTTTTACCCTCATGTTGGGCTTCTGTGCCACCGGGTGGTTTTGTGCCAGACAGAATTGAGAGCGAAGTGGTGTTAGCCACAAAATGCATGTTAGAGAGTGAAAAGAGGTTTGACCACACGACCCCAAAGAGCAGAGCCTGGGTTTTTCACTGTATAGCTGAGTATTTCCAGATTCCCAAGCTTGAAATTCTCATTTCTCTTCTGTATCTGCTGCCCATGCTAGGAACGGCAAAGCTACAGCAATGCCTCCCCCTGCAGAGGGACGAACCCAGTTATAGTCAGAAACTTTGTTAGCAAGGGTGCATTTGAGGGTATTAATTTTTTCTGCTTTCCCATCTGGCAAAGCTCTTTAGGGTCCATACACCCCATGACCCTCACATACTTCCCCATTCCAAATGACGGGGTTCTCCAGGACCCCTTAGGGCAGCTTACACTCCTATCTTGTGAAGCCACCTTGCTTTGTGGGCTCACCTGGGCAAGAGCTGCAGGCTGGGCGGGCTCCCAGTCTCCTTCCCAGGTGCAGCCTCCTTTGCTAAGGCAGAGCAGCACCCTGGTCAGCCCTCTGCATGCCCCTTGTTTATACGATGTTCTCACTATACCCTGAAGTCTTTGCCTATGATTAATGGGAACTAAATGAAGCAGTAATGTAAACCATGACAGGTTGCCAAACACAGAAGTTGAGCCATCTCTACTGTGGCATATGATTGAAAATACTTCCAGTACACAGCTATTGTAGAAGTTAATAATCCAAGAAGTTGGAATGTTATATAATATCCAGGTATATAAATTACTTCAATATTCTTTAGTGATGTGTGTGTGAATTCCAGTCTCCAATATCCATTCCTACTACCAAATTATGCTTTGTTTTGATACATTTACTTTTAGGCAAATGAAGTCATAGATAATTTTCATATTTACTTTAAAAAAGCTTCTCTTGGGCTGGGGATTTAGCTCAGCGGCAAAAGCGCCTGCCTGGCAAGCGCAAGGTCGTGAGTTCGGTTCTCGGTACCGGAGAAAAAACCAAAAAAAAAAAAAAAAAAAAAAAAAAAAAAAAAAAAAAAAAAAAAAAAAAAAAAGCTTCTCTTTTTATTCAAATACTATTTTTAGTAAAAGTGTTTCATTAGTGGCCTAGAGTTAAAATAATTTCTTAATATATAGTTGAATGTGTGGAAAATTATCCAGAGGGAAATTCTAAAACATTGTATGGAAAAATAATCCTTTTGTTTCATGTCACGATCTAAGTTGTTTTGATATCTGGAATCACTTTAAATATTTTTTTTATTTTGACAGTGGTTAGTAAATTGGTACAGATTTGCTTTTGGTATATCTGAGATTCAGAACTTCTTCTTCGTCACACAGGAAGAAAAAGCACCATGAAGTTTGTCTTGGTTACTTTTCTCTCGTTGCTGGGACAAAGTACTTTACGCCCAAAATTAAGGAAGGAAAGGTTTATTTCGCTTACAGTTTGTGGAGTTTTCAGTCTATACTTGGCAGATTACAAGGTATAGTGGCACATGGCAGAGGGCTACAGCTCATGGTGGCAGAACACAGCAAAAGCGACAAGCACAAAAGCCAGGAATGGCTGCAAGCAGCCTCTTGCTCTTCCTTGCATATGCAAACTATCCACCCCAGGGCAGGTGTAGCTCTCACACCCATAATCAATCAAACTCTAAAAGCCTGCCCCATGACCACATGAGGCTTTGGGGGGACACCCAGACACAAACCATAACAAAGTTCTGTGAGTAAAGGACTATGGGAAAAGGTTACTTTCACTAGTTCCAGCAAAAAAAAAAAATCATTATAGTTAAATTCTTGAAAATAATAGCATGTCTATTGCCACACTTTAAACAGAAATTTAATGTCTTTCTATGAGGTTTGACTTTAAAAAGCAATCACAGTCATGCTGTCCATTCCTTTTCAGAAAAGGTTTTACCTGGATGTTTTGTGATATATGAAACAAATTTCCTGAGTCATTTTAATATAATTGATTACTAAGTAGTCACAAAAAAGAAGGGTTAACCTGGTTGTTTGATTTAATCGAGTACTTATGTAATAGTTCCATATGTAACAATGGGATAAAAAACTGTAAAATATTGTACAAATATAAATTATTATTACTGAGTCACTTAACCTATGACAAAGTCTAAATCTACTTGATTATTATAATCCTGGAAATTGACAATATTACTGTATGGGCTCTGAAAATTAGTTTCAACAAAAAGCCATCTAGTCAAGCAATCTGAGGCAAATCAGCTTATATCTCTGATTCATTTGTAAAATGAGAATAATATCTCATTGTGTTATTGGATGATCAAAGAGCATTCTGTCAAGTTAATATACAAAAGTTAATTATTTTCTGTTTTGTAAACTTGATGCACCCCTCTCCTGCAGCACAACACGTCTTGAAGGAAAATGCTGTGCAGCTCTCACCTTAAACATTACTAATTGCGTAAACCTTCCCTGGCAAGTTCAAGGTCCTTCCCCTTTTCATGAGTTCTTCGGAACCCTGGTTATTCCACATGTAACTGTTCGTTCCTGAGCATTAGTTCACTCTCTGTTATACTTACTGGACTACAGACTCCCTAAGGGTAGAGAATATTTCTGCCTAGTATCCAGCATAGTGCTTGACACAGATTAGTTAATCAGGAAAGATACGCGAATGAGTGTATAAAGGCATAGAAAACCACATATAAGGTGATTGCTAGATTCTTGGTGTTTTGCAGGAATTTTGTAGTAGTATTGAAGGTGTATCTTTCCCTAAAATGACTGTAAGGCCTAATCCAGGTGTGTTTGTTTACAACATCTCTGTAAAGGGCATAATATTTTGTATTTTCTTATCAGTGACATTAGTGGAAGAACTAAAGGTTTTGTTTTGTTTGGCTGCAGTGCTAGAGGTTGGACCAGAACTTTGTACACACTAGGTCTTTGCTGTACCATTGAGCTGCATTCCCAGCCCTACAGGTTGTTTTTTAGGTGTGCTCCAGGTTGGAAGTAGTACCAGATCATGTTGGCGTGCAATTTGGGGATCTTCAGGTTTTTATCACTCACTTCCCTCTGGGTAGGGAGCATTGTATATTGCAGAGTCTGATAAGGCAACCCTTATTTCACGGTTCAGAATAGGCTGGCTTCAAATTATAATGGAAAAAGGTGGGTGACAGATTAAAATTAACATGTACAATAATGAAACAAGTAATATGACCTCAGTGTTCTGGCTCTCTGTTTTATTTTGCGCTATCTTATCAAAATATGATAACTAAGCAACTCCACAGTATATAGCTAAATATTTGGGTTTTGTACCTGTAATTATTCCCCCAAAACCTATGACTCTTCCATAAATGTATATGCCAAAACCTTTTTAGAATTTTAAGTGTCTCTGCAAAATCCTACATTTCTCTAAGCTCTTGATGATTTTATTTGGTAATCGTGTTGATTTTCAGTGGACCCTACTACCTTCCTCCTTCCTACCATTCACCCTCTCCACATACTCACTCCTATTCATTCTTTTCCTTTAGCATGTTCCCTTTGCAGGTGTTGTTGTTTCATCGTTTGCCTATCAGGCTTGTTACTCACATACTTAAAGTATATTTAGAAACCAGTAGACAAGCCTACAGAACAACCCGCCCAAATCCAGGTGTGCTGATAAGCCAGGCAGTGAGCCTCAGTGAGCCTCAGATGTTAAGACCCTTAAAACCAACGCCATCGGTGTTATGATGAATGACGTAGAAAAGGAGGAGGACGACAATATGGCTTAAAGCATTTTAAAATTATTAACCCACTTGTACCAAAGATTGAAATCTTTGAAATGTTTGCATGAGATTCACAAACATTACCTAGAAATGATCAAGGAGCTAGAATTTGGAAACAACACATTTCATTATGTTCTCTTGTTATGGGCACTCCAAAAATGGGTCTGTAGGCACTGAGGGGTTAAGAAGGAAAAATTTGAGCTAGCCATCATACCAGAGACTCTCCAAGAGTAACTTATCAATCTTATTCAGTAAAAACTATTGCTGACATTACTCATAATGTTTTCAAACCCTGACTCCTGTCATTCACTTACTAAAGATCTTTAAGCCTTTCTATTTTCTTTCCAATTAAATTTTATTGGTACATTTTATATATGCATAATGATCACATTCATCATAGAGAATGTGTACCTGAACATGATATAACTTTTTTCCCTATTCACCTACCCTCCCTTCAACCCTTCCTTGCCTCCCCGTTTACAAAAGCTTTGTTTCCATGTGTTCCTGCTTCCTTCACTTATTTTTCCTTCCTTTCCTTTCCCTTTCTCCTCTCCATTGTTCTCCTCCCCGTTTGGACATTTTCTTCCTACTTCACAACACTTATTACACATTTTTGCCCTTATTTACACTTTCAGTTTCTCATATCAGAGAAACAATGTGATATGTACACACAATGCACCTCAAGTCCATCCTCCATAGTGAAATAAATGGGAAACAAGCCTTTTTATTTTTGAATAAATTTTTCCTTAACAGTACAACAGTAAAATACTCTTAAGTTGCCTTATCATCTTTTCCCTCATCTTTATGAATTTCAGAGCAGAGTGGAAAAGAATGTCATATTTTGAATGCCTTTTAGAGTCTTAGAGATTACACCAAGAAACATATTTTGGTGTTGTGTAAGATGATTTCTGCCAAAATGATTTTTGTAAGTGTTCTATTTTAATATGATAGTTTTACTTTGTTTTTTTTTTTTAAAAAAAAAGTCTTTTCATTTGTATCAGGATTGTTATTGTCAGATAACATAGCTAATATTTATGTAGACAGTCTGGATCAAACATCTCATATATGTTCATGAAAGACATTATAAACCCCAAGGGGAAAATCACACCATGATTGGCATTAGGGTAGATTCTGTGAAGGAGGTGACATTTGGTTAGGATTTGTATTCCCTGTGTGAGTTTCAGCCTTGAGCATAACCACTGCCATGTCTGTACTAACTGACGAAAGCAGGTTTCTGTTTGCAATCTGAGCTTGTGTTCAGTATGCAGTGATGATCCCTTTGAAGAAGTGCAGTGTGGCTTAGACTGAAGCCCTGCTTCAGATACTCTCTGCCATTTCCTCTAATGGCAGATGAATTGTTGGTCTGCCTGAACCTTAGTCTCATCAAGTACAGCATAAGATGAGGACGGTAACAGCTTCCTGTTGGTGAGGCAGGTAAGATACTGGTGATCTTAGTGGAATTTAAGGATCTGAATGCACCCTGATACTTTCTAAGGGACAGACCACTTGTGAGGAAACTTATTCTGCCCTTCAACCACAGGTAATGCTACCTCCAGCTTGACTTTTGTTTACCCATGACAAGGCATTAGGTAAACTGGAAACCATCAATGTAAGAAGCTGGTTCACATGGGGATGTGTTAGAAAAGTTGAGTGGAATGGAAAAGCCTGGACTTGCAGCCCTCCTCTACCTCTAGGTAGCTTGCTTGGACCAAATTAGGCAAGTCACACAACCTTTGCAGGCACACTTCCTTATCCCTAGTCTGAAGGTAGGGATGAGAGATTCCTTAGAGCACCATGATGTCACTGGTACTGCCTGCTTGCAGACTTGTAGGTGGCCTGTGCTAGGCAGAAGGAGAACTGAACTTTCTCCCTTTTCTAGGTCTGCAAAACCATGTATCTGGTCCCTGCCAAAGAGCTGTGAGTAGAGATAACATGTCTCCTATAGACTAACACACGTCCAGACGAGATTCTCTGAAGTACTCTTTCCCTCTTCCTTCACAAGGAAGGTGCTGCTCTGAGCATGCAGCCTGGAGAAAATGAGCAAGAAACATCCCCAGTGATTCATGTTGAACTTCAGCATGAGTGAGAAATACACTGAATTTTTAAAACTACACATAGAGTAGCATTGTTTGTTACTAAAGCACAATACATACTATGGAATTGTTGCAGGGTCTTTCCAACCTAAGACACCAGGAAAGACTGAAGGAAAATCAAATGTTGGACGCCATAATAGTCATGAGTATGTGCACTGGATTTGAATCCTAGCTCCACACACTAGCAGGAGCATGACCTTGTGTTAGTTGCTCTCATATTGAATTTGTACTTCCTTATGTGTAGAATGCAGATAATAACATTGATTATCTTACTGAGGCAGTGTAAGGATATAATGAGATTTTGGATGTAACACATTTTAGGAAATATTTGGCAGATAGTAAATATGTAATAAGCTCTGAGTCAGATTTCATCATCTGCCTGCACTTCTTGTGCCCATTGAGTCAGTCTTGGGAAGTTTATAAGAAATGTAGCAACGAGCAGTGGCTTAGAAAAACAGGGAAGGAAGCCATACATAAACCCTACGAAGGTCAGCAACTTCTAATGGGAATTGGAGGTGTATCAGGTAGTGTGAAATTGTTGCATGTTAACCAGCCTATTTCTAAAAAGGGGAATCAAAGCCAATAAAGTGGCTTTGTGGTAATCCTTTGTAAGAAACCGTCATCCAGCCATTAGTATTTTCCTACAAAAATCTTCATTTGGAAAAGAGATTATATATTTGTCTCACTTTAGATCTCACAAATTTATGTCATACTTTGTGTCTGTAAAGCTTGTGAGCAAACTTTAAGATGATTGTACAATAAAGGCAGTAGCTCATTTTGAATATTTACAAAAAAACCACCATAGAATAACCATAATGAGAAAAATAATGAAGCAGTAATTATAACTCTCAAGGCTAATAATTTTAATAATAATATATACTTAAACAGCTCTACAGATAAGGTGATACCAAAGATTTATAAGTATTAAGTAAGATGCATACATTGAATAGTTACTAAAACAATGCCCTGAACTTGACATTCCTGAAACATTTATAAGACCGTAATTGTCATTAATCTCATTTTACAGAGGGAAAAACTGAGGCAAATAAAAGTGCCTAGAATCAGGAATGCTTAACAATAGATTTCTGTCTCAAGTACCTGTACTTAAATCAACCCAATTAGTCCATCCAAATGAAATAATTTATATTTCAACTTTTAGTCTCTAGGAGTTAAAATGTATTGCACTAACTGCCACAACTGGTTTATGTGAGGAAACCTATGAATTTTATCTAGAGTAATGATGGATGTGTGTAAATAGTTACAGTGGGGTGATAGATTTTTATGTGCTGTGTCCTCAGTTAAGGCAAAGCAAGTTTCCTGTTGGATTCTTGGCATGACATCATCTGAAATGTGTAGTCTAATCCAAAAGGTCACTGCTCGATATGTCCTCCTCCTCCTCCTCCTCCAAAAAGGAACCAGCGTCCACAAAAAAGCTTTAGTCCCTGCTTACAGTTTCTATAACCCGTTTTTTCTGTTCCTTTGTACTCATTCACACAGGATGTCCCAAAACAGTTAAATAAAATGACGGGTATTATATCTGTCACACATGAGAAAACTGCAGTTATGGATTCCCTTAATGCATTCATGGCTTTTTGGACCCTGGAGTCTCCCGGGCAGTGCCACGATCTACATGTGGGCCATCAGTTCCATATTCTGTGTGGGACTCTGTATGGAACCAGCATATTTTTCAAGGATATAGTATTACTGTTATTATTTTTTTATTTTTATACCTCAAATGAATTGGCCTAAACTCATCGTAACAGTAAGGGCTGCCCTGGCCGAGTGCATTACGCTGATGTATATTTGAAAGGCTCCTGGCTATACAGTGTCAGGTCCTGCCTTCTGAGTTAACGCCAAAGCAGTGGTAACACAGAAGACCCATGGCAGAGAGCTTAAAGCTGCTGCTTCTCTATCGAAAGATCTACCCATGTTAATTTTTCCAAATTCAGTTGAAGGTCGATTCTTTTAACTCCAAGGTGTAGAATGAAGATGATGGTAAAGACGGCCGTCATTCATTCTCGTGAACTTTTACTGTTGGGGACCTCGGTAGTAGCTAGAGTTGTGCAGAGCATGCATCCTTCCTCATTGGCCACGCGTGAGGAGTGCAATTTGATTTGAGGCAATGACTCCATTTATAGGGGAGCCTGGAACTGTATCTTCCTGTGTGTTACCAAGCACAAATTCTTTGTTCTGAAAACTGCCTAGATGGCAAGGCTTGGCCTAGTCTGGCAACTTCTTTAGTCACTTGGATGTTCACACCTATGATCCTAGGGTTCTAGCATATAGTAAGCCTTCAGTTATTGTCAGAGGTATTATAATCACTTTCATCATCATCATGTGATCATGATTAGTAATATAGTGCTTCCCTTCACTGAAGAAACAGTACATAGGGATTTTGCTTTTGTGCCTTTAATGTGTGTTGCCTTTAGTCATATAGTGTTAAACTACCAAAAGATTCTTTCCAGTTGAATGATCAATAATCAAATTATATATTTGTAGTTTCCATTTGCACTTCCATTTACAAATCCATGGTGACAGGGACTGTTTTGATTTTTCTATGGCAGAAATTTTCTGCTTTGAGTGCAGTAGCAGCTCAATACATATTAGTGAACCAGTAAGCAAATGAAATCGCTAATACTGTAAACACAATGAATTAAGTTGTTTTATGTGGTCATGCTTAAGAAGTTCCAGAATATACAATATGCATTCCCTAGAATGAAATATGGCTACTACTTTAAGCAGTTTACAGGAGGTAAGAAAATCAATCACACGCATACAAGTAACAAAAATATGAAATTTTGTAGCATATTTATTCAGTTATGATGTTCATTGTCACTGATGTTATAGGTAGCTTTTGTTGAGCAATTACTACATGCCAGGCGCTTTTAAAAATTCTACATCATTATCTTGCTTAACTCTAAAATGCAAAAAATCCATTACTTTCATACCTGGTTTGCAGATGAAAAAATTAAAGTTAGGAAAACTGCATAAATTATCTAAAGTCATATTGCTTACAAGTGTAAAATTGGAGAGTATAATTTGTTTAAGCATTGAATATTAAAAAGATAAAACATATTGTCCAAAATCATATAGCTTATAAGTGGTGGGATTATAAGATATAATATGTTTAACCTTTGAATACTAAAAAGGAAAAAACCATTGTGCTCTAAATAAAACATGTCTTGGCATTCTGTTTATTTATATATTCCTTTGCTTTAACTCCATATGATATAAAATGGCATGTATTGATTTCATCATTACTGAGTTTATGTGCTCTTACTAGACACATCAAATTATCTGTGAAGTCACACACAATCCAGTAGTATGTAATAGGTAATATAATGCTAAATTATTTGATATCTACACTAAGCAATTTAGTTTGGTTTTTTTTTTTTCTTAATCTGAGTAGTTGACACGTGAGCTTCTCAGTAAGACTAGATCAAATCATAATATGGCCAGAAGAGGAGAGGCCAGAGTGTGAGCACATTAGCAGATAGTCTGCTTTAGGGCTGTGGAAGAGAAGAGTTTGACTGCCCCAGAGGATCAGATTGTGAGGAAGAGATTATACAGGAGTTGGGAGAAGCAAGAGGTGAACGGCGGATCCAATGTTAGAGTGATGAAACGTGGCAGAGATGGGGTTCAGAGCCACAGCCCTTGAGCACCAAAACCAGGATCATCCACTCTGACCCTCCATCTTTCCTAGTAAGCACCTCAAATTCTAGATGTTAGAAGGTTTAAAAAGCCACAAATATCAAAAAAATAAAGAAAAACAAAAAAACGTGATTAGCAAGATATTTTTAACCTCTTAATAAATATACACATAATAAAAGCAGTCATCGCTAATTTAGTTATCAATAAATATTATCCACAAATTGCTTCTGTTTCTGAAGCAGTTGTTTGCCCTTGGAGAAAAGACAGGAGAAGCCTGAAGAGTTTACTTACTCCTTGAAAGCATGATGAAAGAAAGGTTAAGTGGAAGCTTCATGTCTCTAATATATTTGTTAATTGAAGTGCTTATTTATTGTTTCTCATTTACTAAATCTATCTGTGAATTGAAACAATCGTACTGCTCATAAAATTGTTGCTTGATGTGATTTGATCCTACACGCTGGAACCGCTGTAGTTGTGTAACTGGGAGCTGCCACAGGGATGTGTACATGCCTATTTGTTTGCACGCCTGAAACACACTGAAGGAAGAAGAGATTCACGGATTATGATCCTCAAAGTTTGGATTTGAACTCAACATTTAAGCCAGGTCAAATATGTCTTTCACGTTTTATGTGTATATACAGAAGCTTTGGCTGTAATAGTATGTAAATTGACAAAAGCGCTAACTTTCTCTCTTTAGGGGAAAAGCAAATGGAAAACAATCTAGTTTTAATTAATGTTGAGAGCCTGCTGGTAATCATTTAAAGGTTAAGCTAGCACACGCTGGAGGAGAAAACCTTGTGATTCATATTTTACTTGAGCCATTATAGAAGTCACTTTAAACATGAAGCTTCTACTGCTTGCCTTGGAACAACTGAAAGAAAGGGAAAACATGAAAGCATCTAAGTTTCCAATATATGGTACAATTCCCACTCCCCTAGCTATTTTGGCATTGTCTAGGCAGAACTCCCATGTCCTTTGTGTGGGACAGTGGTGACTTCATTAATACAGGTAATGTGGAGCAAATGCAGCATGGTTGTGAGGCCTCAGGATCAATAAGGAGCCTTTAGATTTAAGACTAATGATTTTTTGTGTTCCGCAAAAGTCAAAATCTCTCAAAGTTGCCATGGTTGGCCCTGATTTTTCCCCAGAGAATCAGAGAAGGTGTGATAAATCATCATGCTTGCAACACAAGTAAAATGCACGTCAGAAGAGACGTGAACCAGACCAGAGATGGATAATGTAAGCCCTGAACATCTTAATTATTTCAGTCTTGAACTGAGCAAAACCCTTAAATAGAACTGTGATAACAGTGAGTGTAACAGCAACAGACACACTAAACTCCCAAGATACAAGTATGACCTGGCCAGGAGTATGGGCTGATAGTGTCTTCCCAGCAGAATTTTAAGCAGTTGAATGGGTGACGTCAAATGCTTTTGAACATATCTTTAAACTGCTGTTGAATGTACATAAAATTTCACCAGACTCTCTGATTTAAAGCCCTAGAGAAGGCCACCAGGCTCGTATGGAAATTAGCTAAGCATAATTTATTCATGAAATGAAGGAAAGCTGAATTAATAAATACATGAGTATGTAAACTTATAACTACATAAAAATCTGTAGGAAATATGCGAGCCAAGCTTCATGTGTTAACAAAAACCCTTAAGGTGTGGCCACTTGGTTCTGTCTTGCAAACAATTCTATTTTGAAAGCCAATGAAAGTAAATAATAAAAGAGAAGTGTATTTATGTTTTTGGAGGGTCTCTTTTTTTTTTTCTCCAAAAATGTGTCTGGTGGATGCTGTTCTATGCGAATCAATCTAAGAGAATTATTTTTTTAAATATTAATGAAGGCACTAATTCCAGAGATTCAGAAAACTGCTTCTCAGCAGGTTTAAATCATACTCTTTCTGCCTGGACTCAGCTCTGAGAGCATTCTCACAAAGTACTGTCATAAGTATAAGGTCTTGCCCTGTTGCAAGAGTACCCATCAGTCTCCCCCCATCTTTAGCATCCTTATGATATCATAATCTATGTCAATATCAGCAGTTTCATCAGGCATTAATTTGGCAGTGTGGTTTTTATTCAGTAGGAGTTGGATTGAAGTATATACTATTACATTTTTTAAAATTCTGTGAAGAGCATCTCAAGTAGTATTGGATGTATTCTAAACTTTCTTGTTGAACTTTGAGCCTTCTACAATTAAGACCTGGTTGGAATATGGCTGCCTCAGCCAAGGTATTCTGTAAGATTTGATCGTCAAGGAAAAAAACACTTATTTCCTTCATTTCTTGTAATTTAGTCAGCACATTTGAAGGGAAGGGTGGTATTTCTGTGTGTTGTCATTATTGATGATGTCCTTTCAGTAATTAAAAACATTTTTCTCTAATTCTGTTTTGGAAAGTATCACTCTTATTCAAATATTGCCCCTAGTCAAGTAATGAAGAACAAAATAAAGACATAAAATCTTTAAAATTAGTCTTAAGTGAAAATTATAATGCATAAGAATGAAAGTGAATCAGAAAATGCTTTTCTGTGCATAGCCATGATCAATAAAATGGAATTTTTGGACAGGTAGTGTGGTGCATGCCTGTAATCCCAGCACTGGGGAGGCCGAGGCAGGAAGATCGTTGCAAGTTCGAGGCCAGCCTGGGCTACAAAGTAAGCTCAAGGCCAGCCTGAACTACATAGTGAGACCCTGTCTCAAAAAGACAAAAAAATGAAATTTTTGTTTAAAAATAACACATAAATCTATTTGCTACACATGGAATGTTTTATTAATATTAACTCATTAAATTCCTGTGGCTACACTGTAAGGTAGATACAATTATAACCATTTTATTCATGAAGAAAATGAGGCACCAAGGGGTATATAACTCACTCAAGAGCTTATAACTAATATGGACATGTTGGAGATTAGGCCTAGTATAGAGAGATACTTAAACCAAATAGCAAGTCCCCATGGCTTTCTGACCTTAGTCCTTTAAATTGGATCTGATTATTTTGGGATGGGGAAGGGTGTCACTCACTGTAACACAGATCCCTCCACTTACCGGGGATAAGAATTTTTTTTAAAGCTGTTGATAACCCTTGGTGCAATATTTTCATTCCTATTCTTCAACACGCCCTTCTCTTGAGTTTGCCAGTTGTCTAATACTCAGGATTTACACTACCAACTAACCAATGAAAGTACATACGTGAAAACAGAAAAGTGTGTATGTTCTGATTACTTATCACTGTCTTTAAAAATATTACTGCAAAACTTAGTGTCTTGAAATGTTGGTACCATTTAATTATAAGTGGGTAGTTCAGGCAGTATTTGGCAGTGATAGCTTTTCACTTACTGGTACTTGTTGGAATCATCTGTAGCCAGACCTCCACATAGCGGAGGTTGCTGGTTGATGCTGCCTATCCCCTATGACTTCATCTAAAACTTCGACTGGAACACCTCTTTCTCATCCTCCCATGTGAAGGTTTCCCTTTCCTACAGCATGGTGGCTAAGTTCCAAGAGTCAGGCACCCAAAGAAAAAGATCCAGATGGATAAGTCTACCTTAGAAGTCATGCAGAATGACTGCGTGTAGTCTTTGATTATGACTGTCGCTGAGTTCTGCCCAGAATCAAGGGAAGGGAGCGAACATGAATCCTGTCACTGGATGAAGACTATCAGTACAACTTTTTGCAAGATCATGTAGAATGGATGGGTCAGCCATCTTTGAAAACATAGTCTTCCATATTTGTAGTATTAAATATTTAGGACTGCTAGTATTAAGACTTGTTTTGTTTGAACAAATACCTTGCTACAAAAGTAGAGAACCATAGTTTTAACTGAAATAATTATTCAAAGAATCAAGTTTGTTCAGGAAACTGACTGTCATATCAGATATTGATAACCAAGGAAGTGGGAAGATACTTTCTAAACTTAGTTTGAGCCTTATACCTACCTTATAGTAAAAATCTTTACAGGTAGGAATTCCCCAAACATATGTGAGGTGGTTCATTTAGTCTGATCACATCTCTGACAGTTGCCAAAGGATCTTATACCAGATGTTAACATTCTAGTTTCTATGAAAAAGCAATGTTGAATTTTTTTCACATTCATATAAGAACAATAGGAGTGAACTTTTATGAAATTCTTTCCCAGTGGGTATCAAGGGGAGTTAACAGACACAGTTTAAGAAAAAAGCTGATCATTTTACAGTTATTTACTGAGCATCCAGTCTGACAATATCGTGAGAGGGATTGAGGATTCATGGAACATGTTTTCTAGAAAAAGAAGAAAAGTGTTGCTCTCATCAGGAAAGGGATAAGGAGATGCTGCTACATGGCTTGAGTGGTTTCTCCAGCTCTGTGATAAAATTTGCACTTAGCCAATCATACACCTCATGTCCTCCTGTCTCTTTTAAAACAAAACCACTGTACGGGTAAGATGGCTATTTAGGGTTAATAACAAGACTTAGCTTGCACGATGCTTTATGAAAGCCAAGGCATTTTCATATCTGTGATCACATTTGATACAGAAATGTGTAAACTGTACAGAGTAATTGTTATGTAACTTTTTAATGTGGATCCTTGAGAGGCAAGTCACAGTACCTGGAAGGACTGGACTCGTAATTCCAGGATCATATATTTTGTCCACCTCTCTCTTGGTTAAACATACGATTTTCAGTGTGGTACAGAACTAACTGACAAGTGGGTAGTCTGAAAGCAAGGCCTCCCTTCTCACAGCAAGCAGAAATCACATGACTGTGCTTCTGACCAGGATATAAGCAATGGAAAAGAGCTTTCCAAGGAAAGCCGCATGGCCAGGGAGGTAGGATGAGATCAAGTGGGAGAGACAAGAGGGTTTTGCAAGATGTTGGGGGCTGTTAAAGCTTTATAGGTAGTTTGTATATAGGATGGTCGTGAAAGGTAGGTTAGAGGCCAAAGGATGTGTACAAAACAAAAACAAAACTGGCATTTATTATTAATATGATTTTCTTATATTACTATCCCAGAGGATTGGAAAAGGCTTATTATAAAATACACAGATAGAATAAAGATGGAAAATACTTAAAAGAGTAAAGGGCTTAAACACACCAAACAGTGGTACACATACACAAAAGTTCCCTGTAGGGAACATTAAACATATTTTCCTGATCTTTGCAGAATATTTCTTGTGAATAGTAAAAATATGGGGGTGATGTAGAACTAAAGAGCAATATACCCTATAAGAAGTAATAATTAAAACTAATTTTATGAATTCCTTTAATGAATATTTATTACTAAGTTCACTGTATACATTCTGGAGACGCGAAGAGGAAGGTAACGCAGTCCTCGCCTCAGGTAGCTAACCGTCTCTGGAAGGAAGCAAGTGCTGATGTGGATGGTTTTCTAAGGCAATGTGGTAGTCTTCTGAGTACTGCATCAGTCAGGTGCAGATGCAGCAACACCCGCTTTGGGTACAACGTAAAGGAGAGATCTCGTTTGACTCATGCATTCAGTCCATGGTTGGCTGCCTCAAAGGCAGAAATATCGCTGTGGAATAGCCTGATGGAGGAAAGCTGCTCAAGTCACGGCGGAGAAGCAGAACAGATTGGAAGAAGACCAGGGACCAGGTAAAGTCCCCAAAGCTGCACCCATAGTAACCACTTCCCCCAATTAGGCACCACATCTTAAGAGCCCATTCAGCTATGAACTTATCAGTGAGTTGGGGTAGGGCTGGAAGGGTAAATAGTAGGTAAGGTTTTTTGGAAGGAGTGTCACCTAAGGTGAAAAATTGTATGGAGCAAGAGTTAGGAAATTATGGTCCACATAGCAAATTTAGCTTGGTCCCTTTGCTGGGTGTTATGGTGTGTGTCTGGATGTTCCCCCAGAGCCTCATGCGGTCATGGGGGTTGGGTATTTTGAGGTGGCTGAATCTAGAGTTTGTGATTGGTTCATTGTGTAGCGCTAGGATTGGTGGTGTGAGTGCTGCGCCCGCCCTGGAGCGGGCAGCCTGCATACAATATCAGGGAGGGAGAGAGGCTTGCACCTTCTTTTGCCCCTTTGGCTCTTGTTGCTTTTGTTGTCTTCTGCCACCTTGAACTGTTTCCCCTCTGCCATGCCCCCCTGACTTGGAGCCAGCTGATTATGAACTGAAACCTCCACAAACTGTGAGTTAAATAAACCTTTCCTATTTTAATTTGGGCGTCAGATATTTTGTCTCAGCAATGAGAGAAAAGTAGCTAACATACTGGGTCCAGAGCTATGTTTTTTCATTTCTGTGTTATCTATGGTGTGCTAGCACAGCTACTGTACAGTGAAGTAGCTGGGAGAGAAATCTGTGGCCCACAAGGTCTCCAATATTTACTGGCTGGCCCATTACAAAAGCGTGCCAACCCCCGTGTTCTAGAAAGGGGGGACAGCCTGACATGGCACCATTTTAGGAACTAAAAGCAGAAGATTAAGTGAAGAAGAGCAGTATGTGGAGCCAGTGAAACAGGCATGGACTAGTTCATTGAGATCTTGTACCCACGTTAGGCAACCTGAACTTTCTACGGGGCTTTGAGAATCAATAAAGGATTTTAAACAGTGACACTACAGGATCAAACTTGAACTTTAAATAGATTATTCTGTTTACTTCATAGACTATAGATTTGAGAGGAGAATATCTGTTAAAAAGGAAGCCGTTAGGAGGTTTGTAGGAGTAATTTGTGCAGAGTTAATGAACTGATTAGAAGTTTGATCATAAATGTATAAAATGGGATATTATACAATTACTATAATGAGATACAGCTACATTATACTGATAAGGAGTGATAGCTGTGAAAATTAATCAAGAAAAATCATACATAAATATATAGAACTTGTGTTAGTATCTATATGAAATAATGGAGAAAATACATTGAAACAGTCAACTATTTGGTGGGGATAGGCAGAAGTACAGGAAGTACTTGCCTTCAGCTTTACACTTTTGTACCCTTTGATATTTACTTTTTGGTAATAAAAATGCCTTGCTTTTTGATAAGACCAACAATATTAACTTTTTAACACTTACTTGAAAAGACACACGAGTGCTTATCCTGTGACCCAGGGTGCAGAGGGGAAGAGATGAAAGAAAGGACTTAGCCTTGAGAATAATTTAGAAAGTAAAACTAACAAAACTTAGCAACGTGAGAAGGTGAAGATGAGAAAGGAAAATCTTATGCTCAGGTTTCTGGTTCGGGTAACTGGGGTGAATTTGGTGTCCAGAATATAATAAAAGTAAAATGATATAAATTTTGTTGGTCATTTATGATGTACAAAGCCTTATGCTAACTGAACTTTTAGGACATTTGAACTATCAACAAGTGAAAAAAGAATTTTTATTATTCCCATTTTATGATAAATTCAGTGAGCCTGAAAAAGAGTGGGTTTGTAATAAGAGAGTGGGATAGCAATGAGGAAAAAAAAAAAAAAAAACTGGGCCTGATTGAGTCCAAAGCTGATACACACTTCCATCTTCCCAATCTTAAGGGAATTTTTAAAAAGAGCAGTGTAGATGCAAAGATAAAATCAATTCAGGACATATTAAATCATCAGCATGGAAGTTTTGACTTAACATGATAAACTGAATAAGTGCAACAAAAAGGGAAGGCCTCAGAGTGAATATTATGGAATGTTCTTAGTGAATAGATTTTAAGACTCACCAAAGTTTTAAGAATAATGGTATGTGATATATGACAGACGTTCCCCTGTACTTGTGTTTACGTACTTGACATGATTGTCTGTGTAAACTGTGTGTATTTTAAAAATTGAAATAAAATCAATTTGATGGATTTGTCTTTGGGTCAGAACTCATAGGTCAGGTTTTACGAGTTTGAGTTGGTGAACATTTGTGGAGCGCTCGCTCTGTGCAAAGCACACCGATGCTGTAGTTTTACCTACTGTTACTTTTTATGTGTCTAAAACTTTGGTAGGGGTAGGAAGAATGAAGATCCAAAAGAGACATCATTTTCTAAACATACTTTTTTGTGAAAAAAATATCCAGAGTCCTTATGATTCTCTGCTTTTCATCAGGCTTTCACTGTGTTTTGTTGAAGAAATCTTTCTTTGGCAAATGCATCCTCAGTTCTGGTTAGGCGTGTTTGGGCTAAAGGTAAAATGACTGCCTGAGCCAGCGCAGTGGGCCTTTGTGAAGGAGAGAGAAAACGATGCACCTCCCACCCAGAGGAAAGCAATTCCTCATTGTGTCACTTCACCCTGGCGTTCAGCCACCAGAGAGGGCATGCACCAGGGTGAAGTAAGTTCTGCCAGCTGCCTAGCTGGCTTCTCAGCCCTTCAGCGCAGAACTGTAGTCATCCTCAGTTTGATGCCATTTGATGAGAAAGTAAGTGGTCTGTAGTAACCATGGCTGTGCTTTCTGCAGTGAAGACAGAGGCATGCCTTGAAGACTTTCTAAAAGGCACAGAAGAATGCCCCTTTGAAATCTGCTTAAAAGCATAATGATGGTTTTCCTGAGCACTGTGTCCCATGTACACTTTACTTCCTTTCTAATATGTTAATTGATTTTTACCCAAATACAAATACGACCTTTGAGAAAGAGAAATCAGGTTGTCAAGATTGACCATTCAACATAAAGTTTGTACATTGCATAAAAATGTGTTTTTGACATAGCAAAATACATTTCCTTTATGGTCATTCAATTCACTTATAGTGACTCACTTAATAGCATAACATACATCATTTATACTGCTATCCTTCATGCTTTTAAACTGTAATATCCTTTCCTCAATGACTACTTGTCGATTTCACCGATCTAGGTTTGATTTCATAAATTAACTGTGCCAATTAAGTAGAGAGTTATCATTAGAAAAAGAAAAGGAAGCAAATAAATGTTAATCTTCCATCTCTGAATGTAGGTGTTCCAACATAACTTTGATCATGCTTGGACATTACTTAACAGGAAAACATATACCCTTTCATTGTCAATTTAGTATTGCTTGATTTAAACTTTTATGAGCATTTTTTTCATGCATCTCACTCCAAATCCATCCTACTTTTAGGCAGTTGTGTTTCTGTTTCCTCAATATAAAATGTGGGGAGTGAGCTCATGGTAGAGTTTCCTTACTTAGGGTAATGTGATCAGGACAGTTTGCTTGGCATTTCCACTCCACCATTTTGTCTTTGGGGGATCTCTTCAGAGACACAAGTTCTGTGTCATAGTTGAGTAGAGTGAGTTTCTTGTCGTGGATATCTTTGCATTGCTTTAGTTGTTTTGCCATTCAGAGACTTTTAAGAACCACATGGAGATGACAGTGTTGGACAGAGAATAACATTTTTAAAGTGCAGCCTGTTTCAAGGAGTGTCTTCTAAAAACTTCCGGGATTTCCTCTTTATTGCCCATTTAAATGATTCTTCTTACAATATTAATATGAATCTTGCTTTGTTTCCCTGGGGATGGAAAAGAATTTACCAACAACCTTTTCCTAAACATATTTTGTGTACAAGAAAACAATGAAAAAAATCTCTCATTAGCTTTTCATCTTCCTATGTTTAAATGATGTCAGTTTCTTTTAACTCTTTTTCCTAGATCCTGTTCACATTTCTCATGAGGGTTAGTAGTGAATTGGGAGACATTGCTCCTCTCAGAGCCCTTTCAATTGCTCCCTTCTAAATTAGAAGAACACAGCATGCTGTGGTAAAGGGACATCTTTCCAGATTGCCTATTGAAACAACCCAGAAAAAAATATAATAGGAGGACCCATGGGACAATCAACTTGGGATTCTTATGTTTCTTTGTTAACGCTACTCTCACTGCTGATCTGGAACTTGGAACAGGGGCAGCTGAATTTGTGCCATACCATATATACCATCACACACACACAACACATCCATATACACACTCACACACACACAACATACACATGATACACACATACGTATGCTGATACATACACAAGACACATACATTCACTCAGACATCACACACAAGACACAGATGAAGTACACACTCATATAACACAAGCAAACATATTCACTTAGTGCACATAGCACACAGACACCGTGTTTATGTGACTCAAAAGCTTGTGGAACATTTGGAAACCCCTGAAAGAGGATACTACTGGACTTAGGTTCCCGGACTTGTTCTGATTAAATTCTTTGCATCTCAAAGCCAGAAAATCAGAGCTTCTTAGCCTCTCCAAGTTCACTCACCCCTTGCAGTCCTTCAGGCATTGGTAGTTTTACCATAGTAATAATTTTTTGCTAAGAATTTTAAGCAGGGCTTTGCCATTGGACATCTTTTGAAATAGTTAGCTTTGCTTCACTATTTTTTGTAACTTGCCAAAATCTCAAATAAAAGGGACTATGTCCTCTAATGCTTCTTCTCTGGTCATTATCTTGGAAAATATGCAGAGTCTGGTCCAAGTAGAGTGCTCCCCAAACCTTGCTGCTACTTTGAGAATAGTTTTAATGAGGCTTAGAGCTGAGCTAAGCTCTCCTGTTGTGCTATTATTTGGGCATGTGGAAGCCCTGGTGATTGATCAGTGTGGGGGAACTGGCAACACTCGTGTGCCCTCTGGATAGAGGCAGAGCCTCCAGCAGGAAAAATTAGGGAAAATGAAAAAAGAGAGGAAATGTTTATCACCCATCTCCTAGCATTTTATGGCCATGTTATGGTGAACTGGGAGATGGATGTGTATATTCATGGATTTTGCACCACTTTAAGCACTAATAACATTAAATCAACCTTAATACCTCATGCCAAATGTGCTCTAAAAGAGGGAATAATGGGAATTTTTGTTGACTTTAGTAAAGCATCAAAAGTTACACTGGAAATGCATAAAATGCTACAAAGCAGAGGTCACAATTATGCTAATGTCATGATAATATAAAATATTAAGTCACCAAAATGACAGGATTTATGACCAGCTATCCTCAGTCCCCAGAAACCTTAGCGATAAGCTCATGGTAAACAGAACAGCCTGTCCTCCCAAGGAGTCTGATTACAAATTTAAATATGTATATGATTAGAACTCTGCCAGTCTCCCTCCCCTAGAGACAGATGAAGTAAAATTTGATTTATATCATACCTGGAAGTCTATTGTGTTAAATTCGCTCTGGTTGCAGGATCACTACTAGGTCTGATGAATTTTGTGTTCAGCAAGTTGGTTTTAGTGAAAACAGGGACTCCTATTAATACTCTTGAATCATGAACTAAAACTTGATCGTTGTTACAGAATAGTCAAATATTTGGAAAAGGAATACTGGCAAATGGAAAACTCTATATGCCCACTACCTTTTTCCCTCAAAGTCCTGGTTTGTGAGCTGAGGTCCAGGGTTGAAAAGCCTTGACTTTGAGCTTGATATCATGAACTTCATTTGCTTTTAACTTTGAGGCACCCATCATATTGAAGCCTTCCCTTCTGTGGAGCTCTTTGTGTGCATTAACTTTATCACCGGTCATAGTTACCAGGAAAGGTAACAGGACTACAAGTAAGCCACATCCCTGATTATCATCATTTCTGCCTAACTGGCTTTTATTTTATTTAACCAGGGTCATTATGAAAGTAGAAGGCAATGAAAAATAAACATGATTAAAACTCAGTGTTATTACATACAATGGTCTTTAATATTTCTCTGTGCTAAGGTCCTTGCTTCAGCTATTTCATTATGCCAGTGAAGGTCAGAAAATGCATGTTTACAAGCTGGGGTTTACCTTTGCAGTGTTAGGTTTATGCCTATTGCAAGCCCTTTACTTACAACTTGTTCTATGGTGTTGGTGCCATCGTGACACATTAGTCTCCACCAGCAGAGTAGCAGTCCTACCCCCAATCTGTGAAGCCAGCAGCTGGGACAAAGGGCCACCATCACCTTCTAGTCAATTCCTTTACACATCTGTCTGTCGCTCTGTTACATCCTTAATGCTAATGCTATGGATAATAATAAAACCAAACAAGTTGCCCCCAAAGGAATTCCTATTCCTATACAGTTGAGAAGAGCTCTAAAGCCATGGTTTTAAACTGCAGTTTGCAGTCCCTAGAGGTTACAGCCAAGTTCTTATAGGAGTTGGCAGCATCAAAAGACCACTGAAACTCTGCGGGCGCTTCCCCTCATTCAGCCCCTCCACCTTAGCAAGAGCCAATCAATATTTCTTGATCTTCAATTTTGCACAAAACTCTGTTTGTGCTTAGCCCTTCTAGCAATGCTCTTCTTTGCCAGCTCCCTTTTCCTGGGACAAAAGGAATGTGTTCTTTCTTTTCACAGGACAGAACTTCTGCGCACACTTTCTTCCATTCATGAAGCATTGGTTAGTGTTTGACAGTTTCTGTAACCCTTTGCCTGACTTCAAGCATAAAAAAGTATGGGAAAGACATTTCCAACATTATCAAACTTATATTTGTTTCTAAATGATGGAATTGTTTCCCCCTTTTTCTCAGGAGGCTTGAGTTGGCTCGCCTCCCAAACACAACCTTTGGATAATAAATTCCTTTTGAAAAGAAGCACGAACCCCTTTTGATGTTATAAATAGTATATGTAGTTGGAGGGAAAGGATCATGTAATTGCAGCGCAAAGCCTGAGTGATGTCTATGGGATAAAGTAGGTCTTAGCCTTCACTCAACATTTCATAACTTTATATTAGAGGATGTATTTTAATAAGCACTTTAATAAGCATTGACAATTTTTCTACCTCTTTGCCACTAATACAGCTTGATTCAGGGATCTGTAGATACACATCTACAACCACAGCTCAAAAAGAAATTCAGTGAGAGTTCAGTCATGTACTGATATGATGGCCTTTAGGCAATCTTCTGGAAGGCAAATTACAGTCTGGGTTTAATTCTGGAAAAGCAAAAGATTTTGCTGCTCCATGGATTTCTTAAGGAACTCCTAAGGCAGTTAATTCACCCTCTCTTCTATTTTTCTCTGTCTCTCTCTCCCCACTTCCCTCCTTCTCTCTCCTTTCCTCCCATCTACCCCTGTGAACACCCAGATGCACACTTTAAAAACTCACTTCTCAAGATAGCCTGTTGTTTTCCCCCACAGGGACCCTTTTCCCCTGGAGTTCAATGCTGTGTTTTTGACAGGCATTTAAAACTCCGAAGACATAAACCTCACTTTGTCAATGTGGCAATGAGGCCCAACACATCAGTAAATGTCACCAAGGTGTCAACCCTTTACATCATAACTGCAGTTCATTTCTCCGCATTGACAGTGATGCTTATACTGAGTCAGGATTAGAATGGGCACATTTCCAGATCTTAATTACATCAGGCATGAGGATGAGCAACAGCATTTTTCTTTGGGGGAGAGGAGGGGAGAGGGAGGGAGAAGAGGAGAGTAATGCTGAATTTGGCCATCTAGAGCCTCCTGTGTCCCTGTTTATCAAGAGATAATAGGATTAAACTAAGCTATGGGACTTCTCTGGCTAATGCTGCCTTCAGCAGGGGTCTAATAAAGATAGATATAATTGGGTAAATGGTGAATAAGAAGGAAAAAATACAGAGTATAAGCACAATGCTTAGGAATAAATAATGACAAATTGGATTTTGTCCAATCTCTGCAGACTTGGTTAAAATCTGGCATTCTACTCTGAATTATAAGTGGTAACAAACATCTATCTTTCTTCTTGCTAACTTGCCCCCGTTTATTGCAATTATCAGAAATCATCCTCTCAAGTTGAACTGGAGTCTATCAGCACTGCGAAGTCCTAACTGTTAAGGAACATGCAAATCGCGTTAAAGAAACGTAGTAAATTAAGTGCCAAAAAACAAATGTGATACAAATTAGAGTTGGTTTCTTTGACCCTTACCCATTTGCGGAATTTACCCCATTAACAACTGGAAGTTTATTTTCACTTTCTTCACCTCTCTAAGAGGAAAGCAAACATATAACATAGCCCCAAAGGAGTAATTAATTAGATCATTTACTGACATGGATTTGAATAGTTTATTTAAATACAATTCTGTTATTTATTTATTTTACATTATGCAAAAGGTGGAAACTCCTGTTCTAATTTGCACTTAGCAAGAATCTCTGAAAAATATCGCAGTGAAGGAAATAAACAAAGAACCAGTGATCAAAGGGCCACGTTGAGAAGTGTATGAAAGAATTTCACCCAGATGACTGTTTCAGTGATTTAAAACTTAAAGGTGAGTTGAGTTGAGAAGGGGCGAGAGTAGGACTATTTGTTTGTTTTGCATTGCCATGGGCATAATTTAGCAAACACAATGAGTTCATTGATAAGATGTTATGTCAAGAAGGTAGGAAAGAAAAATTTTAAAATAAAAGATCGAATGTAGGTAAGAAAGGTACAGTGAATATGCAGATGAGCACAACAAATAAGGGCTGCTTTTGAAAATAAGCAGTAGGAAGTTCAAAAACTTGGAAGCAAATTGCCAAAAAAAGGTTACTGTGCCACCTCACAAAACGATAAAAGTCTTCCTAGAAAATGGAAGTTTCACATTTTCAAAGGCTGGAGGTAAAAGTAGAAAATTAGCTCACCGACAGTGATGAATAGTGAGTCTCCTCTAGAATTAAGTCAGTCTTTTTGTTTTGACAAACGAATTATGAAATGTTAGGGTAGATGTTCACGTTCAATAACATAAGATAAGTGGATGTCCCCTAAATGCTTGTGTGCAGCATGTAAGTGTTTTCATTCAGTGGACTTTTAGGGAAATCCTTGACTACACAGTCAGATATCCCATCAGCTCTATTTCTCTGTCTTTTGGGTTGTGATACTCTGTCACCATCATGGTAGGACACAGAAAACCTTCCCCCTGTGCTGAAGAGCTGTAAAGAGACTTTTTCAGGAGGGAATTGGAGAATAGAGAACACTCTAAAAACCTAATTTTAAGAGAGCCAAGGAGGCCAGTACCTTCACCTCACAGCCTCCCTTCTCTCTTTCCAAACTCTTGTTCCTTCATCCCTGTTTCCCCCTGGTCCTCCCTGACTCCTTCATACTGTAGCTTGTTGGATTGGAATGTAGAGGGACTCTGTCTGCCTTTCCACATTTTTCTCTCCAATTGTTCTCAGCTGTTTTTCTTTTCACTAAAACTAAAGAATTGTTTTGTAATAGTTAAAATTTTTAGATATGCTAATTCTGTAGCTAAAAGATTTTCATGAACATAAAAATTACTTTAAAGGAAAGTAGCCAGATACTATGTACAAAAACTCAGTGTTAGATTAAAATGTTCTATGATCCCGATGTGGAAAGTAAGGAAATTTGTCCCAAATGTGTTTGTTGGAAGTATGCAATGGTCTCTCTTCATATTGTAACAGTAAAAGAGTAAGAGATTTTGGTATAATTTATAAACAGGGGATATAAGGACTATTAAACATAAGTAAGGGATCACATAGTATGTTTGAAGGCAGTGATTTCTATGAAACAGAATAAAGTGACGAAGCATTGGGGTCATCCTAGATGACAGGGTTATGGTTGTGAAGAGGATGGCTAGGGAAACCAAGTGAAAAAGTAACACTTGAGTGCAGGGGTGGGTGGGGAAAAAGAAATGAATCACTGGTTAATGGGAATGTAAGATGGGGCCTTGTCCACAGTAAGTAGTTGCTAAGCATTTAGTAGATGAACAGCAATCTGGGCCTTTCCTGTGCCTGGAGCATTAGTTCATAAAGGGGAGGAGGCACCTACACCTCTCTTCTCTCCTGTAGCACTTTTTACAGAGCCTTACTAACACAAAGCCCTCAGTAACTGTGCAATGCCTGACCTGAAGCTAAAATAACCAGAAGGATCAGAAGAACCATCACACATACAGAGTAGCTCCTCACACAGATGCATTTATAAATATTGTGCACCTCTGTGAATGTGTGTGGGAAGATAAAAAATACTTAGAATGACCTGGATTTCAGAGTAATCATCCAGATCACAGTCAGGTTTTCTTTGTGCTGAAATACCTGGTCAATAAACCATCAACAGGAGGGTCCATTGTTCCTAAATATTTGAAACTGATGAAGAGATTTCTTTCCAGAGGGCTCTCATGAATGGCTAGCCTGCATATGTAAGCAAGGAGAGAAATAAATATAATCCTAGCACTTATCAACATAGAACAAGACAGAGATCCAGGTGGGAGGCACTGTCAGTGTCGCATCACTTAAGACCTGGACCCTTCCCTGACTTCCTTCTTTGTTGTTCGATGCATCACAGAGGGAGAAAGCCCAGCTCGTCTAGGGCTTTGGTCATCTTTATTAAAAGGGACAAATCTTCCAACATGAGGATGGGACCTCATGCTTTTTGGTAAATACAACTGATTCATTTGCAGCATCTGTAAATAGTACCATTAGAGAGGTAAACAGGTATAAACTCCAAACTAGAAAATCAAATCCAGAGACTCATCCCAGCTCTCTCATGCATAGACAACTTTTCCTTCTGGGTCTGTGATCAGAATCTCTTATGAATCCCTATGTGCTTAGCCTCATCTTTGTGTAAAATTCTGCAGCATTCCAAATTATCACCAAGAAGCCATCTTCCTGAAGATGAGACACCAGGAGCAGTGGAAACTGGCAAGACAGGAGGTGTTTTGAATGAAATGCATAGTTTAATCACATTCTACTTTCAGAAAACTACTTCATTTAAGTCAGTGCTTGCCTAGGGTAATAATTTCTGCTCCACACTTCAGTAATCACCAGGAAGATTGCTCAGAACCTATCCCATCCCAAACATGGCCACCAGTATCCATGGCCTAAAGGAAATGTTGGAAAACTTTGGATCTACATACTCTCAGCAAAATTCAGAGCTCTCGAGTTAGGGATCCTCCCCACTTTCCCATCTGCACATACAATAATTCCATTCCTCGCTATTAATATTAACATTTAGAAGTGAAGCTTTCATTCTCACCAATAAATCTGAAAATACAGTACTTCTGAACACTGAAACCCTCAATTTTCTAAGCATATTTTGTCTCATAAAAATTGAAGACTGCAGAACATTAAGAAAGATCCTTTTTTTTTCCCAGTCCCAGGAATCAAACTCAGGACCTTGCACTTGCCAAGCAGGCACGTGTGCCACTGAGCTATCTCCCCTGCCCTGATCCTTCACTTTTAAATTTGAATGTTTTTCATAAGATCTCTTTGGTTTGGTTCTTCACCTGTGTTAGAATTTAACCAAATCCCTAAAGCATTCTAAGATTTTAATTTCTTCTCACTTTGTCCTCTCTGCCCCAATGAGGGTTGTCACGTGTGGGTGTTCAGGCAGTGTAGTAAACAAGGCTGCCACATGTAAGGGTAATAATAGTGTATGAATGTGAGTGGCTGCCTGTAACCCCAAGTTCTGATTGTGTCCATGACCAAGAAAGAGTGTAAGGCAGGTACATGGGTGTGAGCAGCCTCATTTATGCTCTGGAAAGCAAATCTAGGTAGAGCAATTAAAGCTCACTATGTGGACATGCAAATTATGCGGCATGATACTAACGCAAACACTTCTTACCAGAGAAAGGAGCATAGCTTTCTCCTTTGTACAAGGGCATATTTGGACTACGTACTGTTCTGCTGTAGACACAAGTCATGGAGAGAAATAGAAACCATCCAATACCCACTTACTGTGAATAGCATTTTCCAGTTGTCCTTGAATTTGTGCTTTAAAAAATTGTCCCTTCCTCCCAAAGTCCCCCTGTCACTTGATTCTTTAACTGATCTCACCCTGAGCATTTTGGCTACCACTGTCTTGCAGAACAGACCATGTTACTACATTGCCATAGAAACTGTTGGGATTTAATCAAATAGTCACGCCCCCTGTTTAAGGAGAGAAGCAGCTGTGGATTAATGGAAGGAGGCAATAGTCTGGATTTTGTTCTGCCACAGACTGAAGATGCGAGCAACTTCTGATCTGTAATACAAAGGGAAAATAACTGTCTCCTAAGTTTCCAGTCCTGAAACTCTCAAGAGGTCTTGCTTGGCCAGCTGTCTCAGCTGACTCATCAGCTCAGTGAGTTTACACTCAGCAACCCATTCTCTGTATGTGTCCCCACGTTCTGAGGAGCCCCGCCACTGCTGGCAGCCGCAGCCCCTCCTGAGACAGGCCAGTAGACTCCCACCCTCACCGTGCAATTTTTCCTCACCTAACCTTTAAACTTCAAGGTGTTAGTTACCTCATCAATCTGGAGCAAACTCAGTAGACATTTCACTAAGAAAGAATAGAGACGAAGAATATCACTTTCCCGCTACTGTTCAGCAATTTCCAAGCTGCTTTGGCCTCCTATTGAGAGCCTTCATGCTTGGTTTGTTTATGCTCTCAGATGAATCTGTTTTGAGGTGTTTATTCCAGTGGTTAAATTTGAAGAGGTGAAGAAAAGTCAAACTCTCTCCAATATTGCCTAGGAGGAGTCTAAAATAATTGGTACACACTGAAACATTTCTTACATCTAAGGAAGGACGAGAAGGTTCCAATTCTTCCTAACAGTGGTTTTTGCAGAATTTGGGGCCAGGGACACTAAAGAACAGATTTGCTTTTTGTCTGAAAGTAAGAGTGCTAATTTTTTTCTTTATATGCATAACAGTTATTATTTCATAATGTAATTGCCCATTTAAATTTTTGTTTCATATTTCTTTATTCCCTTAACCAAGTCCCAGACATAATAGTTAAAATTAGTGGATCATCTTTCTGAAATTATACATTTTAATTATGATTATTTGATAAGCATTTCAGACATACTCACCCATATATCACATAAAATCAGAAATAAACGTGTATATCAATAGCAGTTTAATCCCAAATGGAGGCTTTATTTAAACTACCAAGGACTTGATTACAGGAGCTTTGAGATTAGAAATGAGATTTACAATTGGCTGGAGGGAAATATTTAAATATCTTTGCTAGAGCAAATTACAGTCATTTTTTTAAAAGATTTAAAATATGAGTGCACTGAGAATTTCTTCTAAGATATGCTGTTATTGAATTATGCTTTTTCTTGTAGTCACCTCTCTAACTATTTAGAAAACAGCTTGCCCATAAGCAAGGAACATGCATTTTACATCTCACAGCTAGCAAAGTAAATCTTTTGTGGAATACTAAGTAATTTCCCATTTGAAATTTCATAGAGAACTAAGAGTGGGAACTCATGTTTTTCCTGTATTACGAAAAATCCAAGTGTTAGTTTGAAATATATTTGACTCCACTTGCTCATGAGTTAACCATGAAGTTACTAAATGATTGCTCATAAATTTGTACTGTGTCTTCAAAATGCCAACCATGCTCCTGGCGCTGGGGTCCTTATACTCGCTGTCTCCCCCGTCTGGACTTCCCTGTTCTGAAGAGCTGTATATTTGATGCCCTCAATTTATGCAGGTATTATCTAAATGTCATGCCACGAAAGGGCTTTCCCAGTCACCCCCAAAATGAAGGAACATCGTTAACCCCAGCACGCCTTGTCCCTTTCTTTCCACTTGTTTTCCATAGCATTATCGGCATATGGTATTACATATCATTACATGGTTTCAATGTTGTTTATTGTCCTTCTGTTTCTAACTCTCTTCTCTGGCTAGAGCTAGAACTCACCAGTCTTATTATATTGTTGTATCTCCCGTGTGTAGAGCATTTATTTGTTGAATATATATATATATATATATATATATATATATATATATAAAACATTCACTCTATATAAGGCATTCTTAGGTCATCCAAAAGGTATAAAGATGAGTTATTGGTTGCCCAGAACAAACAGTGATAATTCAAATACAAAGAAAGAAATAATATTGCAAGAAAGATTCAGTCAGGGCATCATGTGCATCAGACATGAAAAAATATGCCTCTAGTGGAGGTAACCAGAGGCTAACAGGAGGTTACACCTCCAGAGGGCCCATTAAGACTGGGCAGGTAGAGCGTCTGCCTGAAGGAACAGAGGGGAATATGTCAGGATAAAACTTGTCCACAGAACAGACAGGGTGTGTTGTTTGTGTCTGGACAATCACAATTGAATGAGTTCTATGCTTCTGCATGGAGTAATGAAGTAGAGAGGGATGAGAGATTGGGAATTCATTGTGTAGTACCCTGAATGTCATCCTGGAAAATGGGAAACTATTAGACAACGAGGAGACAAGGTTTCTGAGGAGTGTTGTGATAAAGGCTGGGCTTCGGGAAGACCAATATGGCAGTGGTGTATGCAGTGAAATGGAAAGGAGCACTGAAATGCAGTTGGCAATCTATTGTGGGCTGGAGAGGAGGAGCAGAAATGATGGTGGGAATTTTACCCTCAGAAGTAAAGGAGAAAGATAAGAGTTGGTGGTTGCAGGTGAGTATGACTGAGAGAACTGTGTTCCATTATCCAAACATGAGAATAAGAAGGACTAAATGTGGAAGAATCACTAATCTGTCCTGAAAAGTCCTTCCATTTGGTTTCCTGTCAACCCTGGGAGAGTGGTGGGTAGTAGTGTCCTATCTGGCTCTGACAGATGCCGAGTGGGGTGAACTGACGTGCAAGGCTGCTCATTCATTCAGTCAGTATACCTTGTTCAGGGTCTGCTGAATACCAGGCATCAAGGTATTGAGGGCTGGGATTAACTCAGATACAGAATTTCTCTACCCTTTGGGGCCCTTACATCATAGGAGAGGAAGATGAAACACAGTTGAACACACACCTGTACACACAACAGACTACTAAACTGTGTCATAGCTGAGACAGTAGCAAGGAGCAGACAGGGGACCCCAAAAGAAGACTTTTTTATGTAAGATGATCTCACTTCTCTGGGAATGTGACATTCAGATATGGCCCTCGAAAGAATCAGAAAGCATCAGTAATAACCCAAGGATGAAGAAATGCTTGGAGTTTTGGGGAAACTGGAGGGAAATAGTGTGATTTTAGTTTAGTGAAAAATCCAAAAGATGGTATGAGATACCTTTCTAGAAAGAGGCAAGTCACAGAGGGCCTTAGGGAGTGTAAGTCTTTGGGTTGTATGTACAGTGGAAATCCATGACAGTATTTTAAATCAGGATAGTGACATCCTCGTGTTTTAAGACTTTCCTTTTGGCTGCATGACAGTAGGTTGTAGAAGGAGCATACAGACGGAAATATGTGCAAAGAGAGAAGAGGTTGGGGGCTCTCACAGGCATCTGTAGAGAGGGAGTTGTAAGTTGGATGAACAGCAGCACAGGTGGCGAAGCAGTTTAAGACATTTTCACGTATAGAATTAATATATGTTATTGGTAGTTTGCTTACTGTGGTGTATGAGGGACAGAGTTGAAGCTGGTTCCTGTACTTAGATTTCTGGGTGAAGGTAGGTCAATTTGCTGCATAGGAGAAGAAGGAAAAGAGGGCAGCTGCAATACCAGGATCAAAGGGGCTGTGGGGTGGCCACTTGCAAATACATTTGGTGGCTTCTTACAAAACTAAATATGGTCTTACCATACAAAACCAGCAATTTACTCTTTGGTATTTACCAAGAGGGGTTGAAAACTTTTGTTGATATAAAAACCTGAATATAGATGTTTATACTAACCTTATTCATAATTGCCAAAACATGGAAGTAAGCAAGATATTTTTTAGTGGCAAAATGGATAAACTGTGGTATGTCCAGACAATGGAATATTATTCAGCACCAAAAACAGATGAATTACAAACCTATGAAAAGACATGGAAGAAACTTAAATACATATTAGTAAGTAAAAGAAGGCAGTATGGAAAGGTTACTTACAGTATGATTTTAACCCTGTAATGTTCTGGAAAAGGGAAGACAATGGAGACAGTAAAAAAAAAAAAAAATGTAGACCCAGGCATGGTGCTGCACACCAGTAATCACAGCATTCCAGGAAGCTGAGGCAGAAGGACTGCACATTCCAGCTCAGCCTGGGCAATTTAGTGACTTAGTGAGACAAGAACCTATCTAAAAAATAAAAGGAAATAAAATAAAAATGCCTGGGAATGCAACTTAGTGCAGAGGTGCTAGGTTCAGTCCACAGTACTGGGGCCTGGAGCAAGGGGATCAGTAGTGTTCATGGATTCGGAGAGAAAGGGATGAATAGGAAGAATGTAGTGGATTTTGGGGGTAGAGCAAATATTCTGTATGGTACTGTATTAGTAGATGCATGTCATTATACACATCTCAAAATTGATCCATTATACAACACCAAGAGGGAACCCTAATGTAAACTATGGACTTTGGGTACTCATCATGTGTCAGGATAGGTTCTTAATTTGTAACAAACGTACCTTTCTGGTAGAGGATACTGACAGCAGAGGAGACTAAGGGGTGCCAGAAATATTTGTTTGTTTGAGACAGGATCTCACTGTGTAGTGCAGGCTGGCATTGAACTTGCTTGAACTCACTTATAAAACCCAGGCTGGCCTTGAACTTAGGGGGATCCTCCTGCCTCAGCCTCCTGAGTGCTGGGATCACAGGCATGCACCACCACACCTGGCAAATGCCAGAAATATATGAAAACTGAGGTAATACTTCCTGCTCAGATTTTCTGGAAACATAGAATTGCTATAAACCTGTAAAGTCTGTTTGTGAGACATAAGTTGGAGATGGATGGAAACATACTAGTGGCAATGTCAGAAAAGCATGGGATACTTGGGTCTAAAGAACAGAGGAGCAATCTGGTTTTGAGGCGCACATATAAGAAAAATCACCACAGGCAGATGTTTAAACTCATAGAGGACAGGTAGGAAAGAGGCAAGACGCAAGGTGCAGGACTGGATCTTGGACCTCTCACCCTCAGAGGTCATGGAGACAGGGCGAGAGAAGAGTATGGACAGGACTCCTGAGAAGGAGCTGGTGCATTAGGAAGAAAACCAGCACTGGAATGATCTGTGTATCTCTGGGCTCTTCCTTACTCTAGACCCTAACTGTGGCTCAATTATCAAATATATTTATATTTACAAATATGCTTACTATACAAATATATTTATGAGCCAGACTGTATGACTAAATCCTAAACTGTGCTTTGAATTTTTCCTGATGCCCGCTTTAAGCTTTTAGACTGATAATACCAAGGCATTGGGGGAATTTCAACTATTATTGAATCATTAATTTTGGAAATTATGATTCAGTAATAGTCTAAGCTGTTGAGGAACATCAACTCTCAGTGATTCATAAATTTTTAGGAAAACCTCTCAGAGTGACCAGTACACAGATTATATTCTCTAACTCTCCCTGTCTTTATATCTGCTGTTCCTGACCTCAACCCCATTCACAGACTCAAGGTCCCTACTTCCACACATGATGTAAAGAAGCTGTATGAATTCTCCTAAAATCTGGCTTTAGAGACCTGGGCAGCCCGGAAAGAGCACAGACATGAGGAAAGGCACATCTTCACTGTTGGAATACATTAAAGACATTTCTTATGTGCATATTTCTAAATAATTAGGAAAGAGGATTTGATACATGTTTGAGGTGCTAGGTATGCTGAACACCTTCATAATATATGCATGTATTGACATAATATATGCATGTATCAAAACCTCGCACAGTACCCCATAAATATGTATAATTATGATGTGTTAGTTGAAGACAAAGTTTAAGAATAAAATAAATGTTGAAACATAAAAAAATTACACTGACTAGATTCTTCATATTCCTACAGCTGGCTAAGGACATTTTAGGTTTCTACTAAATGGGAACATTTAGTAGAACCCCACACTGTAGACGGGGATTTTTTTCCCCGTTTATGCCTGTAGATTGGACATCCTTCTGGGTGAGAAAGCCAAGTGAGGAGCTTCCCTGCTATCTCTCTGGCATCGTTCTAGGTGTTCACAGAGCTGGAAGCACTAAGAAATGTGCTTCAGCTCTTTAGTTTTAGTTTACATTCTCACCCAGTGGTACTATATGTGTAGAAGGAGCACGTTCCATATTGAGACACCGTATGAGAGTGTAAAACACCAGCATGTGCGGGAAGTGTGAACACGGGCAGGGAATTTGCTGTTCTTTTTAAAGATGCTCACATCGCAGAGCCGGCAAGCTAAAAATGGCTACCATTCTGCGCGACTGCTATGACAGAAAGCTCTTAACCTGCTTTGAAGGTGAAAATGAAGTTGCTAAATTTAACTTTGAGCTCGCTGCAATACCTAGCGCCAAAGAAAGTTTCGTTTCCTCTTTCACTGGTATCTGATATGCATTAAAGAAGTGGACTATAATTAAACTTTATTTTTAGTCAATTTCATTTAAGTAAATTGGCAGACTGAGCACAAATAATCTGCATGCAGTTTCTACCCTGTTGGATTGACTGTTTTTTTAAAGATTTTATTTCCATGACATCAAACCTCATACTACACATGGCAAACAATAACCACAGTACTAAATGTGGGAATATGTCTGCATCTAAAGGGATTTTGATAGAATCCTGTGACTGAGATTGGTTTCATGGAAAACAGAGGCTGTGTTGATAGAGAAAATGTTATATATATATTTCATTTTTTAAAAAACAGCAAAAAGGTTATTCAATAAAAGCCATCCATTCCCATAATAGAGAAAGAAAATATATCAGCAGAGGCCAAGCTAATAAAATGTAGCGTCAACTCTACCACTTCGAAAGAATACAAACTTATATTTTAATACTTAAAAAGTGTGATGGTGATTACTCAAATTGGTTGTGCCTTAATAAAACCTTTTATTACTCCTTATTAGTTTTTTTTCCTTTATTTGAAACATCATATTTTGTGCTCTATTTTGGCAGATATGAATGCTCCTGTTTCAAGCGCAAGAAGAGTAATCTGCAGAACATATTATAAATTGGCTGGCCTCAGAGTAGGGGGAGATGATTAGGTTGTCGAGTTTCCTGCTGAGTGGTGCATGCTTGTTTTGTAATACTGTTTTATGAGTCAGAGATTCAAACAGAACATGTAGGTCCAATTCAATACCTCAGCATGTTGATCTGCTTTTTATTGATTTTTCATCTACTCAAATCTAGAATTCTTGAGGTTTTAGGAATGTTGTGGCCAAAGGTTGCGGTGGAAAAGTTTTAATTAGAAATGCATTGTTTTCACTGAAATATTGTGAGCTGCTCTGTCGCTTGTAAACTTTGCTTTACTGCATTCATGAAACAGGATCTTTTCCATCAAGAAAAAAGTTTTCTGTGTGCAAGAGCAAGTTAAAGTAATAAGAAGTTTATGGATTGCTGTGTCTGAGCATCACTAAAGACAGTGACTTGCCCTGTCTACATTTGTTGCACAGGCAGGTGAACAATCTCACGTTAAATAGAGACATGGCACCTATACATTTTGCACTGATTATTCATGTGGTCAATATTTCATAGTTTTTCTGCTTTATGGTACTAAATAATTACCTTATGACACTTGGAGACAAAATTTGCTAAGCATTTTTATACCATTTGAAATTTCCATCAAAACCCCAGTTCTGGGGCTGGGGATTTAGCTCAGCGGCAAAAGCGCCTGCCTGGCAAGCCCAAGTTCGTGAGTTCGGTTCCCAGTACCGGAGAAAAAGCCAAAAAAAGAAACAAAACAAAAAAAAAAAAAAACCCAGTTCTAATTCCCCTGTTCCTTCCTATCATTTCCTCTGTTAATTTTTCTTCAGGACCCATTGAACAGTATACAGTGACATTGTAAGTGGGTTGTACTTCCTCACATCAGTGCCTTGTTAATGCCATTCATTAATCTAGAACCTCAAGCTTGTTCAGAGATGGTTAGATATTCCATATTTCCTTGGAGTTTGGGAAAGGATGACAGCTTACTTACTGATTCTGCAACCAGACCTCATTGGTTGTCATGTCATTTTTAATACTGATGAAATGGGAGGCCATGCACATGCACTCGGAGACCTTGAAGGCACCGGAGAGGCTCAGTGATGTACAAGGTACAGAGCCATCCCGTCGACCTGCGGTGCACTGGAACAAATCAGTCCTGTTGTGTTTGTTTACCTCTTGTTTGCTTTCTGCTCCTGGCAGAGGATGAATTCACATCCAGCAGCAAGCTCCACTCCTACCGCAGCTTGCATGCCACTTCCAGTAAGCACCGTTAGGCTGGGCAGCCCTAAAGCATATGTATTCGAGAACAACAGTTAGAGCTGACCCAAAGTACTAAGCCCCGGCTCGTAAGGTATAAACACAGTTCTGCATTGTAACAGCAGCAGTTCCTTTGCTGTTGCATTTTTCTGCCTTATAACTCCGGTGCCAGTTCCTTACCTTTACCATGATTTTGAAAACAAATTATCTTAGCAGCAAAATATTTGAGAAAAGTTACTGTGAACAAATCTTCCCAAAAATAAAATGAATGTGGCTACAAACAGAAATCTATCTGATATTCCAAAGCTGGCCTTTTTGCTGCATTACTATAAGGAATGAACATTTAGGTGGTTTTTTTTCCTTAGTGTCTAGTAGAGGATGTGGAGAAGAGAAATAACTGATGTAGCACTGTACGAGGTGTTCAAAGAGCCAGGATTCAGACATAGGCTTCCAGATCTCAGATGAGGCCATTTCAGTGGTTGGGTCAGGCCTGTGTAAGTCCTCTACATGGTGATGTCCAGCGGAGCTCTCTGTGAAGATGGGTTTTCTATTTCATACAGTCACAAGGTGAGCCCCAGCTACCTATGGCCACTGAGCCTGAGTACTCTGGTTACTACAAGTGAGGAACTAGATTTTACATTTTAAGTTTAAATGCTTTAAATGGCCAAATGGTTAGTAGCTGCCATATTAAATAATACAACTTTAACATAAAAATCACAAAAATTTGAACCTTTAAATAAGTATCCTGAGTTGTCCTGGTTTACCCTCAAAATACAATCATGATAAAAGAAACATTTTCATTAGGAAAAGCAATAGTATGTTATTTTTTCCTATAATACTTTATTCTTAAGCCCCTAAGCATTGCTTGTGGGAGTAAATGGCTAAGCATATTAATTTATAAGACAAAAGCTTTGGCAGTAATTACATATTATCATTTCTGACTGAAAATGCTGATGAGTATGTGTTTGTGTGTTAATTATCTTTGCTGAGACGTGCACATATCCAAATATGTGGATGGAGACCAAGTATCCAAGGTGTTGGCCAAAATTTTTTTCTTGCTCAGACTTACTAAAATTATATGAGCCTTTCTCTCTCTCTCTCTCTTTCTCTCTCTCTCTCTCTCTCTCGTTGCCAAACCTACTGGAACTGGGTTAATGAGGCCAAAATTTGTGTTTTTCTTGGGTTTATATCAAGAAAGTACTATAATCAAAGTGCTATGCAAACACTCAGGGATGTTCACAGGCAGGGTGATAATCACACCCACTTAGGGATCTATGCTGCCTTCAATACAGACGTGTAACCCCATTAACATTAATAGGTCTTATGCTCATATATTGATGGAGAGTAAATCCCTAATTAGCAGTGAGAACTGTTAACACCCCCACTGTGATAATACCTCTGAAAGACTTTAATGTCGCTGTGATAATAGGTGCATCTTTAAAAAAAATTTTTTTAAAACAGTGCAAAATTTGGCACACAATCGAGATTTGTATACCTGTAACTTTCATGGATCCTGGGCTTTTACTAATGGAGTCTTGGCCTCAATCTCCTAGCAGCCCATAGAGAAAGAGATCCTTTTATTGTGCTGTTGTTTACTTGGGGGACATGAATGCTTTTTTAATGCAAAGAGGAAGTCGTTTGTTCTCCTTTCGGCCCAGGATGGTAATTATTCTGCACAGCTTTGTAGATTTCAGAGAAAGACTAATATTTAAAGTACTGGCTTTTCATCCCTTTTAGAATGCAATATGTAAATAGGGTCTTCATCCGACATGGTTTGGCTCCTCTTGTAATGGAAGGGACATGGATTGAAGCAAGGAGCTTCCTGTCCACAGCAATGAGTTATTGATGAGCTGGCATTTGCCCTGTGGCCCTCCCAGAGGATTGCTTACATCTATTACTCACACACATCGATTGGTTAATTTGATAATTCTATCACCAATCGGCTGGTGTCTGACCTTTCACCATGGCAATGATGGCAGGCTCTTCATTTTTACATTGCAGACCAGTTAGATTGACCTTTTTGAGGAGAATGTCAAGGCATCCCTTGATCTTAACCTGTCACTGTATTTGTTAGAACTACACTGTCCCTTAACCTTGATTTATGGTATTTCAGCACTTGGGATATGCATTTTGTTTGTTTTAGAAATTCCTCTAAAGGTGTGTCGATCTGAGCAGGGGAGCTTTGCAATTAAAGTTACATTCTCACCGCATGAGCTCTATGCTCGAAAATCATCAGCTGTTCTGTCTCTTTCATTTTACAAGTAAGTTTACACTTCCCAGGAAACTTCTCATAATCATTTTTGTGACAAATTGAAAGAAGAGGCTGGTTTGGGTGGTAAATTGTGAATTTGCTTTCTTTTACCTCTTCACAAATGGATGAAACGGGTAAGACCTCTTTAAATAGCTCCTGAAAACCAGGGGAAGGTATCATGGTAACGTGCTGTTTGCTCTCATAGTTTTTCATTCTTTTTTTCACCCTCCTAATTTATACTCTTGCCAGAGGGAAGAAATTGTCTTGTCTGTGCCTTGCTCCTTGGGGAGCAATACAAGGGCATTGCTTTGTGACTCTGAAACTGTAGATTTTTCTCTTCAGCTCAACTAGAGGCAGAATGAAAGGAAACATTCTCGCCGATCTTTCTGTGTCTGTTTGTACACCCACATGTTGAGTCCGAGAGGACACATGTTCGTTTACCCAGCCAACATCCGTGTTACCTAGCCTGGTGGAAGAGGCAAGCAGAGAGGGTATATAATTAAGGCTCTGTCATAATCTAGTTGAAAATACAGGGCGGAGCTAGCCCTTTTGCTTCCTTGTGACTAAAAACCAGCCAAACCAATTTCAGTAAAATTTAGTAAAATAAAAACTGTGCTCCCAGGATGAGAAGTTGCATGCCAAATTTCAGCCTGAAGCGAATTTAAATGGCTGAGTTATAAACCTTTCATAAAGGATGTTTTGTCACTCACTAAAGATAAAAAGGCTCCTTTTTTGAAAAGGAAATTATCTAGGCACATAGTCTTTAGCGGGGATTGTTGCCATTTATTTAAAGAAAACACAATTTTAAATGACTGGGTTTTGGAGGACTGAAAGCAGCAACTGTGTCTGAGCAGTAATTATGTTTCATAATTTTGTTTAGCAAGTATTACATATTATATGAATAGCATCATCGTAAAAATGATTAGCATTCATACTATGCAAAATTCTGCATATTAAGAGCTCCACAGTAGTGTCCTACACACAATATGTTGTAATGGCTCCAAATTATATTGTGTCAGTGAAGCACTGTGTTCCTGTGCGTGCCCTGCAGCCCTCCTGCCTCTCTGCAGGGCCCCAGAGAGGCCCAGCTTCTCCCCAAGCACCAGGAAGGGTAAGCACTTCAACAGAGCCGCAGAGAAACACCTCCTGTTGGAGCAGTGGCTCCATCAGTGACATCTGTATGTATCGTGGGTGTTCTGCCAGCCTAGCAAAATATTTACTGCATCCATTTTGTCAGCTTGTGCTGGCGCTGGTGGGGTGTGGAGCCTCCGGAGAAGGCTGTGCCTTCCGCAGATGACCCCACGGGGATGAAAGGACTGGCTGTGGACTGTGAGCTTTCTGACTTAGGTCTTGTGTTTGGAGCCTCAGAGTGTCAAACAAGTTGCTTTCCAGCTGGAGGCTCAGGGTGTGAAGCCAGGCTGGTGATGCTTCAGCTGGAGAACCCCACAGAGTTAGAGAATGGGCCTGGTTTCCGATCCCCTATGAGGACCAAGGACCGGCCTCTGAGGGAGATTCATTCTGAGTTGTAAAGTTTAAGGGTCAGAAACATGTTTACGTAACAAAAGCTATGTTTATTGCTAATACTGTTGTCTTAAACAGGGATATGCCTGTTTTCTTTTCTAATTTGTTTTAACAGTCATCATTAATCATAGAGAGAGAGAGATGATACATAGATAGGTAGACAGACAGATAGATGGATACATCCATATTCCCTTCTAGAATCAGACTTCAGAGGCTGATAGGCCCCCTTTTAATTTGGTTCTATAACTGAATCCCCAAGAAAAACAGAAAGCTAAGTTTGAATACTGTTAAGACACTTTCTTTCATGAATGCCATCCAAATCCTAAAGGGTATGGTTAAACCTTTAAACTTTTTTTTTAAAAAAAAGGAGGGAAAGGGAATAAAACAAGCCTAGGCCTATGTTTTCCTACAGTGCTTAAAATTATGCTTTCGTTCTATCACCCCAGCCAACTGAATACAGAGCAAAACAGTCTGAGATTGCTTGGAAGCATCTGAAAATCTGGTAAATCCTTAGTAGCCCTGTGCCCTGTGTCCAGGTGAAGTTGTGGCAGTGTGCTTTTGATCTAAATGTGCCTTTGAATGTGCTGAAGTCTGGTGTTCGTTTTTGGAGCAGGATCTTAACCAATTATAACAGAGATCGTTTAATTGGTTTTTAATGATCTAAGTCTCTCCAATACTAGAAATAGTGTTTACAGACAGACAGTACTCCATGCTCACACACTTGCTAATAGTCCTGCTCTCTGGAGCTTTCTTTCTTATTTCTCTTCTGTTCCCTCTGCTTCCAACTGTTTATCTTAGGCAACCTTCTCACAGTGAGGCATGAAAAGAGGAATGCCTGTTCTATGTTTCTTTTTCCTCTGCCCAGCTCCAGTGTCTGTTTTGCTTCTATCTTGTGGAGTCTGAACAGAAGAAATAAAGGAATCAAGCGTTCATTGCATTTCTCTTACATTCTCCTCATTGCAACTGCCCTTCCTCACTGATTTCTTGTCAAACTAGAGCTTCAGGGTCACAGTACCATACACAAGACAGAAACAGAAGAGTATGGGGAAGACATCCAACAAGAAGAGGCCCAGCAATTAGTCAGTCACACATAACCAATCAAATCCTTAGAATCTGAGGAGGTATTTTTCTTTAAGAAATGCAACCACATAACAGAGATTTATTTTTAAAATCTGGGAAGTGGGTGAAAATAAAAAGACGTTTAAGAATCATAACTAGTGGCATTTTTAGTATGAAGCTTGAGTGTTTTTGAGTGCAAAGCTACATGAATTTCCCTCTGGGATGTCATTCAAAGTAGTTTCCTGTGCTCTTAAAAAAAGATACAGGGACCAGGGAAGCCTCTCAGTCTGATTTTCCACATCTGTTCAGAGCAGCAGAACCATGTGGAAGTTGGTACAGGTGAATCAGCTGCGTTTTTTTAAGTGACATGAACATAACATTAAGGCTTTTTCTGAGACCAAAGAGTTACCAGAAGAGAATATGGCCTCGTTTATAAGAGCACTGCAGACTTCCAAAAGCAGTATTCTTGTCTGACCTGGACATTTGTTAAATCACCTTTGTTCAGCTCTGTAGTTGCGGGCTGAAACTTGAGGCAAATCCATGTGGGGCAGGCTAACCACAAACAGAATCTGTTGTTTTTGGTAGAAATGATCTCCAAACCAGCTTGAGTGGTAATCTAAACTATGTGAAAATGTAAGCCATGAAGAGAGAAAGATTTGCAGATCCCTATAAAAGATAAAAACCAAACCAGCATCCCCTTTGACCAGAAGAATAATGAACAAAAATGGCTGAATTATTTCACAGGACTAGAACAAGCTTCCTTTAAGTTTAAAACATAAAGAGTTCCAAAAAACATGTACTTAAAAAATATACATTTGATATTTAAGATGTATACATTTAAGATGTATACAAAAGTATACATTTGATATATGTTGATACTTAAAATGTTTCTTTTTAACTTACATCTAGAGAAATTATTTTGTGATTTAATATTTAATATAAGCCACTAGAAGACATATCATTTTTTATTTCCTTAAAAGAAACTCTTACAGAAATTACATAAATTAGAGGCTATATACTAAACATACCCCGTATGTTCATACTTCCTGTTAGGAACTATTTTAATGAAGGTTTCCTTTGCATGGGTAACAAAAAGAAGATGTTGGAAGACTAAAGTTAACAATAAAAGCAACAGTATTCTTCATTATAGTAGTTGCCTGAAAGGTCAGTAGCTTGGTAATATGTATTTTGCATAATCTATAAATAACTTGATTTATTATCTCTGAGGGGCAGTAGTATTTGAAGGTGAATATGAAATTCAAGGCTGGTACTCTTAAAGTTTAAATTTTCATAAAAGCTTAAATATTTCATGATGTGTCCTATTAAATACTGACCACACACCTTCACAACAAATACAACAAAATAACATGCTGTATCTTTTCCATTAAGCTCTTTTCCATCAGGCTTATGAACAGGATCTTTCAGAGTTTTTGTTCCTTGATACTTTTGGTCATGTGTCTGATATCCATTTGCTTTAGCCTGGGAAAAGAACTCCAATGGGGAGATTTCACATTCCTGACTGGGGTGATAACAGCCCTGGGCTGTTTCTAAACTCCAGCAGAAAGTAGCGCCTTAAGCAACCTGGTCTCTCCTTCCATGGTTCTAAGTGTGGGTTTCTAACTTCTAGGTTGGACTCCATATGGTAGGTGTCAGTCTCAGGAATTTGTTTGTCCCAAAACAGAGATAGCAGTACTAGCAACTTTCTCTGGAGCACATTTATGCATAGAAATAAGAAGTAAATCCCTACTTCTTATTTAAGAAAGGACCAAGTGAATAAACCCTTTAATGAATTGAAGCATCCATTCTTTCATCTAATTCATCCAGTGGTTCCCTATCCAAAAATTAATTTCAAGTCATAAGGGTAATAGGAGAAAATTAAATCATTATTTATAGTTTCCCAGATCTACAATTGAATTTAAAAATGACCTTTGTACTTACACCACAGGTAGAATGTGGTAAAGTCTTTTAAATCAGAAGTAGCAGACTGCTAGGGGTACTGAGGATAGTGACATAATAATCCACCAAAGGTACTTCTTTCTTTTTCCTTAATGACTTTAGCTCCAATTTAGTGCATTTTGTAGCCCCACCCACATTATTTTTTGACACTTTATCTCCTTTCCTTTTTCCTATGTCTCTCAATGGATACAGATCTTTAACTTTTGTTAGCTTTCAGGCATATAAATCTTGGGCTATTTTTCCCCCAGTGGTAGGGATCAAACCCAGGGTCTTGCATGTACTAGACAAGCGCTTTTCCTTTGAGCCTCATTTCCTTGTCATTGTTACCATCTTAATTGCTGTTAGTCAAAACTGGATTCCTCTGCTGTTTTCCAGTATATTTTCTGTTCTAATCTGTTCTTTAATCACTTCTAAAATAATCTTAATTGTGTCATTAATTTTGTATGTTTTTCAAATTTAATCTTACTTTTTAGGTGATATATAGCAACATATTTATGGGATACTATGTGATGTTTCAGTACATGTATCTATCGTGTAATGAGTAAACCGATGAAGCAGATCTCTCTCTTCAGACTTATCATTTCTTCCTGGTGAAAACATTCAATATTATTTCTTCTAGCTTTATAAAATACTCATTATCATTACCTGTAGCCACTCTACTTTCGAGTTCCACACTAGAGACTATCACTCCTCTCTCTCTCAAATTCTCACCACCTTTCCCCTCTGCCTACGGTCCCCCAACTTCTGGCTACCATCATTCCACTTTCCACTTTCTTATATTCTGCACATGGGTGAGAGCGTGTGGTGTGTTCTTTCCTCTAACTGAAGTAGAAAGATTGCAAAGCGAAATTTTCTAGAGAACTTTTCCCGTGTTGGCTCCTTTTCATGTCTTCTTACCCCTATCACCAGATAAACAGTTCTTCTTCCTAAATCATTGTCTGTTTCAACTCATTTCTTTCCTGCGTGTACCATCTTCTGTCCTCTTTCCCTAAATCTACATACTGTGGTGCGGTAAAACCTCCTGCTCATTTCCTGTTTCCTTTGCATAACCGACTGTGCACTGTCCTGGACCCCTAAAAGCAGCTTCTACATGTCTAACAGTTGTTCTACTTCTCAGTGATCTGTTTTTGTACTGCTGACACAATAGAGAGAAGATGGAACCAGTGCGTTGGGGTCTTGACTGAACTAATAACTTATCATCAGGAGTTATGGAAACTCTCAGAAACATGGAGTGTCTAACAGAACAGCTACACACTATTTATACTTCCTTTACTGGCATCTTCTTCGTGAGCTATAATCTAAGCAATTACTTCAAAGATAGTTTGCATGAAATCCTCTCGTTTTTGTTTTTGTTTTTGTTTTTTGCAAACTTTTCCACAGGTTTTAGAATACAGTACTGTATAGCCAAGAGTACACATAAATTGATGGCACAAAAAATACTGATTAATAAAACAAAAGGAGTTACTTTGTCTCCTTAAAGAGACAAGTAAAGTACTAAGTGGGGCATAGAACCATACTAATAATTATAATTCCTGCTAGCATGCACTATGTAACACGGTAATTTAGGTATATATATTTCAGTGGCTTACGTTTCCATGCAAGTTGAGCTATGTACTAATTCAGAAACAAACCACTTATTCTTATAATTATAATGACCATAATAATGTTTGGGCCTTAGAAGTGTTTTAAAGATTAGATAGAAATAATGTATGAAAAATGTTATGTATGTGATAGTTGTTCATTAAATGATTAGAAAAGGAAATAACAAGACCTTAATTGGTAAGAAAGTCTGACATCTTTGAATTCCATGACTCTGATGTATTTAATATAACCCATTGAAACAGAGCTTCTATAAGCACTGTTGTGCTGTTTCATTTTTGTTCGTAAGACAGCATATGCTAATGGGGCAGTACCTAGATCTTCCTATCTAGTGTATAGAACCTTATTTCACATGTGATTTTTGAAAAAACATCCATATTGCAGGGAGTCTGATGAGAACAGACTTGACACATGAGAAAAAAGTGACCCTTGCCAGAAAAGATGAATTGAAGGTAGAGGTGAAGGAAGAAAATTACTTCTAACTGAATCTTTCTTCTGTTCTTTGTTCATCCTTTTTCTTTGTCTTCCATTGTCTTCTTTGGAAGGAGAATTATGTCAGTGTACAAGCAAACTTTCCCAACTCAAGAGCAAAGGAGTAATTGCTCTGCTAAAAGGTGGAAAGGATACCTAGAAATTTTCTGCATATGGTCCCATTCACAACAATCATACCCATAAATTATAGTATCTAGGTATTATTACAGTGCTCAAAATTATAATCAGTCCACAAGTGCAGTTACTACTCTACACCATATTCAGTGTTGGCCATTGCTTCCAATATTTCCTATGTAGTAAGTATGGAAGTACTAAGTAGCCCTAATACCTCAGGCCTCTCTTTTTGGTGAAGAAAGAGCCACCAGTGAATCTTGAGTTTCATGCTTAATCATAAGTGTGAACCCAGATGTATGCAATGTGAATTTATCAAGCTACCATCTTGAATTCTTCTGTGAACTGACTTAAATTGGCAGGCCCATTTTTTCTTATGTTGTATGTTATTGTGCTTGGCAGAAGGTTTTTATATTGCATGTGCTTTGAAGACTTCACAAATACCATAGAATATGTAATGCATTTACAAAACTACCAACAATAAAAGCTGGCATGAGCTTTAAGAAATGTGATTCCCAAGACTTTTACATTTCTAATCTTATGCAGAACAAACTGGTTTACTTAGCTTCCTTGGCATATGGGATGAAAATTCCCTAACAGTCTCTGTGTAGTATTTTAAATTGTCTGGCCATTTTAAAGGGTAACAGCCTTCTGCAGTAGAATTAAATGAATTAAATTGTTATACTTAAGTAAGGATTTTATGAATTCATTTTTTTTTCTTCAGTTCCCTATTCAGAGTTGGATCATTAAGTGCTGATTTACACAAATATTTATTCAATACCTACTGTGTGTTAGCAATTGTTCTGCTCATCAGGGAAACTGGTCCAAAATAAACAGCCCCTGCCACCGTGGCACATACAGTTTATGGAAAAGTTACAGACAAATACATAGGCAGTTTGTGCAGTGATAGCAGAAGACCAGGATGCTGAGAGTCCCACTGGTGGGATACCTAATAACCCAGACCTGGAAGGAAGCTGGGAACTACAGGGACAGATTAGAATTAGGCAAAAGGAGTAGGGGAAGAAAATGTTTCAAATGAAGGGGAGGATATATGAGTAAAGAAACAATAATTTATGTTTACCAAAGAAGGGAAGTTAATACTTTAAATAAATATTTGCCATTCATGCTTTATGTAAAATTCATGGAAGTTTGGCCAAGTACACCAAGTTAATATGCATAGCAGTTACTTAGGTATCAAGGTCCTGGCATTCTTAGTATTTTTTGGTCAAGGTTTGCTAATACCAGGAATATGTACCAGGCACTAAAACATTGACATTAGAGATTTCATATTTATTAATGTCTAAAAACTGCAACTTATACTTGATATCTTGGTCCAAAGTTTTACCCACATAGTAGGTCTACAATTAATAGTTAAAAGAATGGAGAAAAGTTGTACACTGTCTACAGAAAAAACTAAGTTTCTTCATTCTAATTTCACTAATTTCTACTTTGATACCCCACAGACATGTTCCTCAGTAAGTTTTGAAGGAAGCCCACTCGTTAGGAATTCACATGAGTTAAAATAACATATGAGTTATTAAAGGTCTTTCAGCAGAACTGAGCTTAATTTCCATATCCCTCAGGAGCCCATCTGTACTCCCTTATCACACAAATGGAATTTTGGTGTATGGATTAAAAATTAACTTCCAAAATTAAATTAAAAGCAACTGAGCCATATTCGAATCACTGAGATAAATTTGTCTTATTCATTTGCTTGTTTATTCAAAACAAAAAAAAGTAATAAATTTTTCCAAATTAAGTTTTTTTCATATCATTTCAGAGATACACAGTTGGACACAAATACACAGTTGCATTCACTTGACCCAATGTAAAGTGGCCTTCAAGATTGTTCATGACTGATGTTCGAGATTGAACAATCCAATTCCTCTCTTCCCAAGATGCCTCTGTGACTTCATCACTTCCCTTCATCCTGTCCCTTCCCTGTTCTCCTATGGCTCGCTGGTTTCCCCACTGTTACAATATTATAACCTCTCCCTTCTTCAGGACTTTTGTATGACCTTTCTCTCTATCACAGTGTTTCTCCACCGCCACACCTATGTGCTCTTTCTCGTTCTTCTTGAGTCCTCAAATGGCATCTTACAAAAGTGCTTTCCTGGTATCTGGGCTTGGTAGCATATACCTATAATCCCAGCATTCTGGGAGACTGAGGCAAGAGGATCACAAATTTGAGCCCAGCCTTGGTAGTTTAGTGAGGTCCTGTCTTCAAACATAAAAATGAAAGGTCTGAGGATGTAGCTTGGAACAAAGGCCCTGGGCACAATCCCCAGTACTACAAAAAAAAATAAATATGCAAAATCATATTCTAGATATATTCTACATATTTAAGGCATTTTAGCTTTTATATATATATCTCGAATAAATGCCTCCTCTTACCCTACTGCCCTGTCATTCCTTGTCTTCCTTACCTTGCTTTATTTTTCATTATTATCCTTATTGTTACCTGAAATGTTATAGATTTGCTTCCTTGTTTATTATCTGTCTCACCAAACCTCATACAGGCTTTATACAGGCAGGAGTTTTGCCTGTATGGTTTATTGCTGTATCCCCTAACCCTGGGACAGAGCCTAGCATATACTAATAAGTGCTAAATAAGCATTTGTTGAATTAATGAATGCTAACTACAGAAACAGGAGACATCTTTTTAAATAGGTGCATAAATGACATTTTACAGTATGTGATACTATACATATGTAAGTGCTGTGCATATCTAACTATCAAAGGAAAGGATCAAAAGGAAGAGATCTTCCCTATATTTCACATTTAAATGTATGATTGGGTTTTTTTGTTCTAAACACTCGCCACTAAATGTTAGCAAATAACAGGCTGGTTGCAATCAGTATCACAATGCGACATTTTTCTACACCAACTATATTCCACAAAGAAAACCCTGTAGGTATGAAGTTGACGTGACTGAAGACTGTCATTATGGGCACTCTTAATGCCTGGTGTACAGCTAGAATCCACTTAGCCTTGTATCTTGATGATCACAGTGATTATTAATACTTATTGACAATGTTTTTGTGCATATCTCCAGGGAAGTATTCCAGTCTAGGTCTCTTTCTTTTTTATTCACATGAACTAAAAATTGCATGTTCTCTTTTTCTTCACATGACAGAAATCCTAATTTCCCTTCTTGTTGTCTTTGAGTATTTCCTCCTATTCAGTTGTGCCCTCTCCCAAAATCATGATCAATCATTTTGTATCCAGCTATTAGACTTTAAAGCCTAATCAGATCAGAAAATATCAACAATAAACTCAGACTGCAAAAAGAATTTATATTTTTCTGTGAGGAGTTCTATAGAGGAGCACATGAAACATCATGGGTCTAAGACGTTTGGTCCACTTTGTGAAATTTGAAGGAGGGTGTTGGGTTTCAGTACCTCTACTCAGAAATGTGCGACCATTTCTGATGTGTTTGGGATGTTAGCTCAAACAGAGCATATAAGAGGAGAATGTAATTTTTGGTTACCAGAGAGAAGTTAATACAGTCATGTGTCACTTAATGACAGGGATACACATTGAAAAACATATCCTTAGGCAATTTCAGCATTTTCAAACATCATAGAGTGTGCATAGAGAAACCCGAATGGTGCAGCCTAGCACACATCTACACTCTATGGCACAGTCTGTATTGCCCCTAGGATACAAACCCATACAACACGTTAATACAATGTATATTGCATCTGCGTGACACAGTGAGTACCTATGTATGTAAGTGTATATAAACACAGAAAAGGGTCAGGAAACATATTAAACAAGAGGAATTGTTCCACTCCCATTATTATGTTATGGGACCACCTCGGTGTTTGTAGTCCCTCGTAGGCTGCAGCATCATTATGCAGCACTGGACTCCAGAGGAAATATGTCTTGCCACAGTATTTGCTGCTGTCTGCTTTCCTTTATCTTTCTAGTAATATCTACTCATGATCACATAGAACTAGAAATAAATACCTTAGACTGCCATCTTGTGTGGGAATTAAAAGAATTGGAATGTAGGCTGAGCATTGTATGTCTGTTTGCTTGTAGCCAGGGCACAGGCTTAATATCTCTAGTCATTTTGATCCTCACAGGTCTACTCCCTCCTCCTATTCTGTTCTCTGAAGCCTCAACGCTGGTGTTTCTTCCCAAACATAGGCAGGTTATTCTTATTATTTCATAGTAAAAGAATCTTTAAATTTTCACTTTCAAATGGAATTCCAGTTCAGTTTTAGCCTGTACTTCCTCAACCTAAAATATGTCCTAACCAAGGAACAGGAAATTTCTTTCCAGATTTATAGGAAATGATCTGGTTTTAGCTGGATGTGGTGGTGCATGCCTGTAATCTCAGCACTTGGGAGGCTGAGGCAGGAGGATCATTGCGAGTTCGAGACCAGCCTGGGCTACAAAGTGAGCTCAAGGCCAGTCTGAACTGCCTAGCGAGACCCTGTCTCAAAACAAATAAACAAAAAAGACCAGTTTTATTCTCAATGATCCAGTCCTGTTTGGTGAAATTTTCTTACCTTCTATGTCTAGTTGATGTCAGGATTTTCTCCAAGGGAATTAATTTTTCTGTGAATCTGCTGTTCCTTTTTGCTTTTAGTTTTGTAAATGCTTTTTTTCCTACTTTGTTTTTCCTTATTCCTGATACACACAAACACACACACACACACACACACACACACACACACACACACACAGAGTTTTCTGATTTCGATGGATAATTATACTGCGGGGAGGTCTGCATCAGTTTGTACAACTAAGCCTACCCTTCTCTAATTCACCGACTTCCACCAGGACTGAAAGGCTGAGGAAGCCACTGAGAGACTCTTCCACGGGAGTACTCAGCTTGCCATGGAGAGGTTTGCTAAGGTTTCATTCAGCCTCTTACCCTCCTTAGCAAATAACATTGCCATTGTCCTTCCAGGAAGGATCAGCTTACATTTAGGTTCCTATATTATGGCAAAACCAGCAGAAAAACTTTTCTGGTCAAAGGAGCAGAATAAAATTTACCAGCAGTTTGCTTGGGCAAAGGAACCAGCTACACACACAGTGCTTGTTCTTTAATTCAGAACAAAATCGTATCTGTTCTTATAATTATGTGACACATCATAACTCCCAGGTACATTACCAAGGGGCTACAGAGGTGAGGCCTGGACTCTCCCAGAGCTATGAATGAGAAAAGTGAGGCTTGAAAAAGTAAAGGTTATACTAAGTAAGACGACATAAATTTGAGGAGGGAAAGCCATCTAAGGCCAAATTTATTCATCATTTTACACCTGGTAAATCCAAAAGCCTCCAGAAAGTACTCTTCTCTTTCACTGAAAAGTGCAAATAATTCTGGGGCAAATTCCCAGTGTCCAGTAAGCTGGCACATACACAAAACAGAATACATTGGCTGGCTATGCTCTCCCGTTATTCTCAGAGGGGCCCAATATACACATAGACTGCTCAAAGCCAGGTAAGAGGAGGGGTGGATCACACTCACTGCCCATGTGAGAGGGGTGTTTAGCTGCTTTCATGACCTATGCAATTTCCAGGTTCTCCTTCACTGTGGCACAGCTGAAAGGGCACAGCATACACTCATGTAGGTAAGGTCCAGGGGCAGTGTGAGAATGGGAATTTTCAGACAAGACTTTGATGGCATTTTTATCCGTGAGCGTTCACTCCTTGTTGGGCCAGTGAGAGCCCTTTATTTCCCTGGGGTTTCTGTCACAGGAAAGTGAGGGACCTGTTTCTGCTTGAACAGTGTTTTTACTGATTGAGAGGATGGTGGCCTGTTTGTCCTTCTCAGGAAAGGTGTGGTTTAGCTCAATTTAATCTGAAAAGATTATTTGGTCTTCTTTGATAAAGAACACTATGTCTTGTACATAAGTGAATGGATTCAGAAGTCTTCAGGGGCGGGTATTAGTGACTTTATTTATTATGATTGATTCTTGGTGATATATCGCTTTATGTTATCTTTGCAAAATCATCTTATATAGTTGAGATGTTGTTTTCCTTTAACTTGTTACAGTTTCATATCTGATTTCACCATACAGAATATAGACTTGAAGGTAAGAAAGGCAAAGACTCTTAAGAACCATACGGGACAATGGCAAGCATTTGTTCTCTTCTCTTTTTCACCCATTCCATTTTACAGATGAGAAAGCTGAAGACTCAGGCACTAAATAACTTGCCCAGATTTGACAGCTGGTTGGTAGCAGGTAGAACTGAAGCCAGGATGGTAATTTTGACCTTACAGTCCTCCCCACATCTCTCCTCTAGCCCTCTCACGTATAGAATGGCTATGTAATTAAGAGCTTAACTTCATGGATCTGGACTCATGCTGGCATGATTGCAAGTATACATTAGTCCCAGGCAGGGATATCTAGAGGAGGAGGTGGGGCTGCACTTGGGCCTCACAATCTAACAGATACTGAGAAGGAAGAGGCAGTGAGTCCCCTTTGCCAGTCTTCAGTGTACCAGCGAGATGATGCACCTACTGTTGGAGACCTACTATACCTCTGGAGCGAGGGCATGGCCTCTCTCTGGTCCTTATGACTCTGAGTCCGTGAGATAGGATCTGGACAGGTAGGTGCTGTAAATCTATACCTTTAGCCTTTAGTCATTAGAATGTATTTTGTGCCAAATTTGACTCAGAGAGTTGTGATTCTTGGGTTGGCCTGTATATTTATTTTTAAATGGAGAACAAAGCATCCAATCTAAAGTCCGCTCACCCAAGCTTTTATGTCCGTACCTATGTGCGCACACACCTTCTCCTTCCCTTCCCCCAGCATGCCCCAGGATAATACAGATCAGAAAGGTCTGACAAGGAGAGAGAGCTCACAGGACACGCTCCTTCATAAGAGTTTTGCAATTTCCAGTGAGAGCTGGAGCAGCGCTATGTGGTGTGCGGTTGGAAAAGCAGTTTGTTCTCTGCTAATGATGGCTGTGGATTCTGAAATGAAGCACAGCAGGTGGGACAGTGGTACTCAATTTTCAGAATCTGTGCCCTAAAACATGTTTGCTTAAACCTTTTTTCCACCACCCTTTAGGGGCCTCCACATCCATCAAAACCAGACCCCAGGAAAGGAATTCAAGGTTTCTATTTCTCACCACTGCTTCCACAATCGCCACTATGATTCAGAGGTTGTCTGCAAAGTTCAGTGGCCAAAAGTTCCTTTCTTCTCCCCAGAGCAAGAAATTAAATCACTTCCAGTTCCCAGGAGGGAAAACACTGACTTTGCCCAGGTATCAACAATAACTTTGAAAAGGACATGCAATTTTTCATAGCCATGACTATCAGCATTATGTCACACAGAACTCATTCTCTTAAAATAATACATGGGTAAAGTGTTAATAATGCTGTCATCTTTCTGAAAGCCACAAGTGAGGAAAGGCAAGTTTGTTGTCTATGTGTTGGAAGATTTTAAGCTCGTCAAGTTCAGTGCCTGTTATGAACTCAGGTGGACTGTATAACATGTGCCTCCTAAAAAGCTACCACCTGCCACTCTAAGCAAGCATCCCTGCGTGATGTAGGCTTGCCGGGGCACTAATAAGGGATTTAGAAAATGTTAAGGCATGAGATGTTCCCTCAGGTAGTAGATGGATGGTTTACGTGTTCTTCTTCACCAGAATATCCAGTAATCATTTTTTCTTTTGTATTTTTCAGTGGCCATCAGGGCATGTGTAAAGAGGGTGAGTGAGCTGGGAGCTTTTACCTAAGCACTTCCTTAGGAGATACCTGTGGCAGTTCTGGGGGACTTGTGTTGTTTTTAGTTTTTCCAAATGGATGGTCTACCAGAAGCTCTCAGTTTCGTAGTTCTTTTATCTTGTGAGTATTGTTTCTCTTCAGGAAGTTCTGCTGCAGTGTTCAGGTCCTCGGAGTATGCAGGGCATGTCCCCTGAGAGCAAGATCTCCCAAGAGAAATGCCGACAGCACAGTTGCAAATTCAACAGACTTAACAGAAGCATCAGGGTCTTCAAATCCAATGCATTATCTTTCCATGTAATTCAATCACCTGTTATTTTATGGCTCTGTTTGATCTGATTAAAACCTCAGCAAGAAAATCATTTATTTTGGAAATTATACAACTTCCTGTTTTTATTTCCATCACCATTGCTCCCGTTTGGCAGTTTCCTTGGATAATTCAATGACAAACTGTTTTAGGAAAATTACAATTTAATCAATAAGAAAAAGATCAAATTTGTGAACAAGATCAAAGGACATATAACACCATGCAGATCTCTCTTTATTTTTTTAAAGGTACATTTGGTGATATTTTTGGCATCACCCTTGGGCTTTCTCTTGTATCATGTTTGTATTATTTAGCCAATAGCCCCACCGGTTCCTTCTGAATTTAAAAAAAAAAAAAAAAAGATGACAGTCAAAGGATTGATTAAAGTGAACGTTCTTGCTCACTAGCCAAGAATACTAGGAGAAATGAGCAAGACTCGTGAATTCAAGAAGGGACAAAAAAATTGAAGCATGCTTTGGTAGCAGCAAGATTACTTGTTCTTGTCTCTAGTAAATTTAAATGAACACTTTTTCCTTCATAGAGTGTCTACTATTATAGCAAATGTTTATGCTTTTTTGGATTCTATCCCACTGCTTCTTACACTTGGGCATGGCTCAGAATCACCTGCAGGGCTTGCTAAAACTCAGTTGCTGGGTCTGAGAAGTTCTGATTCTCTCCACTTGGGGATGTTACTGGTCCAGCTGCCTAGTTTATACCAATGCTGTTGGCCCACCTTGACTTGAGCTGCAACTAATTTTGAACTGATCTATTTCTTTATTAGCTTGTCTCATTACCTCTGTGACAGAAAGAATGCCTCTGCAGTAAGTGAATGGCACCAGTTTAAAGATGTTTAGTTTTCTATGTTAATTTGTGTTTCTTTGCTTATAACAGTTTCGTGCCATATAAGTTTTTACTCTTGGTTTCCAAGCTAGTTGGCTTCACATCAGATTGGTAGAGCATCTCGTTTCCAGTGAGGTCAGTCTGTGACATGGGAAGTTTTTCTGCCAACAGCAGAAGTGAAGGAATCTGTTCAACACCCTAGGAAAGTTTTGTAGGACTCACAATGTTCCTGCTTTGATCTGAAATGAGATGAAGCTGCCATTAGTCATGTACTTCACTTTAGATGGCTACTTCCAGATTTGTTGGATCAAAATGTCTTATAAACGACTCAAATGTTATAACAAATGGTTCAAACCTCATGGCATTTGTGGAAAACAATTTAATGGGGTCCCTGAGCAGCTACAGGATAAAGAAATTTGAGTTATGAACTCTAGCAGCATTTTGATGTAGGGTTTGCATTCTGGTGTGTCTCTCTGTGTGCTATTTCTCTCTTTGTAGGAGAATTTCTAGTTTCTTCTGTTGCAAGGTCAGAAAGAAACATGGCTGGATTTTCCAAAATTTGTGTAGCTAGCCAAGAAATTTGTTTATCATAGATGTGGAAAGACCTGTGTGGATGTTTAGAAGTTCTTTCAAAATTACAAAAATGGAGCCAACCTTAAAGGACATATAATTTAGAGCCCTTATTTTACAGATGAGAGAAAAAATTCAGTCCAGTGATTTTTATATAACAGTATATTTTAAATACTGTTTCTAATTTTAGAAGGTTTTGAAAATTAATTTCAAGGTAGATTCTTATGAAAAACAAACTGTTTTCAAGTGTGTTTAGAATTTTGATGCTCTCTCTCTAGGACAAGGGAATTTTAACTTGAATTCATTGAGTAGAAATTGTTTTGCTAATACAACTGTTTTTCTGTTCGGTGAGTAGTAGAAGCTTAAATAATAAAAAGGGGCCCCATTCACCTGTTGGCCTAAGGACTATAGGTCATCTCCATCTAGTGCCTAATCTGGGCAAGTATACTAGTCCTCAGGGTTAACATGTAATTGTTGAGTTTTCTATATGTATTAGTTAGAAGAGTTTAGGACACGCTGGATTTTCCAGATTCTAATGAGGACATAATGGACCTTCCACCCATTATCCTGCTTGCTTTCTGAATCAGAGTTCTGGTACAGAATGGTGAAACTAATACTACCATATTAATAAGTGCTACTACTTATTAAATACTTCCATAGCAGACATATAATATTTGCATGATTCACTTTGTATTGTGTCACAAGTGCCCCCTAAATGCAATAGGTATTGCTCCCATAATTATCTAATGCTATTAGTACTATTACCACCTCCATCATGCAAATGAACTGCAGCTCAGGGAGGTCAAGTAACTCGTCCAAGTTCATCCAGCTAAGTGGTAAAGCCAAGATTGCAGATCAGGTCTTTCTGTCATTCTAGTCGGTCCTGTTTCCATTAAATTCTGCAGCCTTCCGAGGGACTGAAAGAATTACGTTCTTAGGAATAAAGGATTAAATACAGATGTAAGCTGAATGGGCACATGGTTCCTTCCTTCTTGGCTGTTAGAATTTGCTACAGAATTGTTGGACAAAGAAAACACTTATACTGTGCATTTTTGTGGGACTTGTTATGAAAAGTCACTCTATCTTTTTGCTAGCTACAGTGAACGTCATTTTTGCACGGGGAGAGGGGATGGTTAGAACTAGTTGGAGGAGAAGTGTTCATGCCCAGGCTTGATGAAAAAGCATGTATCCCGGGCCCAAGAGTAATTGTTTAAGAATTCTTCATCCTAATGAATTCATATCCACAGGGGGCCAGTTTGAGAGATGATTAGGTCACCAGTGAAATGAGTTTGGTGGTCTCAGCATAATCCCTGTTGGACATGAGTTCACTCACAGGATTGCAGTACAGTTTTGTCCATGTCTGCATTATTGTCTGCTTCTCCTCAGGAAATGCTCAGAATTGAATTAACAAGGGGTTTCAGGTCAGCATGAAGGTGTGCGGGGAAACTTGTGGAAGAAGGAATAGTGCCTTGTCAACGGAGCTGCATGTGGATGGGGCTGCTTGTCCCTCACCTCTTTGCCTCTAAGTCCAACCTCCTGTCCTTCTCAAGTATGAAAGAATGTGCTCTGGAAGTTCCCAGATTCTCAGCCAAGAGAGGTTACTTGAGTCATAAATAAGGACCGTGCCTGTGCTACCTGCCTCACAATTACACTGATTTGGATTCGTGACCTTTACTGAAATATTTTGATATCTAAATTGGTTACATTGCTTCCCTCAGTGGATATTCTTCTTTTAAAAAGGCATAAGTAAATTGATTAGGAAGCAAAATCTCCTGAGAACTTAAAAATAATTTATCTTACCTAATCTCATCATGAAAGTTCCACAAAATTTAATAAATTAAATTTGAAATTACAACATGAAATAAGAAAATATAACACAAAATGAAGCTCTGTCGAATGAGTAAGAAATCTTATTGTACTTTATTCTGTACACTAGCCTTTTTATCAAGAAAACCTTTAAGCTTGAACTGACATACCTGTGATTATTTAATTATATGATTATTATAAACTACTGGATAAATTACCCATTAATGTCATTTTTAATCCAATTAAAATCATGACAGTTCTAGTTGACTCAATTCAGTCTCCTAAATCATCTGTAAGAAACATACTGTGGAATATATGCAGTGTCCAACAATTAACACCTTTTGCATGCTGTTTTAGAATCTTAGGTGTGTAAGGCTAACAGGAACTTCTTATTTAGTCTAATTCCAATTTATAAAGAAGAAACTCGGGTTCAGAGATCATGAACTGCCCAAGATTACCCAGCTGATCAGTGCCAAGGATCCATGTCTCTTCATTTTTAGTTCAGTATTGGATTCGTAAGGTGAATTATCTTGTATTTCATCAGTAGTAACATGCATATATGCGCACACATAAATATATACACGGTGACCACTGCCATGCTCAGCACATACCTCTAGACTGTATCCAGGGCTGACACGATCCCCAGCATTCTGGTTGCAACTACACCCCACCCGCTTCTACTCAGGGATATATGGGATGAAAATGAATCAAAGCATTATTAGAAAAGTTGTTCTGAAGAGACATGTTTACATGCATATATATGTGTGTATGTTGGTATATTAGATACTATATAATATTACATATGATATGTAATATGTAAATCATTCCCAGACCTTGGTCCTGAAACTCTTAATGGTGTTGAGACTTCTTTGAGACCAAGGATCTGTAACCTACAGCTCTCACAGGTCAAATCTGGCCCGACAGCTGTTTTCATGAATAAAGTTTTATTGGAACCCAGCCACAAGCATTGGCTAAAGTATTGCCTATGCTGCTTGCTTGCTACCACATGAACACATGGCTCGCCAAGCATAAAACACTTGCTGCTCGGTCCCACACAGGAAACATTTGCTGATCCCTAGGTTAAGCTATTCTTCCCACTCAGAGAATACACACTCATATTTTCTGTTTTGTTCTCTTGTTCTGAAATACTCACTTGCACTGGACACCAATGCTTAAGTCTATATTCTGGAAACTGTCCCAGGATGTACTGCTTCCTGTAGAGCATATCTCTCTTAAATATGTTGCAGTCGTTTTTACTTTTTCTGTTTTTAAACCATTTTATACTTCATTCACTTATCTCTGAAGATTGATGTAGCACATAATAATATTATTATTTAATAATTTATATGGATGCTAATTACAAGAAAGTTTAATAATAATAGCTAACCTTTATTCAATACTTTCCATGGAGCATGATGTAGAAACCACACACTCTTAACCCTCATAGCATTTGTGTGGGAAATAGCCCATAATACAGATGAAGAAACTGTATTTAAGTACTCTTACCTAAAGTTAAACAGCTAATCATAGCAACCAGTGGCAAGGGTAGGAATTGACACAGTCTTTCATTTGCAGAGCCCATGTGTTCAAATTTCCTTTGACATTAAATTTAAATCATAAAATGACCTTAATATTGAGAGAATGAAGAATTATTTTTAAGTTATAGCCTTCCTCTTTGCCTTTTGCATCATTTCTCAAGGTACCTTTTATATTTGAAAAGGAGAGAACCTTCTTGTTCTGCTTGTATTCTTTTATCACTTGCCTAATACAAGGTCTCCTTTCTCCTCCCCATCCTCTCAGTAGAAACAACCTGCAGTGGACTGGGTTATAGCTACTCAGTTCTTTCCTCCGGTGGGAAGAAAATGTAATGAAGTGTAGAGAATTGATTTATAGAGTCTGGTGATCTAAATTTGAATCCCAGATCCACCACTAAATTGTTACATCCCCTTAGGAAAGTTATAGAACCTCTCTGAGCCTCAGTTTCCTTACCCTTAATGTGGAGCTAATTATATTAAGTACCTTATGGTGTTATTTTGCTTCTTAAATGCCCTTCAATGGATCTTGATACAGAGTGGACTGTAAGTAATATTGATTAAAAGAATTGTGATGGTGATTTGTGACCAGGATGATGATTAAAATTCTCATGTGAAATTTCTGTAAGAATCTTATTAATTGCCCCATACTGCCTTGACTTTGGAGCTTCTTCAAAACATGGACTATATAATAAAGCAGTCAATGACTTGGGGAGAGTTCTCTTACCTAAACTTATTCCCCTGATTTCAATAGGCAGATTTCAGTTTCCAGTAATATCTTTGTCTTTATAGATGGTACTAATACTGTGTTGAAAATAATAGATGTAGTAAATGAATATTAAACTATTCTGGCACTATTGATGGCTTTTTGGATTAGGAACTTACTGGCTTTCTATATTCACCAAAACTTCCCAGTGGTTTTGAGACAGTAAACTCATATATTTATGTTTATGAGATTGGCCAACTTCTAAATAGAATAATTATATTTTGCTTATTTTCACTGGATTCTCGGTGGATTCTTCCCTCCTTGCTCTAAGCAGGAATCATCAATCACTAGAACTCAGGTTTAATTAAATTCCTTAAAGATCTAAAGTTTACTTCCTGTTCATCAAAAGACTATTGAATGAATAGTCATGAGGTATGTTACATTTCCATAGTTCTTTATAGTTTACAGAATAACTTTTATGTGAATCATATCATTAGGCCTTTGCAGCATTCTAGAATTATAGAATAGTGGTCAAAGGAGTTTCCGTGGAAGGACTTGTCAATAAGTATATTGTTGTCTCCTGTTTCGGGTCCTTTGCTCACCTGTAAAGCTTCTCCTTCAAAGTTCAGCTATCATTATTCCATTTAGACAAGGTTCTCCAACAGCCTGGTCCTGTCCTGTTAACTTACCCCTACTCCTTTACATTCTTGTCATGCCACATGACACCTAGAGCTCAAGTCCCTTAGCACATTTACCGTGTTAAATCACTATCTTGCTGCCACCCACTTAGGGCATATGGTCACCTACTACACAGAAAAGCTGTTTATGTTCCATTGATCTTTTTATTCCCAGCAGGAAGCCCAGAACTTGGTGTACAGTAGGTGCTCAATAAATGTGTTACATGTGGAGCAAGTCTGACTCCAAAACCTGGGCTCTTCATGGCACACTATCTCTTTACCAGCATAGGTGCCCTCAGTCAGCACTAGCTCCGAGGTGGGCAACGAGAGGAAAGGTAAGCAGGAAGGGATGGGATTCAGCTGCTCCACTGAAATAGCAGAAGTTAGAGTAGTTTTCAGTTTTAGGGTGAATAACTGAATCTTACATTAGGATTGGAGATGCTTATGCGTCTGTCAAAATAAATGTTAAAATGGATCTACTGGGCCCACGTTATTCCATTCCTTTGAAATTAGCCAATGTTTCCAAGTTCTAAAGTGAAAAGCAAAAAAAAATATGTACTCAACTGTGGTACCTCGTCACTACACAGTAGATCTGGTTTTTTCCCCCTCTTTCCACTTACACACAAGAGCCAGGGATGTTCTCAGTGGTAGAGCACTTGCTTAGCGTGATCAGGACCCTAGGTTCCATCTTCAGCACTGTAAACAGACAACCAAGCTGTTTTGATCACATAAAGTTTATAGAGATATCAAGGTTTTTTTATGTTACTATGACTCTACTAAAAATGCAGTTTCTTCAACGTGGAGTATATTCTCCTTCCGCCATGCTTTTCAGCACCCCAGCTACTCCCTGCAAATTCTTCAGGGCCCAAGTTAAATTTCTAGCCATGTGCCAACAGATTTGGAGGCATCTCTTTCTTTTTCTCAGTACCGAGCTTTGAACACAGGACCTCTGTATTGAACTGTATCCTCGGTCCTTTTTTTTTTCCTAAAACAAGATTTTACTAAGTTGCCTGGGCTGGGCTTCAGCTTGCAACCTTCTGCCTTAGCTTCCCAGAGTACTGGGATTATAGGTTGGAGCTACTTTTAGTGTTCCCAGTACACTTCTTAGAACAACCAGTTGTGGACTCAAAAGTAGTCTGTCTACTCAAAAGTGATAGGATGAATAGAAGGTTGAGCAGAAATATGTTTTTGTCTGTTTGTTATTTCATGTCCAGCCAATAGAAGACTCTTGCACACATTTTTGAAGAGATGAATGTGTGTGTGAATTAATCAATAAGTGCATAAAACCCCTAGGTGGTGAAATCTCTTAGCGTCAACCTGGTAGATTTTCCAATTCCCTATCTATACCACTCCTTATCCATTCATTATATACAACCTCCTACATAGGCTACATGGACCATAGACAGAACACTTCAAAGACTGTAATTGAAATGTCTCACCAGTTACAGTTTCTAGTTTCTCAGCTCTCTTAGCTCAGATTGACCATCTTTGAATAGTCTCACTGGAGTGCTTTGATTTTACTCTCCTTTTGTGTTGGCTTCCCTTTTGATCCTTCTCATCAGACTTCTCCAGCTCAGGATCCCAGCCTGCATCTCAAAACTCTCAACCCTTCTCTGAGCTCTCTCTTCTCTTGTGCTGTTCCCAGCTCCCCCTCTGTTGCCCTCCTCACTTCTCTGGTTCTCTGCATGCTCTCGTGTTCACCATTAGCTGCTGCTGCAGTCTGGGAAGTAATTCCAAATCCTGCCAATTTCCCAGATGTCATTCATGGGCCATACAGATACATGGAGCTAGTGTGGGACTGTAAGTCAGGCAGGTCTGGCTGCCAATTCAGACTTTGCTGTTGATTCTTTCTATAACGCAGAGCAACTAAAATCTCCAAATCTCAGTTGCTCCTAATAGTACAATACATATCTTATCAAGTTATTGGCAGATTAAGTGAAATAGAAAACACTTGAAATACTAATGTTTGCAAAGTTGATTGAAAATGGCCCCTTATCCCACCTCTGTCACAGATCTTACATACATTTGTTTTCTTAAAGTCTTTTCTTTGATCACACAGTACATTTTAAAGTAATGAGCACCACATTTGGATTTGAATGCAGACACTGAGTCCTGATAACCTCATCCAGTGACTCAGTGTGCCTCCACCAAGCTTAACCTCATGCTGGCTTATGTGCTAGCCTTGCCTCCAGCTCAGGGTTTCGCACTGCCTTGACCATTTCCTGGCTAAAGTGAGAAACATGGTGGATCCCAAGTCAGATCTGAGGCTCTACACCTGCACACTCTCCACCCAGCCTCTCTTTCCTCGTTTTGGCTGGATTAGTTGTTGCATTGATCTGCTGAACTCAGAAAGGCTCTGATGCAATTGTTTTTTTGTTTTGTTGTGTTTTGTTGTGTTTTTTCTTTCTTCAGCTTGCAGAAGATTTGTAGGAGATTGTGTCAGGGTTGAAACTCTGAACTACCACTACCATGAAAAGGTCAACCACCCTTGCCCACAAGAATGAGTCAGTGTCTCTGGGTTGTATCAGTTCTGTGGTCAGAGGTTGCTCCTTTTCAGCAGTGGATAAAGTGACCCTATGTATTTCTTATGCTAAGAAAGCACTTTGAGATGAAACGTGCTGTATTAATCTCTGACGTTGTGCATGTCTCCTTACTGTCCGAATTTGGTTGTGCTGTTTAATCTGCTGAGGGAGGCTTGTCTTGCTTTTTAAAAAATCTATGATGAAATAAGAATTCCATGATTACTGTGATTTATATGTGGGAAGAAAAAGATGCTGGAATTGTTCATCCCTAGGAGATTTATGTAAAGTTCTTTCAAAGGCTGTTGTTGAGAGAGACATGGACAGGAGAGATGAAGGAGTGATCAGTGCCATTTTGAGTTTGTAAATTGAATCAAATTTCAATTATGACAACAGTTCAATGCAGCAGTTTTTCTCTATTTTCAAGTATGAAAGCAATACCATTATTTCTTTTGCAGTATCCATCAATTCTAATCATTTGTCTGCTTTCACTGAATGCCTGTGAAATGGGCAGGAGTGTTATGTACAACCTGCAACGTGTAATAAAAGGGCCAAGATCAGCACAGCTATTGAGTGGGAAGCAAGGCCAGGACAGGGGCAGGAAGGGCCCTGAGCACTGCCGGTGCCGATCAAGAAGGAAATAGTGAATGCTACTAGTCGTTTACCTTTGCCAACACAAACAATGATAATTGGATGATAATGTGTTAATTTACCTTTATCCATTTCACCTTTGTTGGATTTTTACAGGTTACTATTGTATCTGATAAATTTTAGGGGCGATTTCCAGCTTTTTCCTGTATAAGACCAGTATTGTTCAAAACTTCTACCTTTGTGCTGCAGCTTTCTTCAAATAAGAAGATCTCATGAATTCATGCTTTCATTCTGTTTGTTTCCAGTAAGTAAGGCTACCATTTTCAAGGTGCTTTCCTATTCTGGGGAGATCTGCAGGGCACTTAACCTACATTAGACCTGAGAGGTCTGAGGGTTCTTCACAAGACAAAGAATTTCTAGATACTTTCCTTGAGGATGTGTCAAGGGCAACACAGACAAAAGACTGATGTCTCCTTTAACAGCTTGATAAGTATCTCAGGATATTCTGCAGGAATGGTTCTGTTTCCACAAAGTAGCGTATTCCCATTCAGCATGATATGGCTGAATATGTGTGTGCTACATGTGACAATGGTGAAGACTTATCTTTGCCCTCAGGGCCGAGTGCTGTAACACTGCTCAGGCGAGAGGCTTGATAAAAGTGATGATTTGGAGTGATGATCTGCTTTTAAAAGGGGGGAGGGGTGCATTAGAGATGTGTAAGAATTAAAAATGTGACTCTGTGTTTATCTGGATTTTATTTTATAACTTCCAAAGGCATTTCTATTCATGGCATCAAAATCCCTTGTAAAAGTAAAGTAAATCATTCTTGTATTGACCATTTTTTTCATGTTGTTCTATTGAGACATCTTCCCAACTGAGTTTCTTATTGAATTGTATTTCTATAAGGGTATTGTAGGTTAGCAGCACATTTTTATGGTACACAAAAGATGTGCCTTCAGAATTTCCAATGCCTTGCATATTGTTCCCCACAGAAGAAACATCTTGGAAATGCTAAATAAATCAAAACAGAAACATTTGGCTCTTGACTTGCTGCTGGTGCTTTTTTTTTTTTCTTTCCTCTCGGTTTACATTGGCTGAAATATCCATTACGATCCATCTTACCTATTTGATTAATTTGTAATAAATTCGGCCCTTTGGAAGTCTCTTGCTGCATTTCTAGATGGGTTACTCTTGTAGAGGGTTTATTTAATATGTGTCTCTGTGTACCTATATGAATGAAAATTTAATATGGTTTAGAAGCCTTTAAAAAAACACACACACAGTGTTTGCTCGGAATTAAGTGCTCATATTTGACATAGACTTGTGAGAAAAATCCATAAATGTATGGACAGACAAAATTATTTAGAGGACTATTTCTTCAGAAATTGATGTGACACATGGTATCATTTTAGGGGATGAAATAGCATCATATTTTAGATGACCAGCTAACATAATTATAAATACTGGGTTAGAATCCTTATTTTATCCTCTTGTCCTTTGTAAAAATTTTTCTTCTTCTCATGGCTGGTGTTATTTGAAGTGCCATAGCCACATTGCGGAGTTCACCTTCAATTTGATGCAGTGATGTACTTGCATCCCTGTGGGTGAGAAATGTTCCTTTCCAAATAACTGTAGCAGCATAGCAGGAATATTTTGAGACAACCTTCTCTATATTATACCAAGATAATAAAAACGCCTCTCCTCTTAACTATCGCCATGTACTGAGGAGAGCATAACAAATTCATATTCTGATCTGGGAAATACATTCAAGGTAGGAAATAGTGCCTCCGTTTTTCAGACAAAGAAATCTGAGCCCAGGTAAATACATTTTTAAATGTGCTAATTGTGTCTTAGAGCACAACTGAGAGGAAAGAAGAGCATAAGCCATTTTTATAGTATAAATCTAGCCTACCCCACACCTTAGCGTACATGTGTCTCCACCATGTCTGTTAGGAAAGCCAAGGAAAATGATTTTCTCACACATGTGTTTTGTGCTTGCTAAGATAAACAAAGGATGAATGGTGCTTGCTGGGCGGAAGCAGTAAAGACAGTTAATTTGTATATATTTCTGTTATTTCTTATCTGAATGATTTATACCCATGTATACTGTGGTAATGTATTATAATTATATTTACTAATTATGTCTGATAATGTATTTGTTAACTTTGCCACATTCTTAAAATGTCCTTATATACATGAGTATATGGAAATTCAATTCCACCCTTATTTTGAGCCACACACTCTTCTCAGCACAGTTAGATAAAAACCCTGCCCACAAGGGAGTTAAAATCCAGTAGAGAGGGGAAAAATATAACAATAAGTAAGTTAAATCAGACTAAGTACATTTGGGACAGGTCCTGTGATTCTAAGAAGTTTACTGGTAGCTGGGCTTGGTGGGATGCACTTCTGTAGTCCCAATACTCCAAAGTCTGAGACAGGAGGATCACTGCGAGTTCGAGCCCAGCTAGGGCTACATAGTGAGTCCAGGCCAACCTGAACTACCTGGACTACAAGACCCTGTCTCACAAACAAAAAGTTTACTGTTTAAGTTCAGAAATATATAATAACTGGTAAGAGGATGATAGCCATAGTAGGGAAGGAAGATTAAAAGAGGGGTAGGGACCAAAAATCTTAGAGATACCTATGGAAAACTGCAAGGAATAATATGACTCCAGTGTTATAGTACTGGAGAGAACAGGGGAAAGTTGGGTACAGAAACATATCATTGGTCAAAAAGAGTCCAGTGAAGTCTTTGTTTTAAGAAGCAGATCAGTGGTCATCATCCATCTCTGATGGAGCTGCTTTGATAGTGCCATAATAGCTCTTTACCTTGAGGTGGGAGAAATAATTGTTGTGGAGGACTTTAGCTACTGCCAGACTAATGGATTCAACTGGGTCCCCACAAAGCAGATCCTAGGGCTAATCATGTAAGGGCCAGGAATAACTAAACTGTCCTTACTCCAATGCCTATTCTGGTTCAGATGGAATATGGGGAACTTCATTTAGGCTACCTTCTCATGTCTCTCTCCTTTTTGTCTATTAGTCTTAGTTTAAATTTCACCTCTCAGAAAGACTGACTTCACCACGCCCCTGAAGGTGCTACAGGCCCCAAGCTCTCTTTACTGGCTGTACCTGCAGCACCTTCCTGTCCTTCCTAACACATAAGTTTAACTGAACATGTACTTGTCTGTATCTGTGCTATTCTGTCTCCTTCTGCTACTTATGGGCACAAGAACTGGATCTGTTTTGTTCGCCACCCTATCTCAGCACCTATAAAAACTATCTCTGGGTAGCCCTCACAAACTTAGCTAAGGGGTAATGTTCAGAGCAATCTAGTTAAGCAGATACCCCAATCTCCAATGCAAAAGATGAAATTGACACTTAAAAAATTGCTTTTCCCAGTTAATCAGTACTCTATTTATGAATGACTCACTAATCTCAAAAAGGTACTGTAATGCTTTTGTATTAAATGTACTTTTTGTACTGTAGAAAAAATGTTTTGGGATAAAAAATAGATCAATATCCTACTTTTTGTCCTTACATTAAACTATAAGAATCATTCAGTGATTTGTTTTTAAAGCTCATGAAAATCTCATATGTGGTCAGGAGTTTAGAATATGGATATTCTATAACTTTTCATTTTAGCATGGGAACAAAAGCAGAAGTTGCACAAGTGAGTACTCAGGGTCATTGTGCCACATAACTACTGCTAGACGACATTTGGATAGACCTCACTTTATGCTAATATCTTGAGAATTTTACTTTAGGTAAAGAATTGTTTTTAGTAAGCATTAAAAGGTCTCAGTAGTAGTGTACCAGTCAGCAGCAGACAGAAGTTCAGGTTGTTTCAAATCAGTCCTTAACCAGTTGCAGTCTTTAAGTATAGTGCTAGGCTCAGGAGAAAAGGTATACTTTCAAACTGATCCATTTCTTTATGTAAAATTTGTTCTATATGCATTGTCTTTAAGTCATTCAGAGAAGAATCTGCCATATCAGATCTGTGCCCTTCTAAAATGATTCATAGACATTTAGTCTCGTCCAGGGACTGGCAGGTGCCCATCTTTATCAAGAAGTGAGAAACATCAACAAATCTTCAAGTGCTAGCACACCTACCATCTATCAACAGGAAGAGGTTGTGTCTAAATATCAAAACAAATTTTTGACCACTAACATATAAATATGCCTACATTTCCAATGTAATGTTAGAGGTAAGACAAGAGTCTGCAGCCTCAAAACATTTGTTTTCTTTTTTAGCTCTCCGTAAAGACAAACAAGTAGTGAGACAAAGAAATCGGAGACTGCAAAATAGGGAAATAAACCATGACAGAAAGAAATGAGAGGAGACAAGGATGAAGGGGAAAGGAAGAAAGGCTAGTTAGCAAAAATAAATAAATACCAGGTGAAAAAAAGAAGCGAAAAAGTAGGAAAGGGTTGAAATAATCATTAACTAATGGTAAATACAGTTTTGGCATAACTTTCCATGTTGTTTCCTTACCAGTATTCCAGTCTTAGAACTCAGGTAGGATGTAAGGAAGCATTTCTTTGCCTGTGACCTTTCATACCTATCCAATATGAATGATTTTCTTTCACTTATATTTCAGCTGGATTTCAAGGTACAGATGGTGTTGGAAAGGAATTATCAGTAGATAAACTTACAACATTCAAAAGCCATTTATATAGTTTCCAAAAAGCTGTCAAAAAAATTTTCAGTTTCCCATAAAATATCCTTTATGTTATACAGAATCTGAGGTCTCTTTATAAATAAGAGGAAAACAATTTATTTTAAAGTTTGGTAGATGTACTTGTAACAGTATAGTTTGGAGTACACCATGTCTAAGAAATTTTAGCATGTACACTGAGCTCTTTAAGGCTGATCCTGAAAAATAATGAAGGAATCCACTGGTGAATTAAACAGCTTGTTAGTCATGGGGGATCAGTGAACAGGGGTCTCTTGGGGTTCAATATAGGAAAAGGTGGCAATGAAATCAGGAGGAAAAAGTCAAGCTCGTGGTTACTGAATATATATAAGGTATCTGAAAATACAGTATTGGAAGTGGCTTTATTTTGGAGACTCAGTAATTTAATACCTTTCACCTGAGGGACCTAGGTCAACATTTAGCCTCTGCAGAGAAAGGCAAATTGCTCATCACCAAGACGGCAGCCAAGGCAGCACACTGCTGAGACCAGGCAATCAGGGCATTATCCAGTCTTCAGTCCTCATTGTGTGAATGAAGGACTGTCATTCACACAACCTTCTTTCACTTCTCGGTGTTATGAATGCAAAGTCTATCCATATCCTCTGTTGATCCAGTGAATGCTCAACACTTGTGAAAATCCTCCAGAAGGAAAAGCAGGTAGCATCTTTGTCCTTAGGAAGTCAACATAGCCCCATTCTTTAAATACAGATGGTCAGGATAGCAGTGCCTCCTTGTTCCTGTGTGGAAGAGGAGATTGAAAGCCTCCCTGGGCTCCCAGCTATTAAAAATTATTCCCTGTTCTCCATTCATGCCTTTCCTCTGCTTTATCTGCTCCCTGTTCTCCTTGGTAGCTGGGGCAAATACTGAGGGCATAAGCTATTTTCAGTGATTTAATTCCACACACTGTCCAAATAGGCAAAGAATGAAAATGAGTCCCTGTTTGGCTCTACACTATACCCTGAACCCCCTACCTTTGTTGTCAGTCAGAGCAATAGCCCACAACCAGGCTTGTTAGCATAGCAAGAAATTACTGCCTAGCACAACTGTACAATTAGCATACAAATGCCTTGACTTTAACAGGTCTCTGAGACAAAATAAGCCAAGGAATTATCCCTTTCTCAGAAATCTGATCATTTTACTGAGTTGTCATATAATTTCCTCTAGAGAAAGTGTCATGTCTTTCTGCATATGAGTTTATGACCACACACACAATCACTATGGAAATATTTGGATACTTATATTGAGATAATAAATGCATGGACACAACTCATGTAAAAATCAGGATTCAATTAGAAATAAAGAGCGGATCGCACAGGATTCTATTTTCCCATTCATTTATTAAGTAGCTTCCAAGGAATGGGTAAAAGGAACCACAGGAAGCTGAAGTTTGAAATGTGGGAATTCCACTTCCTAGCTGAGATAATACTTGGGGCTTCATTTTAAGCAATACTTGATTTCGAGGGACTTTTAGATGCTGCGTCATGATTTGTCTGCCAGAGGATGGCAAAAATCTGGAGCCGTGGCCATTTCTACAAAAACCTTAAGAGATCCAGGGACCTTAATCTTATCCTAAATTTAGGAAAGCCAGCATCCTGGACTGGCGTCTGCTATACCTGTTCATTAGCAGATAATATCGTCTTTTTTCTATAATTCTCTTTATTAGGAATTTTTTCCCTTCAAGAAAAAAAAAAATCCCTGTATGCATGAAACATTTATTCATCATATATTCCTGCAAAGTGAGGACCTATCCTGTTTGCTTGATTGACTGGTTAATTGAGATTTTTGGGTGAAAGGAATGGAGACTCAGAGAGGTTACAATGCCCACATAGGAAGGATTTGAGCCAGATTTTCCTACTTCAGAGCCCAAGCTTTCGTATCCACCTATACATTCATGCAGAATTCCCGTACCTTATAGGCCCCTGCTATGTGAGAAGTTTTTTGCTACCCTCTGCATTGACAAGAAGACATCAGCCTTGCCAGAAGAGCAATCACAGTCATTTGGGAAATACATAAAGGTTAATAAACTATTATACAGAGAGTGATAAGTGCAGCAGTGAATTATGGTCAAGCAGATCTAGTAGTACCTTATGTGTCTGTAGAGACAGAGGTTGCCACATAAAAAGTTCCTTTCTCCAAGTAAACCTTCAGAGAAATCCTTTAGGCTTTTGTTAGCAAATACCCATCTGATCCAGGACTCCTTGGGACCAGCTCTGTCAGGCCGTGAGAAAGTGGCACTTACTCAGTACAAACACTCACTCAAACAAGGGAGGTGATAGGTTACAGTGTCAGTCTGACCTGCATCCGCATGTTCAAAACTTCCTCAGACCTGAGTGGTGATTGCTGTCACTGGAAAACTTCACATACAGCAACATAATTCTCACAACGGCCATATGAAGGGTTCTAAGGAGTCTCTGCATCAGAGTAGTTAAGTAATTTTTCCTTTAGTTTTTCCAAGGTCATGCGTTGAAAGGAGACATCCTGTATTCAAACCCAGAGCTGCCTGACAGCATGTTTCTTGCTCTATCCACTTTTTTCTACATCTCCACTTAGAACAACACAGCTATAAAAGGTAAAATATGACTGCTCTAATACTCGGGTTAAATGTTCTTTGTAAGTGATGGAGGACTTTGGAAGTCTTACCATGGCCATGGTTCACCCTCCTTTGCTCTAGCCACTATGATGCATGGTAGAATTTTGACATTAAGAAAATTCAGCTTTTCTCAAGGAGCTTTGAGTACCTTATCATCTCCGACTTCTCTTATCTTCCTCACGGAGGGAAGAAAGCTGAAGATGCCATCAGGGGCTAACACTAGCCTATATTTATTAAGAGCATCCCTCAAGGGCATTTGAGACAAAATATGCTCTAATGGTAGAGTTTTCATGAGCAGAATCTAGGTTAAGAAGCTTTGTGGGCTATTGTGTATAGACTGATATTAACTTTTCCATTAAGTAGGGCAGACTAAATTACTGTTTCAGAACTTGATGATGGGTGAGGAAGCAATATTGAAGTGATACCATCTTATGTTTGTGATGGTGATATTACAAAATCCTTTTGCTCTGCCATGTGAAAGTAATGGGTATCCTAAGAGAAATAGATTTCTCCCTGTATGTGTTATACGTGTTGTTTTCTGCCAAGCATATTCCTGTGGATGGAATCCCAAGGAAGCTGTCATCAAAACTGAATTGTAAGCTGAGACCAGTGGCCACGGTGAAGATGCCCAGAAAACTGATGTAGAACAGAAAAACAAAGGCCATGAAAACTCCAGGAAGTTTCTGCTTCTGAACAAGGAACATAGACACAACCATTGCATTGGGGTATAAAACACTCCTTCATTGTCTTAGGAATCACCAAGTGGCAGCATATTCTATTAACATATTTTACTAATATGAAAGTTGCAACTGAAAGTTCAAAAACTATGTGTTGAAGAACAGATTCCAGGGATGCGCCAGGCATCTGTCCTATTCAGTGAACAGGCCTTAGAACAGATGTCTCAAATTTCTTCAAATCCAGAACATGCTGTCCAATTTTTTTAGTGGTAAACATACTTTTTTTCCTTTTTGTCACTGCTCACCAAAGTATTATATTTAATGCATAAAATATGTAAATTCTTAAAGCATCATTTTGCTCTTTAGTGAGTTTAGATATTACAAAACGGTTTAATTATAAAAACAGACAGACCTAGTCCTGGGACCTGTGCAGCTAGAAATAAATGTGCAATCAAAACTGCAATTACCTGCAGAATTTAGTGTAAACAGATCAGCAATCACATAACAAACACAGGCTAGTTTGCATTCTGATATGAATACAGTTAGATCCAAAGCAATTTTCCTTTATTTATCTTAGCTGCTCAGCATAAATAAAGCAAGGGCATTGAAGCAATTAGCATAATTAGAGTATCGTGGTCAGGCCCTGTGTGATTTCTAGAGACGTTTCACTTTAGAATTCTTTTTCCCACACAAGAGTTTCCCTGAGCCACTAAAATATCGCTCTGGGCATTTTTGTATTTCAAATTTGCAAGTTGTCAGTTTGAAAAACCCTTGACACATGGATGTGAAAGCATCTCACAGACAGCCACAGAAGGTATACCCTCAGCTTTTCATTACTAAGGAGCTGGGGAATTTCCTTTTTCAGCTCTTTCTCCTACTTGACGTTTAACCCTAGAAATGTCAGTCTTAATTATTTCCTTTGCCTTCAAATGGGGTCCAAGGGTTAAAGACAATTTGTTCTCCCCCAAAATAAATAAATAAAAATAGGAGATGGGAGTGTGGGGGAAGGAGAGGCCGTATCATGGTGGTAAGCCAAGCTGTTACTAAACACTCAGAGGCTCTGGGAACCAGCTGGCTGCTGGTGACCCGACTCTCAGTAGCTCCAGACAACAAGGTGAAGACCAGACTGAGGAGAGAAGCCACACATGGTTTGCTTTCAGGATGCTCTAAATGTAATGGGAATATTCTCCATATGGGAAAACAGTGATGCTAACCAGTGGACAGTCATAAAGTTGCTCCAGCAAAAACACACAAGATTCATTTTTTTAAAAATTCGCTATTTCAGTGGTGTTTGAGAAAAATGACTTTTTGGCTGGGAGGAAGAAGGGGCCGGCTTTGGACCATTCCCTGTGTAACAGAAATTATTGAGTCTAGTTGAAGGAAGTTCATTAAAATATACAGTGCTTTTTTTTTCAAAAGATTTTTTTTCAAAATGAATGTACAATAAAGTTGACTCTTTTTGAATGCCTATCTATAAATTTCAATCCAATTTAAATTCATGTGACCATGACCATGATCAGGATACGAAAAGTCCCACCACCCCAAAAACCTGCCAAGTGCTCTGATTCCCATTGTACCACAACCACTGTTTTATTCTCCTTTCCTATAGTTCTATAGTTTACTATGAGAATGTGATATAAATGGCATCATGCAGTTTGTAAACATTTGAGACTGGCTTATTTTACTTGACATAATGCAATTAAGATCATAGCAGTAATTCAGTCCATTGTATTGCCAAGTATTATTCCATCATTCAACTGGACCATTGTTTATTTTATCCAGTTAATCACTGTGGGGCATTTGAATTGTTTTGCTATTTTAGCACTGATGAATAGAGTTGCTGTAAGCCTTCATGCATAGGTTTCTGGGTGGACATAGGTTTAACTTATTTTAGGGTAAATACCTAAGAGTAGGATTTCTGGATCATCTGGTAAGTGCATATTTAGCTTTTTAATAAACTGCCAAACAGTTTTTCAGAGTAGCCTTACCATTTTGTATTCTGACCAACAGTGTTGTTCTACAGCCTTGTCAGCACTTAGAATTGTCAGGGTTTTGTTTGTTTGTTTTGGCTATTCTAATGAGTAGGTAGTGATATGTCATCACAATTTTAAATTGTATTTTTGAAAATGGCTACTGATCTTTTACTATGTTTATTTTCCATTTGTATATCCTCTTGAATGAAGTGTTTTCTGTTCATGTCTATTATAATTGGGTTGTCAGCTGTCTTCATAATCTTAATTTATTTTTGCAAAGTTCAAAAAAAAAAAATCTCAGTTTTGGATCCAGTGTTCAATTATTCTTCCTAACACAGGCCCTTCTGGAGGCTAAGTAGTGGCCAATACAAATCATGAGTGAAATTTATCTCAGGCCAAAAACTTCAACCCAAGAGGAAAGTCACTGTTCTAGAAATCAATTCCGTTATTGAATTTCTGATATTCTGGTCTTTTCTAAATGTTCAGTTATTTTATTAAACAAAACTTGGAGCCCAGTAGTTTTCTTTCTAGAGACTCTCGAGCTTCTGTCCCAGCCATCGCCAACCTCACTGTGAACTTTAGTTGCACAGTGTTTGTTTTCTGGGAACATATACAACCCTTATCAAGTTCTCTCCAGAGCAGCTATGAAGGAGTCTGAGGGAGCTCCGGTGAGAAGCAGACAGAACAGATAGTTATGATGAGGCAGGCACTCTGTTGGGTGACTTGCCTATGTCCCTTCACTTCGTATGGGGAGCGGTGGGTGTTAGCTCTGTTTCATAAATAAAACACCCAGCTTCACAGAAAAGAGATTCCTTGGACAAGTTCATGGAGTTCATATGCAGTGAAACCCAGGGTTTGAACCCAGTCTTTTCTGCCTCTGGAGGTTCTCTTTCTATACAGCTGCTTTTTGTAACCAGAAATGTAAGATAAATGAAATAATTGGCTATGAGCCCCAAGTCCCTTCTATCCGTAGCCATGGGAAACATATACATATTACTGTCTTCTTCCCTTTGAAAAGTGCCTTTGCTGTAGTGTAGGAAACTTGCTTCCTTAGAACAGAACAGTAAGGTAAGCTCCACTCATTCTGCCTCAGGAAAGGAAGAATATCCTTGCTTTAAAGTGGTTACCAAATGTGTTAGTCCATAGACCTAAACAATCTTGCTTATACTTTAATGTGAGTTTTAAATCTAATATTGAGTTCTTGGGGGAAAATAATCCCCACGGAATGTTCTTTTATCTAGACTTCAGAAATGCATAAAGGACATTATTTAATTCTTTAATCTAAGAGTTAAAGAACTAAGCACAGCAAACATGACTAATCAGAATGATAGAAATGATAGTATTTCAGTTTCCTTATCATGGAGCAGGTCTTCATGCATAGGGAAACTCAGCCATCATGAAAGGCTGACAGAAAGGATTACTTAAAAATGTTCTAAACTGTGTACAACAAGACACTATGTATAAGTTTAAGAGGCCAATTACAGTGATAGAAACTATTGGTGACACATAAAACAGAGGATAAACATCTAAATTGTATAAAGAGATCCAAAAATTCATGAAGACAAATATTCCATTACAACATAGCAAAAATATATAAGTGGGAGGAGTGTTACCAAAACACAGAAATGACCAATTGAGACACGAAAAGGCTATAAATTGAAAAGACAGCACCAAATACAAGGAAAAATATAGAAAATTGGACATTCTCATTCATTATTTGTGGGGAATGCATAATTCCAATACTTCCCGGAAAACAATTTGGCAAAAATAGGGCAAGTTGGCAGCATCCATTAGGACTGACCAACTAATTCCATTTTTAGGAATATTGTTACAGAAATTTTATAGCCAATTCATTGTAGCATGTCTATAATTACCCCACATTTTGAAACCACCTTCAATAGGAGAATGTTTTAAACTATCATGATCTACTATGTTATTTAGGAAAAAAAATGTAGTGAATGAAAAGGTATCTAAGACAATGTTACATGCAAAAAGGCAAGTTACAAAATTTATATATACACCTATAGTATGATCAGAATACATGGTGGATGTTTAAATTTAAGAATTTTTACTGATTACAGTAAAAGACACTGCCATTAATTCTCCTTAAAATACCCTCTGTCACTTTGAACACACTAATTCATCACCCTTACCACTTTCTGAAGCAGTTTGGGGTGTTTATCCTGAGTATCTTTCATTGTGCTGGTATGGTTCCCCCCAAGTCCTAAACTGATTCAAAACATTTACCTTTTGTGATCATTTTTGCTTTGTGGAAGAGCCAGCAATCACATGGTGCAAGATCTGGTTAATAATATGGATGAGGACACACTGTGACGTGTTCATGAGTCATTGGATGGCACATAACAGTGGCATTCACCATATTTTCTGTAAGGACAATGAAGAAAGAGAACTTCCAGAACTGCTTCAGACAGTGGCAAGAATGATGGGATAAGTATATATTTTATTTTGGGGGGGTTTAAAACAATGTGTCTTTTACTGTATTAGCTTTTTAAACTTTAAACATTTATTATAATTTTTGATCAACCTTTGAATATATATGAAATATATGACAAGTATTTAAATATGTGGTGAGTATATGTATTTTTGTATGATATTCTATATAATAATTACTTTATGCTTTATTTAAATAATACTCTTCATTGTAAAAATGTTACAAAACTTTTTGACATTTTATTCAATCACCTAGATAACATGAAAAGAGTGTTTATTTTATTTTATTCAATGTCATAATCGAATGAAAAAAATCTACAGGGAGAATTTATGGCCTGCCTGCTAAGTATTATTGGTCGGTGTAACCAGATTAATAAGAACACTTGCACAGTTCTGCTGCGTTGGGCACTTACCGTTTCACAGAGAGTAGAAAATCCTCCTCATATTAGTACTGCTTTTACATATGGATCATGGTGTGCTGAAAGCATCACAGAAAGCAACAGCTAAAGAGTACCAGCTCCAGAAGGAGCCTAATTTGTATACTTTCCTGGATCCTGTCCTGAAAATGATAAACAATATATTTCTGTATATTGGCAGTCAGACTTTTGTGGCCAGATCCCTTTAATAACACAGTCACTAGGAGCTGACTATTGCAGAACTGTGAAGTCAGGAGTGTGACTAGAATATAGTTTTGTGTGTACAAGTATTTCCAAGCCATGGAAATGTCTTCTTACCTGCTGCCGTATGAAGTCCTCCGTGATAGGTATGGGAGAGTCCCTGCTGCCTTCTGTATTTGAGGAGCTGTAATCTTTTGTAAGTCTCTTCTTCATTCAACTTCCATGAGGTCATTTAATCTCTTTCCAGTGAACCTTGTGCATTCTTATTTCTTTGTCAAAATAAATTAATAGAAGCTATCTAGAGTTTCCAGTGACCGTACAGTGTATTCTCCGTTGAGGCCTGGGAAGACCTGAATGTAACTCTGTAACACCCTGGGAGGAGTGGTGCTAGCCAAGCACAGGGTGGGGGAATCCCTGCTGTGTCACTGCTGGTAGGAATGGAGGCCCCTGGCTCCAGGAAAGTCTTTTTCCAGCACGTGAACTATAGCTATTGTGAAGCCACAGGATACAGTGCGCATCATAAGACGAACGTGTTAGCAAGAAGCGGGAGCAATAGAACTTGCTATTATTCTCAGAAGATTCAATCAAAGATTTTGAAAAGAACTGAAATAAAGTCAGAGCAAAATATCCTTCCCTCATTCTTTTTCTTTGTAGAAAGTTACCATTTGAGCCTTTGTAATATAATAAGCAAAACCAAGTATAGTATTTACTCAAATTCTATACTGGGAAATACATATTCAGTCATAAAAATTAGCACTGGACACATACATGAAAAAAGATCTGGATGGAGCCTCCGAGTAATTTTTGAAATCTCTCTTTTTCTGTCATTCTCATTCTGCGTCCTTAGAAATATCCCTTTCTAGATGGGCTCAAAACTTACACAATGATTGGCTAAGCAGTGGTATGAAATCAGCACTATAAGAAGCAGCAAAAAGGATGCTTAAGTGTAACTGGTGTTCGAAGAGGCACAAGAGTAGATGCAAATCTGGTAAAACGTTTTTGGTTGAATGACTTCTGCAACAATCTGTAGAGCAGAATCATACAGATGGTGTCTTTTAAAACTGTCCATCTATAAGTCTGTTTCATGGGAATGCACACTGTCTAGTTCATCAAAACTCCAATTCATCAGAGCTCCTAGCACCAAGTAGTAGCCAATACATAGTAGATGCTCAGTAAATACTTCATGATTTAATCTATTAACATGTCCATCAACATTAATAGGATTGTCTCTGGATTATACGTGACTTGTATTTTCCTTTGCTTATTTTCTTTTTTTTTTGGTTTTTCTCCAGTACTGGGAACCGAACTCACGACCTTGTGCTTGCCAGGCAGGCACTTTGCCGCTGAGCTAAATCCCCAGCCCCTGCTTATTTTCATTTTCTAAATTTTCTGCAATAAAGATGAATCATTCTTCACCTTTTTTAAAAAAAGCACACTGTCATTGTTAAAAGCTCCCTGGGATCCATTTAAATTTTTATATGTTTTGTTAGTAACAAAATCTGCTGTGTTTTATTCATAAAATCTGCTTGTTTAGGACATAGGGCTTGAGTTAGTGCTTTACTAACATTGATAGATCTGAAGGGATCCAACTGCACTCCCTGCTCTACATGTTTTCACTGAGAGGACAATTGGTCAGTGTCAGGAATGCTCTTCTTGGTCACTGCACAGAGTGAAACCACCGGAGTGAGGCCTTAGGCGCCTGACCTTGGCCTCGTTAAGTGCCCTATGAGCAGCTGGGCTGACCCTCACTAGGGCTAATAAGATTTGTGATTAGACCTGAGGTGAACAGCGCTGAGCACTCACCTTCAGCTCCCTGCTCCTGTTCCAGGGCAGGCGTTGAACCTAAGACACATTGAGAGATATTTGGCACATACGTATGTAAAACGGATAGAATGACACCTCTCTTTGGGGGTTACAATAATATTAAATTCCCAATTATAATTTTGTAAAATCATCAGTAATTCAAAACAATCTAGTTATTTTTTACTTATTTAAAAACTTGCTTAGAATGTTATTTAAGAAGATCTTTATTTTCTATATAGAAGAGGATAATAATTATAAACAGTAGAGGAACAGTCATAATTTATGAGTGTATAAAGTGCTAGATTGTATTTTTCCAATGAAATACAGAGATAGAAAAATATTATCATGATTTGTGTTATAACACAGGAGTCAGAACTAGTGCTAAGGAGTGTTTGCTCAACTTGATGCATGGGCTTTAGCTATGCAGTTCCCATCAGCATTAAGAGGGGATTCAAGGCTAAAGCACCAATGATAAGACTATAAGGTAAGGTTGGAGATGTTGTCTGCTTGGAAACTGGTTTTATTATTGTATGTGCTATTTTGTGCTTTCTGGGGTTCCTGATTTTTTTTTAATTCTACTTTTGGATATGATTAAAAATAATATATTTCATACTAAATAAAAGATGTAGCCAGGTTCTTCTATCTTTGCCATTAAAATGGTATAATGGATTAGAATTCCAACTGAAAGATAGGCCCATAGGTTTAACTAAGGTATTGTGTATATGTTGCTCACACAATGTCCAGAAAATTCAGTTACTTGTCTATTTGAAAAAGAAATTGGTATACATGTTCCTGACTGTCTAGCCAATTACAAGTCTATTTTTCTGAGATACTTTCAAACATCAGAGGTACAGCTATAATGTGAAAAACAATGAAAGCCCTGGAACTATTTCACATGGCCATAATGAGCATGAATTGGAAATTAATATATCTGGTAGGAATAGTGAGTAAATATGATAGTGTGTTTCTTCCCCCTCCATGTAGACAGTGTATCTGTGCCCCTGCAAGAAAAATGTAATCTTCTATAGCTAAAATAAATGAACATTTATGTCTCCCGCTTGCTCAAAATCAATAAATGAGTAGATTTGCCTCCTTTAATACTCTGTTCTATGTTTAATCGTTGTGGCTTTAACTGAGGCAGCTGGCCTAATTTAGGACATATAAGAATGTGCCAACCAAGTCACTTTTGAGGATTAAAATGAAACAGATCAGTGTTTCGCTTTGATGTGCTCAAACAGGAAGAATCTCCTAGGGTGCATTATTGTTAGTAGTACAGTGGTAAACAGAGGTTTCAACAGGCACGTAAACTTTTAATTGGCTGGTTGTTTGAGAATATGGCTAGTTCATAGATTAATAGACATTAATTGGAATTGTAGTTTTCTTTATAGTTAACCAAAGCCTCTTTGCATAGTAAATCTGTATGCCAATGAGATCATCAGCTTTATTTTAAAGTCTCACATTGGAGGAGCCATCATGGGCGATGATACTAATGCTAAATGAGCAATGTCATTCAGAAAAATAAGCATAAAGTGGCATACAAATCTGATCATGTGTTGATCTTCTCATTCAGACTAATTAATTAATTCACCAACTTCTCAATTATATCCAACTGTCAGAACTCCACATAAAGTCACTGCTGCCAAGAGAACAGGAACCCATTTGTCTCTAGACAGAAAGAACAGGGACCTGATGAGTAACTCTGGATACCCCTGACAGCAAGAGCACACTTTTGTTAAAATTATTTTTATTAATAATTATAACAATAAAATTAAAAGCTACCATTTGCTGAGTGCCAGTACTATGTTCAACACTCTCCATCGGTTATGCCATTGAAAACTTAAATTCTCCCTCTATGACAGGAATTACTATCCCCATTTCACAGGTAAGAAAATTGAGGTGCAGAGTAGTTAGGATGCTTTGCCCTGAGTTACACAGGTAGTAAATGCTAGGACAAATATTAAAATGTAAGTTTCATAATCCCAGTACTCTGAGAGGCAAGAAAATGACAAGTTTGAGGCCAGCCTGAACAAATTAGCAAATTGACAAGACTGTGTCTCAAAATAAAAGCCTAAACAAGTGCTGGAGGTGTAGCCCATTGGGATAGTTCTGGGTTCAATTCCCGGTAATGTAAAAAAAGAAAAAAAAAAATACTCTGAAGTGTGTTCTCATAACCAAATCATCTCTCACCTAGATGCCTCAAAAATCTCCTAAATACTTGCTACTCAAAGTACAGTCCATGAACCAGGAACCTTTCTTAATTTGTGTAAGTTTGTGTTACACAGTAATTATATTCATCTTGGGAAATTAGTGTATATAATATATATGAAGATGGAATATATATTAATGTATATATATGTATATACTAATGTATATACTAACAAAATATGTTGTATACATATATATTCTTTACCATTTTTTATTCTTTCTCTCCTTGTACCCTGATCTGTTCCGCCTCCTCCTCTTTGTAGATCCCCTTCCCCAACTCCAAAATGTCTACCTCACTGTTTTCTACCATCTTTCCTTTATTTTGCTCTTTAAACATTTACATTTTGGGTTTCTCATATAAAGCAGTCCATGTGTTATATAACCTTCTGTGCCTCCATTAGGATAATCCAAACCAAAAGAACTCTGACATTCCATCTTACTCCAGTGGTGATGGTTCTTATCAGGGACTCAGAAAATAATGTGAGGATGTGAGGAAAAAGGAACCCTTTTGACTGCTGGTAGGAATGTAAACTAGTACAACCACTATCAGTGTGGAGATTCCTCAAAAATCTGAAAATAGAAATTCCATTTGACCCAGCTGTCTCTCTCCTGGATATCTTCCTGAGCTAACATCATCACACTGCAATGAGACATACATTATGAGCAACAAAATTCATAATGGCTAAATTATAGAAGCAGCATAGATGCCCACCAACAAGTGAATAGAGAAAGAAAATGTGGTAGATACACACAATGGATATTACTCAGACATAAAGAAGGGAGCATTTCAATCATTTGTAGGAATATGGATGGAGCTAGAGACTATAATGTCAAGGGAGCAAGCTTTGGAGAGCAAAACTGCTGCAGAGAAGAGGGAAAAGTGGGACAAAGTCCTTATGGCACCCAGAGCACTGCTGGCCGGGGCGGGGCTGAGCTGGCAGCTGGAGCCCAGAGCTGGTTGAGTCACCTCAGCCAGGTGGTTAGAGCAGCATCTAGGTATCTGTTAACAGAGCCCTTGGCTTCCCTGCTCACTGAGAGCTTCAGCTTGTGGTAGCATGAGCTCTGAGTCTGTGCAGACCACTTCACAGTGGAACTCCAGTTAATGAATGGGTGACCCTCATATGGTTTGAGACCAAAAAAAAAAAAAAAAATAGCCTGTAACCACAGCACTCTTGGTAGGCTGAGGCAGGAAGATCGTTGCAAGTTTGAGACCAGCCTGGG
>NW_004955409.1:27401474-27406821 GCF_000276665.1 Chinchilla lanigera | reverse complement strand
AAAAAAAAAAAAAAAAAAAAAAAAAAGCGCTCACTGGTATATATTTATATAGTGTGATGGGTGTTAACTAGTTGTCCTTATCCTATTGATTTCTCCTTTAAAGACCCTACATATTAGACCCCAGGGAGATTTAAAAGTCCTAAAGGACCTGATAAGTAACTGCCTCCCCGCCACAAAACACCTGAAAACTAATGTAAAACCGGAAGATTCCTGAGCTCACTTTGCTCAGAAGTATATAGAGTCAGGCCTTCCCCGCCCCCCGCTCTGTGGTGCTATCAGCCCAGCGGGGCCCAAACCAAAACATAATGAAGCTCCAACATCCCTGCATTCAGCATTTTACAAATCTCTTTGGAACGGGAGAGTAAATAATTCCTTAAACAGTTTGGCTCTTACAGTAGTCAGTCTTGGACAGCTGTCAACAGGAAAGCCCATGTCATCTAGTATTAAAATTTGCTGTCACAAAGAGACCTGTCACCTAAACCTTGACATAGGACCTGTGAGAATTTTTTTATTATTGTTGTTAAAAAGTACTGACAGCATTTGGAAAAGATAGGGAACTAGAAGAGAGGAATCTCATTTCTTTAAATAGTGCCTTTGATTATTTGCATATTTAAAGGCTTGTTTAAAATAAGAGTTTTTCTTTTTGTAATTTAAACAACTACAAGACTGTCTCCTGTAGTGCAGTCTTAAGACAACTTAACTATTGCTCAGAGTAACTGTAAGACATTGTGGTGTGTATTTTTTATCTCACTGAGCTTTACCCGCCCCCAACAGTCTGTAATTTACAAGCCTGTCATAGATTCACATTAAGATGATAGTGTGTCTGTGACATTGTATTTGTGATTTTATCTTTTTTTATTTGATCCAGAGTTGTTTCCTGTTTTCCCTATGTAGGCAACCTCTCAAAGCATCATCTAGCGGACTCTTAGTCTGCATACATCCTGCAGAGGTGGGGAATGAAGGAAGTACGTTTGTCCTCAGGCCTTGCACTGGGGTGGATGAGGGGGATGTCTGTAGGGAAGAGACTGCTCCTGATCCCCTAGTCAATCACTGGCCCTTCGCGCAGGTTCTTGCCATTCCCGGATGCGTGAGTGGACCCAGCTGGCAACAGAGGTCCCATCCCAGCTGCTCTTGGGAAACCACTTTCTGCTGAAGGAAGAGTGCTTGTGGAGATATAGCTTGGGATATAAGGGGCAGGGGTGGACAGTAGGAGTTTCTTTGATCACTGCTGAAATTACTGAGATATGAACCTGAACTCGTTTTTTTATTTTAAAGAGAATTTTAAAAAATAACAAAATAATTAAAACGTAGACAAAAATAAACAAAGCAAAAACAATAAAAATGATACAGGGTTTCAAAACGGAATGATAGGAATTATAGTGGCTGTGATATTACATATTGTTGTCTTCAACAAAGTTGCTCAGATTACCAGATGTAAGAATGCAACATTGATCAAACCATTATAGAGAATAAAAAATAATTTTAAAGAACATTAGAAACGATACAGAGCTTCACTAGATAAGATGGTAGTTATTCACCAGTGGTTGTTATATTGCATATTGTTGTCTTCACATTAGTTGTTCAGATCACCAGATATAATGCAAAATTGATCAAAAACATTTAAACATTAACTGTTCCCTTTAATAAACCATTAGAAGGGGCTGGGGATTTAGCTCAGCAGCACAGCGCCTGCCTGGCAAGCGTAAGGTTGAAAGTTCAATTCCCGGTACCAGAAAAAAAAAAAAACAACCAAAAATAAAAAACAAATAAACCATTAGACATCAGTAGTACAATTATCCCACATATCTATCTATCTATATCTATATCTATATCTATATCTTCCCCTTCTTTCTTTCTTTTTCTCTTTTCCCTCATCCCAGTTGTTCCTTTGAGAAATTCCTTTCCGTTTCATATCATCTATTGTACATTTTGGGTTTTATTTACTCTTTCAGGTTTTTACACTAGAGCTCTTGAGAGGAAGATGATGTGGTCTCCAAGAAGGCAATTAAATAGACACGAAGTGTGGGAATTAGGGATCAAAACCAAGAAGTGAACAGGTTGAGTGGATCCCGACAAGTTACATTTAACCTCAGTGCCTCCTTTCCTTTCTACCAAGCAGAGGCTGTGTTAGAATTAATTAACTTTGCAGGGCGCTTTGAGATCCACTGATGAAAGCAACACAGAAGGAGGTTTTGGGTTGCTGTTGCTCTTGTTTCTGGAAAATGCCATCTATTTAAAACAATAAAAAAGAAAAAATCCCCAAATCCCACAATAAGAAAAAAGTAAGAAACATCATTTTGGCTTTAGCAACTGAACGTTCACACCCGCTTCATTCAAACTGTGTATCAAACTTCTCTCTCAGCTAAAATGCCTGAGTTCTCCGTGGGCCTCAGTTTCCAATATTTTTTCCTAACCTTACAGTTATTTCATCATATTATGCAGGGCTGATAATATCCCTCTTTGGGGATTTGTTTGGTTGTTTGTATCTTAGACTGTCATCCATGCTTGATCATAATGCTGCGGTACCAGTTCCCCTAAACTTCTCCAAAGTTCCTAAGGTTTGACCTTTGAATAGAGAAAGGCTGCTGTTTCTGAGGCTGACCAGGAATACACCCTCCTTCTGCCTTTGCTCTTTACAGTTTCTTCCTTTTTTTGTGCAACTAAAATTTCCAAGTTCTGTGTTTGCTTATAAACGCACCACTCGGCTGTATTTCCCTCCTTTGTGTCAACATGAAAATTTCCTTGTTCTGTGTTTAGCTTGAATAATTACCAAACTGTTTGTAATTAGAATGTGAGGGTGTGACCTCATAGCAGTTTTTTTCATTTCCTTTCTCTGTGTTTAATACATTTCACAAACTGAAAATACCAAATCTCTGTCCTTTTTTCTGATTCTTATCAGTAATGGAAACATTGCAAAACAATCAGCCCAATACCTATGCTTTGTTCATTTATTGCCTTCTCTGAAGATAAATTGACTGTACTCAACTCTCCTCAGCATTTTTCTTCACCTAGATATTATTGCCTTGTGCAGCCACCCCAAGGTGACTGTTATCACTTAATTAAATCCTTGCACGCTGGGAAGAAAAAACAACATTGTTCCTTCATAACCCCAAGGAGCCTATTTTTAAGCCACTAAGCCTTTTCCCTGTTTTATTAACTTATTCCTGGCTACAACAAGACATACTTTTGTTGATGAGCAAAAGGTTGTATTAGCTTTTTATTTTCTGGGTAAACTTATCTATTCTCTGGGAAGAGAGAAAAAAAAGAATGGACATTACAAAAGAAGGGGAAAAAAGGGGTCCCTTCAACCTCCCTCATGCTAGTAAAGGTCTCTGTAAACACTGAGCTGGAAACTAGAAGCAGGGGGATTCAGCAACGAGAATGAGAAATAAAATGTAAACATAAAACGGGAACAAGACGAAAAGTAAAATGATGTGCTTGTCTGTTGGGGAAGCTCCAGGGGAAGGAATTTCAGGCTGAGGAAACTAGGCATCGAAGCTGCATTTTTTTGAACAGGGATGATATATTGGCATTTGTTTTGTTGCTGCATAGTGGAGCATCTTTTCATTAACCTCTTGTTTAAGATGTTTATTTTTCCCAGTCAGATTTTCTTTTCTACTTCATGATGTCAGGCACCCCTTATCAACCAGTTCTAGCCCAAGTATTTTTCAAAGCATGAAAGAGATATTGTTGGGATATGTTTAGAAGTGTGTGAGTGTGTGTGTGTGTGTGTGTGTGTGTGTGTGTGTGTGTGTATCCACACATGTAAGCAAAAGGCATATATGACCTGTCCCGGCTGGCCGTGCTAAGTGCAACGCATGGTGGCAAAAACTCTCCTTGCTGCAATGGAAGCTACTTGTTCATGCATAGTAAATTATGTACCTTTTAGTTTGTTTCTAGTCCATTAAATCACAGCCAGAAAATGGGTTTGTCACTTCTAAAATTTGGACCCAAGCAAGCATATGTGTTTATTCATGATGCTAAATCATTTTACCACATGCTGTGTTCACCCACAGAGTAGACGCTGCTTAAAGCTGTAATATTGGCAAGAGCAGTTGATGCTATGACAGACTGCGCTTGGATAGAGACCTGGTTCTTAAATAGTTGGATAATTAAGATATCTGAGCCATCGCTGATCACTGCCCACAAGTTACACAGCTCTCAGCCTCACGCTCAGACAGGAGTGTGAAAGCTGGCTCACTCCCTAGACATTCAGAGACACAGTAACCCTGCCTCTACACTAGAAGAAACACACTAGGGAGGCTGAGGCAGGAGGATCACTGTGAGTTCAAGGCCAGCCTGAACTACATAACGAGATCCTACCTCAAAAAAAGTAATATAAAAACAAATGACAAAAAAATAAAATAAAACAGGAGAAACATAAATACCTCTAGGAGATAAAAGAATGAGAAAAATAAATGACTGTGACAGTTTCTGTAGTGAAAGGGCCTTCTCTACAAACACTGGAAATGTTTTCTTGCTTGGTGCCTGAGACCATCCAGTGCCCACGTGGAGTGACAGGGGCTTCGTGCGCAACCTTGCATTGGGGTCAGACCTGCACACCTGCCACCTTGCCAGCTAAATGCATGCCTGTACGGATACACATTTCTGCCTACTCCCTGGAGTAGATTGCTTTAGCTTTTTCCTCTGTAGGTTTTTTTCCCTTTATGACGGCATTAAAAGTTTCTTACTTAGGCAGAGTAGAACTACTCTCAGGCAGTGCCCTTTATGAGCAACCACGGGTTTGACTTTCACCCTCACGTGTGCTTGTCTGAGAAGTTTGCATGGTGTCATGATGAAGTTCTCATGCATGGGTATATACATACAAGGTCTGATTGCAATGTAGATATTGAGACTTTATTACAATAAAAGATGTATTGCCATACATCCACGCAGTATAGACCCTGTTACTTCCAACAAACCTATCCTGTCATTCTTGTCACTTTCTGAAATAGTTCTGGAATTCCTCTTTCAAGAGTATCTTTACACTGCTGTTCTTTTGCTGTCTTCCACTGCCGTGTACAGTTGCCCCCCCTGCCATGTGCCGCTCTGCTTTGGAGCCAACTATGGACTGAAACCTCTGCAAACCGTGAGCCTAATAAACCTTTCCTTCTTTTAAAAAAGTGTATTTACAGGTGTGATTTTTAAAAGATGGTGAATGCTGCTGACAAGTGCCATTCAGCAGAAAAGCTCTTTCATACAAGCAGTATTGGGTGTTCTCGTCAGCCTTATTTGCTGTGTCTTCTGGCTCTTCCAAAAGTGAAAATGGCCATGAAATATAAACGTTTGAATCAAGTCAGCCACAGTTACACTCATGAAAGAAGACCACCAGAACTGCTTCAGAAAG
>NW_004955409.1:27340146-27401374 GCF_000276665.1 Chinchilla lanigera | reverse complement strand
AAACACTGGATAAGCACATTTAAAGCAAGAGAGAGTATTTTGAGGAGGATTAATAGCAGTGTGTCTTTTACTTGCAATAAATTTTTAAAAATTTAAACATTTACTGTATCATCGGCTTGTGCCTCATATTTGGCATCAGATTCTGATTGGTAGTCAGAGACTCTTCAGAACTTTCTCCTGACCACCTTAGAATACAAAATAGAGTTATAAAGTGAGCTGTCATTTAGTGTCTGTCTGTCTGTCTGTCTTACACGACCCTAAAGTCCAGTCAGGGTCATTCCTACACCTTCCTGGCCAGTGGAAATGATCAAATTAGGAGACAGCACAACTTTCCTCGGTCACCTGCTTCTCTTCTCACGGTCCTCTGTCGCTCCCTCTGCTTCTTTCTCACCAAAATTCTCCACGCTGCATCTGCCCTCCCTGAGAGGGTAAGACCGTCGCCTGCCTTTGTGTAGGAACCTCCCATGTGCTGTTTGCCCCTCAGGCTCCTACAGGCTGAATAATCCAGTCCGTTTAACTCTCCTTAAAAGTTTTATTTTTCAATCACCTAATCATTTTTTTCAGCTCCCTTTTGAACACTTTCTAAATTTGTCCTTCAGTAAAGTGGCAATTCCCAGCACTGAATTTATTTAAGATTCAAACTATGCTGAATAAAAAGGAAAATTAACTTGAACTTAAAATCCAACACTGGTGGCTCCCATTTACAGGCATTTAAATGAAAAATAAGGGCCTGGGATATAGCTCAGTGCCACAGCGCCTTCCTGGCAAGCACAAGGTCCTGAGTTCGATTCTTGGTACTGGATAAATAAATAAATGACAGATAATGAGTTGATCCACCACACCTTGTGCACAGAACACCAGGGGGTACACACATACAACCGGACACTGGGAGCACCAGTACATATAGTATGGGAGGCAGGGTTGACCTGTGCCACTCAGACACCCGGACCCAGATTGCTGAGCATCAGGTAGCCACACACCTGAGTACGGAAGGCAAACAGAACTGAACTCAGGCAGAATTGACACATGGATGTAAGGCTGAAAGGCTTCTGCCTCGGGTGTTTTCTATTCTCTTTCCTCATCACCTGCAGGCATGCCCTTCTGACCTCATGTGATGATTGTGCGGCCATGCTGTGTACAGGAGGAAGTGGTTACTGAGTAAAGCCTGCGGGTGAAACAAGAGCCTGCAGTGTTGGTTCCTTCCTTCCAGGACCTCTGCTGACTTGTCCTCCCCTCACTTCTCATCTGGAGCACAGACTGAGGTTGAACAGACTCAGAGACAGTGTCCTCTTTAGTCAGTACCCACTGCAGGTGCTGCTGATTATTCTTAAAGTGGAGGCTGTGAAAACATACAGAATTAATATGAAACAATTTCAATAGCAGTATATTTTGTAGAAACTTACTGATAAAAACGTTACCCTTGCTTTCTTCCTTGTTTCAAGTGGTAAAAGTTGCCCATTTTTGAAATTGTGTATAGCTTTTTTTATATGAATCATTTCACCTTAGCCTGAATAACTGTTTAAGTGTAATTATTCTCAGATTATCCTGTATCTTTTTCCTGTATCTTCTGGACATTAAAGACTTGTTTTCCTGTTTACTTGCCACAGTATTTGTTATTTCCGGTATATTAGAGAGGATAAATGGTGAAATAGTTGCCTAGTAATCAACCTTTGAAAGATACAGTTCAGTGGAATCTCCCCAGCAGATTATGACTTCCCACAGTATACCTGTCATACAGTGGGAAGGCAGTGGGAAGTCATACAGTGGGAAGGCAGCCTCACTGCCTAGACTGTCAAGTCCTGCTGCCTCTTCCAAGCGGGCTGAAGGCCAATCAGACAGGACAAGAGCTGTCTCCTTCTTCAGCATCTGCTCTGGACATCACCATGAGTGCTACCTCTCTGCCCTCTGCCTATGGGAACCCACATCTACAGAGGTCTAAATGGTAGCTCATTGATGCCAAAGCATCAGCAATTTCTGCTATGAAAAGTGTGGTCCAAGTCCACAGAGGAGGTAGTTCTATATACTACCTAGTGGCCCAAGTCTGTGGCCCTGGTCTGCCACTTTGTACTAACTGTGGGATCTTAGTTTCCATCTCAAATAGGGATGTGAGTACAGACATCAGAGTATGTTAGAATTGGATGGGGTCCGTCCATGAAAAGTCTCTCTCCTCAGGTTCAGAGCGCTTAAATAAATGCAATGACACTTTTATTATTACTAAAATCCTTTTGTGATTTGGAGCACATTTAAATACATATGCCATATATGTGTGCTATGGACTGAATTGTGTCCTCCTCAGATTCATATGTCGAACGTCTAACCCTCAGTGTGCCTCTATTTGGAGATAGGGATTTTCAAGGGATCCTAAGGTCAAGTGAGGTCAGAAAGGCAGGGTCCTAAGCAGATAGGATTGGAAGTCTTATCAGAAGAGTGATCTCCGTCTCCATGCGCAAGCCTGGCGAAAGAGCTGTGAGGACACGGCGAGAGAGCAGCCATTCTCAAGCCAGGAAGAGACCTCATCAGCCACCGAGCTCCACCAGCACTTTGATTTTGGACTTTTCAGCCTCAGACTCATGGAAAAATAAAATTTCTATTATTTAAGCTACTCGGTCTGTGGTATTTTGTTATGGCAGCCTGAGCAAACTAAGAAAACATATGTTTTACTATATATAAATAAGTATATGTGTGTGCATATGTGTGTATACTAGAATTGCTCTTATTCTTAGACAACTGTGCTCTTAAAACTAAAATCATTTTTCTTATATTTTAGTTTCTCTTTCTCATCTCCCCATTGATGTTAATGTCCTGCCCAAGTAGCCTCCTCCCATATTTTCTTAATGTGTCTCTTTCTAATAACTTCTACTCTTCCTCAAGGTAAATGGGTAGTCTTTTTCTTCCTTAAAATGGTTTGTGTTTACTAAACCTGTGTTTGTTCAAGTTTTAAGGAGAATGCTTATGACAAAGATACAACCTTATTTTAGTCATGAGGATTGAATCCTTTGCTTGCTTGTGTCTTTAGTGTCAAATGTAACTGATTTATTTTAACTCCTTTTGGTAGATTAATTATCCTACTTTAAGTGTATTTTGTTCTTGCAAGTAGATAAAATGCCCACTTAGTGGGCATTGTTTCCAAGTCAAATAATATCCTTGATGGGCACCATGTATTATATACCTACTATATGATGGTACTTTTAGATGTGTCAACTCTAGTTATTTCAAAAACTATTTAGTAGAATAAATAATGTATGGATATTATTCTCTGTATTTTCTTATGATAAAAATATAGATATGGTGAAAAGGAAACATGAGCCTTAGACTCAATTAGACGATAACAGGAAATCTAATAATTGTCTCTTGGAAAGCTATGAAACGATGGGTTTCCTTTGCTCATTGTGAGGGTGTGTTAATTGTGCCTTACCAAGCTTATGGGAAAGAGCTAGACCCATTGCTTTATAGAATACTGAGAGTAATACTAATCACCGTTAAGCTGTCTTTACCAGCTCAAGCAGAATTAAAGATCTTGGTACACTGTAGAGACCTTTGTCAACATTAGACAGTAAAGCTGCATTACTAGATTTCCTGTTACGGTCTAATTTAGAGTTCAAAGCTCATGTTTTCTTTTATATTATGCCTTACTGCCCCCTGAAAAAATGAAGTATTCACATTTCAAAACTGGGCATGGAAATTCCTCAACTCTGTCCATACAGGCTCCCAACTCTGAAAGAAATGGGAAGATAAGGTCATTATTATGTCATCCTCCCTACCATCGTCTCAAGTCTTAGAGACCCTGTGGATCTGAGGAAGAATTTCTGACACAGTCGTGTCTCCCACAGTTAGAGCAACTAGCGGGTGGACTTGAGAGAGTCAGATCTGTGAGCCATGGGCCCCGGCCTCTGGCAGAAGATCCCCCTCATGGAACATTTTTCAAAAATTGAAGCAAATTTCCCTCTGGTGAAAGATACAGAAAGTGCTTCTGGCAGTGATTAGTCAGGGCCACCAGCTCTTGGAAGTAGTTAATCTGCTGGATGTATCTCTTCTTCCTTCATCAGTCCTTTCCCTCCTCAGCTCCTGTAAGATTGACTCTGGAAGTGCCCTGTCCCTTACCTCTTAGCCCAGCCAGGAATCTGTTCCTACAGCTTGGACACTCTTGCCCCTTTTCCAGTGCCTCACCTAGGACTGAGATGAGATCCATGTTGTCTTCTTCATGAGAATCCTGGAAAGATCCTAGGGATAAATGGGAAAATATCAGCTGTCTTTAAACCTCTTCAACCTCTTACTGTCTTTAATCCTGTTGTCTACTGCCTAAGCAGGAAAATGGAAGGAAAGACCCTTATACCTCAGTCCCAATTTTTCTGTACAGTGCTTAAAATTAACCCATGGGCACTTGATTACTGAGCTACATCCCCAGCCTTCACTTTTCATTTTGAGTCAAAGCTTCTCTAAGTTGCCCAGGCTGCCCTTGAACTTGCAGTTCTGCGGAGTCAGCCTCACAAGTAGCTGCAATTATAGGCCCTGGCCACCATGCCTGGATTCAGCCCTAATTTAGTTTCTAAAAAATTACCCAGTAAATTCCTACATCCACTATTCCCTTATATGTGTCCTAGTAAGTGAGAAAATTCAACCTTATTGAAAATTGCAGTTGTGACAATATACTTCCATGTGTTGAGGGCACCCACACTTTAAGGAAGAATTGTCTCTTGGAAAGCTGTGAAAGAATGGGTTTCCTTTGCTCCTTGCCTGTGAGGTTGTGTTAGTTGTGCCTTACCAAGCTCATGGGAAAGAACTAGACCCATTGCTTTATAGAGTATTAGGCTGTCTTTACTAGCTCAAGCAGAATTAAAGATCTTGGTAAACTGTGGAGACCTTTGTCAATGCATAATACATTAGACATGCCTGATGAATCATGTCTACTATTGAGTAAAAGGTAAAATAATCTTGGCCAACACTTATGAAAGATGTCTTCATGGCAAGAAAGAACTGGGAAAGGGATAAAAATCTGTTAGGAGTAGCAAAAGTCTTAAGCAAGTATGCTTATGTGTGATGAGGATAGAAGGAGCATACAGAAAAATGATAAAGGCTTAAGGTTGTGTTTTTAAAACCTTTAATATATTTTTATTTGCTTTAGAATAAAAGTCTTCCAATAAGGCTCAGAGAACAATTTGAGTCTTGAGGGGCTCAGTCCTTTAGGGGAAGCCAGTCTCCAGCCTGTGGAAGCATTTAAGTACAAATTAAAGTAGGTCAGCCTATTACTAAGGAGAAGCCCCCAAGCAAGACAATAAAACAAATCTCACTTGTTGGAAAAGGTCAAAGCTGGAATGAACAAATCTTATTGGAGGCAAAAAAAAATCTATCCCCAGTATTCAACCACACAAAATGTACACTAGTCTACGCGGATTCAGAGCCACACTTGGTTTCCACAATTTGTCAGTATTCAAATGTATTCAGAGTTCGTTTACAGTCCAAGGTTCACCTCTAAACACATTCGGAGCACAGCATCTGGGCACACTGGCTGTGAAGAGTGGCCCACACATACATTACCACGCCAACGCTCCTTCCATCAGCACCTCCTTGGCTGAATGGATGAAAGCAGAAAGGTGAAAAGATAAAAGACAGGAAATAAAATAATTCAATAGACCGAAATGAAAACATAGAGGTAGCACAGAAGCTGTTGTTTCCCAGATTGTGTCCTGTGATTTCCAAGGTGATAACATCTGGCATTGCACTTCCTTGCTGTTTTGGACTGCTGTCATTTGTGGGAAAGGTTGGTGTTTACCTAGACTCTAATTTCCATCTAGGGCACAGTTACAATGGGAATTCTTCCTTCTTAAATTAAGACTTCTTTAAAAACATTAATCCTGCAGGCTTATGGGAGAGGTTTCGTGTGGTAAGTATATGTGAAATATTTCTTAATTGTGAAGTTTGATCATTTTACAGTCCTGGGATTCTATGCATCTAGAATAAATCTTATTTTAATAAAGAAAGTAAGTACTAGTTCATGTGCCCGGCTCTTAAGCTAGGCAGAGGGCCAAGGGAAACATCAGACTTGGAACTTGATCGATATGATTTACCCCTCATACCACTGTTGTTGGCAATTTGGATGCGTTTGACAGAGAAGGTTGAAAAAGGCTAAGTAGGAGGTGTCATTTGTGGCTAAACGTATTACTGGTAAACACAGTTGAGGCCATGGTAGATTACATAGGATTTTAAAATCTGATAGTCATTGAGAGGTAGATTGTCATTCATCAAACTCTTTGAATGGTAGAATATGTCATTTTCCAAATTTTTTTTATTTCAACATATCTTTAGCTGTTTAAGACAAAAAAGTATAAATGAATCACTGTGTATATCGGAATGGCTGTGACTGCTGATTTAAGGATTCTGTGAGTGAGTTATCAATATGACCAAGTAGAAATTTCTTTTGGAATTGCTGCAGATTGGCACATTAGTGTATTTGAATAGATTGTGCATACCTAGATTATTGTTGCAGCAAATCTCTTATATAGTGTTATGACTGTTATACAACTTCAGTAAACCATAGGGTCTTGAGTACTGAAAACAGTTTAGTGCTCAAGGATATTGGGTGATAAGAACTCTGTAGCTAAAGCAGATATATGATATTCTGTGGCAACCTGTGCCACATAGCAAATGACAAATGCACACTGAGGCAGACCGGCCTAGAAGGTTATCACCCTGAACTACTTATGGAAAAATGGAATAACAAGGTCTGCCAATGTTTAGCAGGTATCTGCATGTCAGTCACCAGTCTCTGAATTCCCTGAAAACTCAGGCAAGGGGAGACTTGTGCATGAGGATGGCACAGCATTCAGGACAGAAAGAGAACAAAAAGCTACATCTGAACAAAGTTCCTCATACTTCCTTCTCCCTGGGAAACTTACACAGTGAGATTATTAGATCCAAGGAATAATCCATTCTTCCTTGGTAAAGATAAGCACTTGTCTGGCTACCTTTAGAATATATTTATCTGTGTCTAAGTCTCTAGGAATCTCAAAATTTACAAGACACATCTGTTTCTGAAAAACTTGACCACTTAGTGATGATTCATGTGTTGAATATAATTTGTCTTTTGACATCTGGGATCCATTACATTAGTAATGTGTCTGCTTCAAGACAATATGGAAGTACACATTTTTAAATATTTTGAAGCAATCTGAGCAACTGGTTTAAAGAAAAAATAATAATTAATAATTCTTTGACATACCAGTTTAAAACAGAACATTGTTCTGTCCTTTGTGCTCCCTGCCATTGTGCCTGACTCAGGCATGGTGATAGTAACGCCAAGTCATTTCCATGGTTTATACACAGTCTTCCCTCCTCCAGATCACAATAACATATGGGATTTTATATGCAAGGTAGTCATTTAGGGCTTTATCTTTGCATTTCAGTTACTTATGCTTAGCTTCTTCATAGACAACTACAGTCCCGTGATTCCTATTAAAAAATCACTGAACTACTAGAAGAAAACATAGAGTGAAAACTGCACATTGAAATGGGCAAGAACTTTTCTTTGTAAAAGATCCCCAAAGCACAGGAAATAAGAGAAGAAATAGACAAATGAGATTATCTAGAACTAAAAATCTTCTGCACAGGAAAAGAATCAACAGAATGAAAAGCTGTCCTACACAATGTGCAAAATACTTATAAACTAAACATCTAACAAATGGTTAAGATCCAGAATACATAAGAAACTTTAAAATTTCAATAGCAATAAAAGTAAATAACCCAATTTTAAATGGGTATATGGCTAAAAAAGACACTTTTCATAAGAGTATACAAATGGCCAACAGGTACATGAAAAAATGCTCAACATCACTAATCAGGAGGGAAATGCAAGTCAAAACCAAAGTGAGGTATGACTTTCTTCAAGTAAGGATAGCTACTATCAAAAAGACAAAACAAATGGTACCAAGGCTGTAGAGGAAAGAACCTTTTCACACTGTTAATTACTATAAATTAGTACAATAATTATGGAATACAGTATGAAGTTTCCTCAAAAATTAAAAATATAACTGCCATTTGATACAACAATCCCATTGCTAGTTATATAGATCCAAAAGAAATGAAATCACTATATTGAGGAGACATCTATACTCTTGTGTTTATTGTAGCACTGTTCACAATAGCCATGACATGGAAAATAGCCTAAATGTCCAGAAATGGATGAATGTGGTACACATACTATAATGGAATACTATTCAGCCATAAAAAGGAATGGAATCCTGTCATTTGCAGCAATATGATGAAACTGGATATCAGCATGTTAAGTGAAATAAGCCAGACACCAAAAGACAAGTCATATAATTTTGTTCATGTAGAGTCTACAAAAGCTGACCTCATCTAAATTAAGAGTTGAATGGCAGTTACCAAAGCTTGGTAGAATAACAGTAGGGGCAGAGGGAGAACAGTTGATCAACAGATACTAAGTTATAATTAAATAGGATTAAGAAGTTCTGCTATGCCATTGCATGGGGGGACTGTATATTTTGAAAAGCTAGAAAGAGGCATTTTCAGTGTCATATCATAAAGAAATGATAAATATTGGAGAATAGATGCTTACTTTGGTGCAAATGTTATACAACACATATATGTATTGAAACATCACATGGTACCCTATGAGTATATATAACTTTTAGGGGTTTTTGAATAAGTTAAAAAATTTAAATTTTAAGATTTCATTGAGATTTTGGTTAAAGCACCTTTTACTTCTGGCAATTCACAAAGCCTATGTTCCATGATTACATTGAATTTTCTTCTGATCAGGATGCCCACTGAAGTAAAATTGGAAAGAGAAAGGATGCTACTTCTATTTTTCATATAAAAAAATAATAATTTGCTCTGGTAAGTTAGTAAAAAGTACCACAATTTAACTTTCCTCTTTACCAATACCTTCATCCCATATCCCATAGGCTGGCTCAGTCCTTTCATTCCTTTCCTGAATTGGACCACAGAAGAAGCAAGAGTGGATACAGCCAAGCACTAGTATGTTTAATTGTATAAAGTTAGACTGTCATTTAATGTATACCTAGCAAATTTAGTTCTCGCAAATTTCACATGCTGATGTGCTCTGCTTTGACAGATACCATCTAAGTTTCTCTGATAGAGATTTACTGTGACATCTGTTGTTATGCTTTGAACACGTGCAAGTATGTGAGCAAACAGCAAGACTCCAAACCTCTTGCGCCTCCCTTGTGGTAGGTAGTTAGGTACATGGGATAAAAACAGAATCTTCTCCTTGGAGCCTAAACAGGAAGAGAGCTCTGAGGACAAGCAATGCATGCTGGTCCTTCTCACCTAGACTCAGCCACCAACTGTGCAATGAAAGCGGAAGGTCAGACAGGCAGCCAAGGTCCAGGGCAAGCAGTAAACCAAGTTGTTTATCCTGTGCTCATTCAGGACCAGATCTCAATTCCATCAGAATAATTGATTTTCCCATAAATGTGTATCTCTGCTTCATATGGAGCTAAATTCTGGAGCTAAAGCACTGAAGCAACATAGACTCAAAGCATTTGGAATACACAGAAAACCAATTTGAGCATTTCAATATTATGAAATGTAGGGCCCAGAAGAGATGCAATTACTCAAGAAAGACCTCAGAAACAATTCTGAGCATTGTCTATTTCAGGAACCAAACGTTACTTTCTATTATTGATTCATCCGATTTATAGCTTTGTGTGGGTCTGCTAAATATTAATTATTAATTAGATGAAGGATATATAAAATAAAGAGCAGAGAGCTTACAGTGATTTCCTGAAATTAACATAGAAGGGTTTCCTGGTCCTAGGCATTATCCCCAACCAGAATTTCTAAACTACATTTGTAACAATCAAATTCCTTTCAGTACAAATGTTTTTTTATGCCTCTTCCCTAGAGATACAAATAAAATGTTCCTAGAAATGAAACTCATATAATGTACTGGATTAATATCTGAGGTCTCTAAACAGTCTTTTAATATGCTAAATTCATTGCAGAGTTCTGTAATCATTGTTACTACCTCTGACACAAACCTCTTACCTAAAGGGATACATGTACAAAGCATTTATTATTTTCTCCTAAAAGCTTATTTTTTAAGTTACTCACTGCCCAGTGAACAGATTCATATCATAATCAGCCATAACAGAAACATCAAAACGAGTTTATCTAACAACATCGAGAATGTAATTTTAGGTAAACATGACTGTGTGATAAATCTTTGTGAAATCTATTTTATTTTCACACTGACTTCTATATAAAAAGGTGTATATATTACCACAGGTGGGGAGCAAATCTATAAGTCTGAGTGAAAAACTTTAACATAGGAAATATGGTTAGTGATCTGGCCAACCTGTGTGTGCGGTGTGAGATCACATCTTGAAACAGCTGCCTGTCGGGAAGTGTGGTTCTCCTAGGGATTCTTTATTAGCTGTGAGGTCTCCTGTCCATGTTTGGGCACTAGGATCTTCTTCCAAGGCATAGGAGTTTCTTCAAGGTCTGGTGGTCTTTTGATGGCACATTTACAAAGTCCAGTGATTCATGGATTTTCCAAGTAACCAGAGTAGTAGAGCTATGGAGCTGGGTAATCACAGACAGGGCCCCCACTGTACATTCAGGTTGTCTTAAACTGAAAACTGCCTTTGCCTTGAGGCCCTTTGTTGTACTGTGTTAATATTCAACTTCACTCATTTTCTTAGTAATGGATCCTACAGATGAATTTTAAGAGAACAGCTTGTGAGTGGAGACCTTATATCCCTGACCTTTGTGATACCCAGGGTATAGGGTTGATGCATAGTGAACACTCAACAGGTGTTTTCAGAAACAGCCCACAGGTGTTCCCTAAACAGAAGGAGAATGAAAATTCCTTATTTGGAAAGAAATGCTGGAAGAAGCACAAATTCAATGCACCTATGTCAGCGTGTGAAGCAACTAAAATTCCCAGCAGCAGGGGGTAAAGAAATGAAAGGATCCTTCTTTCAATATCTGCCAAATACTGGTTTTGTGGCACCGAGCAATGTACTCAACTTCTCTGAACCTCAGTGTCCTTATCAGTAAAGTAAGATTAAATGATATCTATCTCACATGTGGCCTATATAAATTGCCTAACAAATGTTATTTCCCTACCCTCTTCCCTGGTAAGTGTTGAGGAAACTAAGCATTGTTCATTGCACCCTATAGTATGATATAACAATAGACATAATATATATTGTGTACTATATACAAATATATTATGCCTGGTGTGGTGGCACATGCCTGTAATCCCAGCACTCTGGAGGCTGAGGCAGGGGGGTCGTTGTGAGTTTGAGACCAGCCTGGGCTGCCAAGTGAGCTCAAGGCCAACCTGAACTGCGTAGAGAGACCCTGTCTCAAAAAGACAAAAAAAAAAAAAGTATATTTGATATGTAATATGTAATATAATATGTAATAGTATATTGTCCTAGTTATTTTTCTCTCATTACTGGGACAAAATATCTGACAACCAAAATTAAGGAAGGAAAGGTTTATTTAGCTCACAGTTAGTGGAGGTTTCAGTCCATACTGAGCTGCCTCCAAGGCAGAGTGGCACATGGCAGATGGCAACAGTTCCTGGTGCAGAAAATAGCAAAAGTAACAAGAGGAAAAGGGGAAGAGCAGAGAGCAAGCCTCTTTCCCTCCCTATATTGTATGCAGGTGACCTGCCCCAGGGTGGATGTAGCCCTCACACCCAAAATCCGAGCACTGGACCATGAATCAATCATAAACTCTAGAAACTGGCACCCATGACTGCATGAGGCTTTGGGAGGACATCTAGACACAAGCATTCCCAAGTTTCTGATAATCTACAGAATTTCAAATACCAGTTGTGATTTTTCTTTGCTTTCTGTTTTATTTTGCTTAATGCCAGCAACTTGAAAGATACCTGGCACCCTGCATGCGACCAAGCACCATATTTCTTGCCAAAGCAAAACAGTGACATTTTTAGGCATTTCAGGACTAGAGCAATGTACTGTTTATATTACTTCTTCCAAGAGGGAAATTCCTCCTTTCATATGAAAGAGAACTCTAAATTCAGAGGGAGAGATACACCATGAGGAATTAGTCCCTGGGACTGGAAGGGCCTAACTTTCAGTCAATTAATAGGCCACATGTGCACAAAAGAGATGTTTTTATTCCAATGAATATCTGTGCCACTGAGTAACTAATGGGAATCCTCTTCTTGAGGCAAGAGGGGTGATGAGCAGTGCATGGTCACTTCTTCCCCAATCAGAGTCCTCAGTCCCCAAGCACAAGCCACAGATAACGCGGGGTCCACTTGCCACCCCTGGTGGTTCAGAGGCACATGCAGTTTCACCAAATGTGGCACACTGTCCTTATACCAGAACTTGTCCATTTGGCGGGATTTTCAAATCAAGAAATCCACATCCCTCAAGGCTGGATGTAAGGTTTAAACTAGCATCCCAGAGAAGAAAGTTCAGCACTTAGATACACAGCTCCCACAGAATGGAATTTTAATGACAGCAAAACCTGATCTCCTGGCTCAGAAATCCAGAGTCTTTGTTCTTTTCATGTTTTAACATTTCACTAGGTCATCTCTTTTATTCTGGTTCCTCTCCTGTAAGAACTGAAGAGAGGCCATCTGTGGCCCTCTGAACTGTTTTCTTACCTACGATGTTTGGATGTGCATATCTTAGGAAATTCTTAGGAAAGATACTTTGTTTGAGGTGTCTCTCTTTGTTCTGGAATTCAATGGTAAAATAGTTAAGTTTGACCCAACAAATCCAGTTTGGTGCTGTGACAGGAACACATGGCTTTGCATACATGATACTTTGAACCTGTGCCATCCTGAGTGTTATTGACTCATTGGAGGGGCAAGGAGAGAGACAGAAAGCTCAGGGAGACACTCAGACGTTAAAGGAAAGCCCAGACCTTTGATGTGCACTTTTACACTCTTTGAAAAAATATACTTGTCTAAGATTGCTATTTCTGAAAATAAAGCTTCTGTTTGGGCACAGCGCTGTATTGTTAAAAGCCTGGTTGCAGAGTCAAAATTGGGAAACTTTTTCCCCCAGAAACAGATACATGTGGATACTTTGGGGCCCAGACCAGGTTCGGGGAAATTCTGAAGTTGCTGGGAGTCCCCCTATGTCCCTGAGCGGTGCAGCCTGTGCTCCGGAGCGCAAGCAGAGGGCGGTATGGCATTTTAATGTGCTTTATCAAAGTGTGATTTCATCTAAAGGCCAGAAAACGTAAGAAATTGTCTTCCTTCTAACTCCTTTAACTGCTGCCAACATAGTAGAAAGATGGGTATCGGAGGCCAGTCCTCACGCAGCAGGCCGAGCTTTTCATGTGGTTGGAGAGCAGACCTGCTTATTCCTGATGCTAACCCATTGCTCAGCTCCCTGGGGCAGTTTTCCCTCAGAGGTTCTCCTTATTAACAGCAAAGCCATTTTAGCATTCATAAAATACTTGTACCTAATGTCTGATAAGCAGTGTGCTTAAATTCAGGCTCTGCTCTTGTCCTAGCAGAATTATGTCGTAACAGTAAAGAACTCCAGCTTCAGAGGGGAGGTTGAGTGAGTCAAAGACTCACTCTATTACACATGGGTATTTTCTCTGCAGCCAGAGCCTGAATTAGAAGAACATCACAGATGCAAGGCACATTGGACAAGGAGCACACGTGTGCATTTAAATCATGTATATCTTACTTTTTTACTGATGTAATTGTGAAATATGTTCTTTTTGCATTCATAATTAGGGGGTGGAACAGATGGTGAAGACTTAGTTTAAAATAATCTGTCATTAAAATTACCTAGCCTACTGGTAATTCTCTCTGTCTGGAGTTAGGTCAAAGGAAAAGAGTTTAGGGTGATTTTTTTTCCCACTTCTGCACTGGAATGTAGAACAAACCACTAATTCCAGAGTAGTTACATGCACAAGAATTGTCCCTAGCAGGGCACCATAGAAAGACTTCACTCTGAGAAATTTGGCTGCAGTAGAATATGCATTAAAAAGGAATGCAGAGACAAAACTCTTTTGACAATACAAATCCGTTTAGCACAATGCATTAAACATTAGTATACCTTCAATCATGAAGCTATAGTTAATTTCATACTTTGCAAGGAAATAACCTCATTGTTTGACAAATAGTGTTAGAAGCATTCAGCTTTTGGGGTTAAGAAACTGTGCTATACTCTTTATATGTTACACTGATGTCAGGGGATATAAATTATAATTACAGGCATTATTATTCAGAGATGCTGTAGCTCCTGACTTCTGTATCCAAGCCTCATTCCTTGCATGTATACATCATAGACTTACTAGGATGTAACAAAGGAGATCTGTCTGGATGGCTAAGAACTGTTTTCAGTAATAAGAAAATTGTCTTGATAAATCAGATACTTGCGCATCTTTAAAATGTGTGTTTTACAGTTTTTCCTAAGATTTTTGTTCTCCACCTGCTTTGAGGGAAGCAGATAGATTTCAGTATGGCTTTATAATAAATCTTCTTGAGGAGGGACTAGCATTAACATTTGTGTGGGTTCTTTTTCATCTTAATCCAACCTTAGTTAATAATCAGAAAATTCTACATAGTGGGTAAGAAGATGTAATTAACCTTTTGACCTGAGAATCTTAATTGGTGCCTGTTGAAAACAGTGGGCAGTTAAAAAAAATTAAAAAGTAACCTGCAGTGATTGAGTAGCACTGTGTATAATAGCTTTCTCCATTCAAAATTTTAAAAAAAAATTTCACAGAACTTTCAGATTAATAAGATTTGGTTTCCAAGACTACTGATTGAATATTTCCTTTCTCCTCCTACCTTTTTAAATTTCAGCACCCACATGAAACCAATATTGATGCTACGCCTCCAACTTTCCTAAGCAGCAGAATATAACTAACTATACACAGGGACAGCCTGGGGTCAGATGCTAATGGCTCTGTGAAGAGTGGCATTGCCAATCTGTTTTAGGCCCAAGATCACCTACTATTTCTTATTCAAAAAGTAGTAAAACCTGAGTTCTGGATATTTATCTATCTATATCTATCTGGATATTTATCTATCTATATCTAGATCAATTATATCTATCTAGACTATAGATATAATTGACCAAAATGATAAGCATAAAAGTGAAAACTAATCAGGCTTTTTTTTTAACCTCTATAATCACTAACAACTAATCTGACTAGCTGTTTTCTCCCAACCAAACTGGCTGTTATTTTTAATTGAATTGACTGGATGTTTTTGTGTCATGTCGACATAGACTCATTTTAATCTCACTAGGAAATTGGAACATGTGTGAAAGCCTCTAATTTTGCCAGACAAAACTGGCCAGTTCTTAGATGGCCACTGCTTAATAGCATCAGATGTTTAGCCTCCAGATATTTCCTTCCTCCATGGATGGCACCCAAATCTCCTCTAATATTTTAGTATGTACATGAGGTCTTAACCTCCTATTAAAGTCTGTGTTAAAAGTGACAATCCCCACAAGTGGGAAAGTAAAGGATATGTACAGGTGGCAATGACATATCTATTCAGGAAGAATAAATAAACACGTAGGAAGACTATAAAAGAATCCACCCTTACCCTGATGCTCCAAACATCAGGTGATACCCCAAAGTATATTGGAAACCTCTGGCATCTAAATATGAAAATAACTTAATAATGCCATAAACAGTGGGAAAATAATTTCTTCAATTTCCTCTTAATTGTTATGGAGTGTGTGTTAGGAAAGGAGAGAGCATCAAGCTTAGAGACAGAACTGGATTAAATAAGCCCTGGTTGAGCAGTTGTTAGGCACTTGCAAGGCAAAGACATTGCCCCACCATTGAGAAATTCAGTCTCACTGGGAGTCGAATAAACCAGCCAGGATCGCACAAGATTGTAAAAGCTTTAATGATTTCCTGGAAGTGCTGGAAACTAAATTCTGCCTTGCCCCAAGCTAGCTGTTTGATCTTGTCCAACCTTGTAGCTGCTCTGCGCCCCGGTCTCCTCACCTGGAAAACGAGGATTCAGTCTACAGGAGACTGTCTGTGTGCCAGCTCATTTCTTCTGCTCCCAAGGAGCCTGCTGTCACTCGCAGAGAAGTTCTCCTGGGATCTCTGTCAGTCATCAGTCTCCTTTGACAGGAGCAACATTGTAAAGTTTGAGAAGATGGCTGACTCGATTCTCTGTGATTGCCCATGCCATGGCTATTTGGTTAAATGAAAAACCTAAAATGGTCCTTTCCTCCAAGGGGAGGGTCTTTATCCTCAAGAGACAACTTACTTAAGTTCATGATGCATGGAAGTGAGATCCTTCCCAAACGTGTGAGAAGGAACCTTCTTTCCCTTTGCGTCGGTCCCTCGTGTAGTGAAACCCGTGCAAAGGGAGAGAAGAGTGAGAGGGGCACACTCCACTGTGCAAGGTTCTACCTTCATCAGTCTGGTCAAAGGAAACCACTTCTCTGAGACAGTATTTTGTTCCCCACAGAGATTCCCGAGGAAACACTCCACAGCAAAGGTGACCAGGTGACGTCTGGTAGAAATGACTTGTGAATTTTCTTACCATTCCATTTCCCCTTTGCCACCCCTAATAATTAAGCAAAGCATTCCAAAACATGTGATGCTGTTTGAAAAGCTATAAGATGCTTCTTGTAAGTTATTTTAACTTCCTAAGTGCTCTGAATATTTATCTTTTCATTAGTTCACACGTATCAGTTAGAGAATGTTTATTTTTAGCAGAAAGCAGAATAGTTATTGAATCTGACTGTCAGGATTGAAATCCAAATTCCAAGCCAGGAATGAGCTTGCCTAACTTGGCTAAGCCTCAATTTCCTTGTACTGTATATAAACATAGATATTATAATTTCTTCATATGATACTTGTGAAAATGTAAAAAGACAATACATGCAAACTGCTGAGGACATATTGCTTAATAAATATAACCTGTTATTGTTATACTGTCTTTACTGAAAATTTGTCTTGTGTATAATTTGTTCTTCTGAAAAAAAATAATTTGTTCTTCTGTGACACAATATAAAATGACTTTGAATTGTTTTCAAAACTCAGTAAATTAAAGAATGGGGTTGGGTGCCACCCAGAGTTTTGGACCAGTGTGAGGCAGGGAAGAGGGGTCAGGAAATATGAAAATCTACATTTCATGTATACATATCATATATATAATATGTTTATTCATCTATGTGTATATAAATTCATTGTCTTGGTCCCTTATGTGTTAATATAACAGAGTGCCTGACACTGGGTAATGCATAAAGAACAAAGGTTTATTTCTTATTCTTCTGGAGGCCAAAAAGCCCAAGGTCAAGGGGCTCGTATCTATCCCGGCAGAGCCTTCTTGCTGTCATCTCATGGCAGAAGGCAGTAGGCACTATGAAGAGGGCGGGAGGGGACCAACTCATCCCTTCATCAGGAACCCACTTTTGGAACAACTAAAAGTGGGTTAAAGAGAGTTAATCCTTTCACGAGGGCAGAGCCCTCTCAGCCTCCTCACCTCCTTTAAGGCCCCTCCTTGCAACACTGCTGCAGTAGAGATCAAGTTTTCAACATGGGGACTTTGGGGAGCACATCCAAGCCATAATGTTTGAACACACACAGTGATTTCAAAACAGTTTCAGCATTCAAGGAGAATGAAGTTATTGCTCGGCTTTGAAGGCGTACATGTTACTATCAGAACTTTACACACTTCTTCCACCTTTCTACATTTAAAGATGTATATCATTAATTTGTTTACATTTCCCACATATTTTGTTCCCTACAAAGATTTCCTGCATTTGCAAATTCTTAGCTTTTGTTAACATCACTAATCCTTAAAACCTCTTTTCCGGGGCAAGCAGCACTTGTGCAGTCTACCTTGTTAAAAATAAATAAAACAAGACAAAAGACATGAGGACAATGGAGAATATGAAATGCACTCAGACTGCAAGAATTTGAAACAAATGTATTCCCAATCTGAGTGTTGTAGTTAGAGCCCATGATGATTTATGCCATTTATTGGATTGGAAATGTGACCCTCCATTTGGGAAGTTGCACTGCGGTCTCAGGAGTTACAGATGATGTAGCATCCTTTTATTCTTTCATTCTTCTTCTTTTGTTTTCAGGAGTTGTAATAGAAGCTAGATCTATCAGATAAAAGTTTAATACAGAGTTCTGCACAACAAGATTGCAGTTTGTAAGGTTTCAGCCCATAAACATTCACCCATGATATACCGAGCTTTCCTATTTGTTCTAACACAATAAGCCCTGGGAATGAGGCGGGTATAACCCTTTATTAATTAGTAAACTTTTGATGTCTGTAGTGGTTATAGTAGTAATTTTACTTGTTCTTCGTATATAAACCTTTTTTTCTTTTATTTCATTATAATTTCCTTTCCTGTTCAGCTATTTAATAGAGAACCTTGCTGATTTAATCTCAGTAACCACTGAATCCCAAAAAATAAAGGCAACATCTCATAAAATCAGCATGACCTTATTTTGTACATGAATATAATGTATCTTGATCAAAATGACACAGACAGAAAGAAGTCCCTGAAATAAAGAGATGTTTGTCTTCTCAATTCAGGTCTTTCATTTGTTCATGTATAATGCAATGCTGAAAAATGTTAGGGCTTTTGTAACCCATGAAGGAAAATGTTCTTAAATTTCAATGTGTTGCTTTGTATCAGTTGCCTTATTAATATCTATTATATATTTATTAACCTACTTGTATGTTTTTTTTTTTCCCTGCAGTCCCTGGATGGCTTTGTATTTGCACTAAACCAAGAAGGAAAATTTTTGTACATTTCTGAAACGGTCTCCATCTACCTAGGCCTCTCACAAGTAAGTTGAACAATTTAGATTCATGGTGACAATTGTGAAGGCTCAGCCAGCCTTGTGTTTTTCCTTCTTCAGGAGATGTTCTGCTTAGCATGAATTATCAAACTTATTATTTAAGGGACTCCCCCTGACTCTTCTCTCTGTCACTGAGAAAACTGTCAGCATTAACTGTTCGGAATAAACTTGTGCTCAAAAATTTTGTTACCCTCTCCACCCACCAAGGATCATTATTAATTTATTGGAAACAAATGAAGTTTCTTCTCTCAGTTGTTTTGAACTTTGAAACCTCCATGCCCTGTAGGAGAGGGACACACTAATAGTGCTTCCCTTGTGTCCTATTACTGGATGTTTATGGAGAGCCCTGCATTATCTTGGGAGCTGACACAATGACAGGAGTCATTTGGAGTCAAGAAATGCTGAAAGAGACCATTAAAATGTGTTGAGGAGGGTTCCAGCAAGGATATATTTTGCTGCCTTTGCAAATGCTTCCTAATGCTGAAAGACAGTTTCATAAAGTAAGACATCCTTTCATGGTTTGCTGTTTAATTCTTCACATGTGTGTGTGAGGGGAGAAAAGAAGATGGAGTCTGATGGGGTAAGGGACAAATCCTAGATGGTCTCGATACTCCCCTGGAACACAGAAAGTTGAGTTCCACTGGATTCCAAGGCATAAGCTGCATCTATAGAGTGCCAAAATATCCTGAAGTAAAGTTTGCCACTCAGCTACTTATCCAGATGTTTTCTCCATGAAAGTGCTGAATATCTGAGTATTTGTACCTGTATAGGTGACTGACTGTGTTTGACCCTTTTCATCTGGTGGTTTGCAGGGAGGAAAACACAGCCTGAACGGGAGGGATTTTGTTGTGTGTGATGATCTGCCAAGTTGGATAATCCACCCCTCATTCTTTTGCCCCTCGGAGCTAAAGATAGAGATAAGATTCACCTTTCTCCTCTTAAGCAGGACCCACGCAGACTCATTGCTTCTGAAGGCTGTCATAGTGCTAAGCAAGCAGCCAGCAGGCCTGGAATCCTTTGGCTCTTAGTGAGTTTTCTGGGTAATAGCTAAATTAGGAAAGACACTGGGAAATAATAGAGAGATTTGGCACTTGAGAGGGCTGGCGAAGGAGAAGAAACACTGCCAAATTTGATTATTTACTGTTGAGAATCCAAATAAGGGCTGTGATCGTTAACGCTTCCTCGAAGCACACATACTGCAGTATAGAGAATAATTCTATTTCATGTGGACTTGGAGAAATCCAGTGATAGAGACTGAGCCATTGTTAACTATTAGTAGTCTCGTATCTTGTTGAAATGTCTGCTTTTGTAGTAGCCTTTAAACCTTGTGTTAATCTGCTTGGGACCGAGTATTGCGAATCTCCAGTTTTGAAACTGTGTGCTGCCGTGTTGTTTAGACTTCATACAACTGGAGGTGCCGCTGTGTGTTGTTCTCCAGTGCCCACATTCATCTGTTTTATGCAGAGTATCCAACGAAGTTTAATAAGCCAGTAAAGAAGAAGGATGAATAATTAGTTTAAGCAGGTAAATGCTAATTAGGGGACTCCTGAAAAGCATCCATTATATACCAGCTCCAAACACATTTTACAGCCCTGGTTAGTGGTGTAATCCAAATTCTGTCAAGGCAACTGCATTTTCTGTAATTGAGATGTGTATGTTTGCTTTGCATAACAGATGGCTCTGTGTGCTTAGACTGATAGCTAGGAAAATAATAATTGCATTATTCTGGCCAAAAGAATATTAGCTCTTGGGTTTTGGCCATTTCAGTCAGTCCTCCTGCCAGCACAGCATATGCACATATATGGATTGGATTTTCAAGGAAATTGATGCATCTGGAATAGTGTGGCCATCTGAAATATCATCTGTTCAAGAAAAATTTGGCTTTAACCCTGTGCTGGTTTCTCCTTAAAAGCAGTTTGTTTCTCTGCTTCTCTACATAGCATTAAGTCAATCTTTTCCTAAAATCAGAAACAAGTAACGGTGGTTCCTGCAGAATAAAGTAGCTATATAGAAATAGTTTAGAAATGGCAACCTCTGTGCATTCATCCCTTGTCTGTACACATGATGGCTTTTCAAGTGTGCGCCGATAGTAGGCATCTTGACCAGGGGCAGACCTGGCGGTGAGGTGCGGTGCCTTCTTCTGTGGTGGGCATTTGCGATGTTGGTAGAAGGGGTCTCGTGCACAGCACAAGGCTTCTTCTAGCAGCACTCCATGACAGAGATGATGAGGGTAAGTCAGAAGGAAGAAATTTTGCATATACCAATTTAGTAAAAAGCTAAAGTGCAAAGATAGTTCTGGGTTTGTATGAAAGTAACCCGATATGTTGCATTTTTTAAATGCCCAAAGCCTGAAGAGAAAAGTCTATCCTGAAAATTGGGGAGAAAATTTGCAAGCCCGTTAAGGTCTTAAGTCCTAATAGGGAAATTCAGGCCCCTGAGCTTTAAGCTTTCCTGAGTTTCTTCAATGTTCTTTTGCAGGTGGGGAGGGTGCATAGCATTTGAGGGACAAAAAGAAAACACTCTTACTCAGTTGCTCATTTGCTCTTCTATCCCTTTTCCCTTAATTAAATGTGAACCAAATGTTCTGCTTGTGTTCTATAACTTCGGCTAAGTGGTTATTCCATCACATTCTAGATAGCGATAAGGAGTCTAGAAAGTATTGGCCCCTGCTTTCCTTTAAAAATAGTTTAAAAAAAAAAAAAACAACATGTGACTCTTATCAGCAAATGCTTACCTAAAGAAAATATTGAGGAGTACTGTGAGCTTGTCAGTTTCTTAGTGAGAGGATGGCTGCATCTGCATTTCTGACTCTCAAGATATTCCTTGCTCAGTTTTATTTTCTTTCGACATGTAAATAAATATGGTGGCTTTAAAACGGCTTATGCTCAGGAAAGAACTAGGATTCTTTTTGGCTCATGAGCAAACCAAGTAAGGAAACTTCTCCTGTGCTCTGGGGTGGAGCCTGGGTGAGAGATGCAGCCCCTGAGTGCAAAGCGGGCAGAGCGGCTGGCGTTGGTGTGTGCACTGCTGCTGCCGTCTCGGCGCCTTCCTGTTGTGGTGATGAAAGGGATGGAGCGAGCCATGGTGAGATCTGAGCCTCCACAGCAGCCCGCTGACTTTGCTACTTAGGAAGGTGGGTAGACAGACACACAGACAGGCACATTTCACTTAAGAATGGGCATTAGGTTATGGAATTGTGCACTATTGACTTGGTTTTCTGGGTGAAAATGGTTTGCAGTTCCCATGAGGCCTTTTCTTAAGGGAAGAACCCCTAATATAAGGCTGATTTTGCTTTGCATAGAGATTAAAGGACTGCTGATACCTGTTCATGGCATTCAAAGCTGTTAAAGACAACACAACTCTTTAGCCATAATGGAATTTTGGCAAAAGTGAAAATGAAAAAAAAAAAAAAAATAGATTCCCTAATGCTGAAAAGGTAGTGATGATATGGAGCCAGCTTTTATGAAATCTCTTCCAAAACATAAGGGACTTAATCACCAGAGAATCCAAAAAAGACATTCCATGATAAATATAAAGCATTCTATTTGATATAGGATGAAAAGCTTAGAGAAATATTTTTGTGTCAGCTTTTATCCTCCCATCCCCACAAAGGATTTGAAACAAACATATGCAATAACATAATGTCAAAATAAAACAAGAAAGTAAGGAAAAAGACAAATAAAAATGACTACTCAATACCACTGAGTAGGAGAACATAATTAGATGCTGAGAAAATATGGTGTATGTAGTCTAATAAAACTTTAGTGTTACCTGTGAGCTTCCTGGTAACCAAAGAAAGAACAGAAATATCATTAACTATCACAAATCAGGAAATAGTGCTTCTCAAGGAGAGCAAAATTCTGTAGAACTAAAGTCTGAAAATAAATCTTATACGTATAGAGGCTAACATATGGATTATGATGTACTGATATGCTTCCATGGAAGTCCACGTTCACACCAAGACTGTAGTAATGGTGTGCATGAGAAGCACACACACACATAGGTCTCACACACGGGCAGAGCCCCCCTTCCCCTCAGTCATGGCTGGGCTGAGGACCGTTTTGAGAATGGCATTCTCTTCTAGCCTCGCAAATACCATTGGCTATTTTGATAGTTTATATAATTTCAACTCAGTTATCCTTTGTGCACACTCAAATCCTGCATTTTCCTCTAAATGCTCATGAGGAATACAATACTATAGTTGCCAGAGATGGAGGACACAGGTCTCAGTTAATCAGAGAATAAAAAATGGACTCATGTCTTCTGAAAACATTGTTTGGGAAATGAGAGTTAATGATTCTGGTTCACATCTATGCCAGCAGTGTTTCCCAGTTAATGGAATCTAGAGCAAATTGAGAAATTAAACACTTTTCTTTACTGTTGTGACATTGAAGGAAAATATCCTACACACCAGTTGAAGCCTCTTTTGAAATGTGTTCTAATCATACCCCACGGCCTCCATTGCCTGCCTGCATGTAATGAGTCCCTTCCCCTCTTCTCACTTCATACCAGATATTTCCTGGCTCTTGCAAGCCAGCCAAAGGGTAGCCGCAGACGGGGTTACAAATTGGCTAGTTTCAGGGGCAGCTGCTGAAAGGTCCAGGTTAGTTGTGGATATAATGTGGGCTAAAATAGGTGACAGTGAAAGAGGGTAAATGGTTGTTTTAAATGTCGCTCTTTTTTGTTTTAATCCATGCAGGTATATTTACCATAAACTCCCTCCCCCATCCTGTTGTTCATCTCCATATTTTAGGTTTCTCTGCATTTGTGATATAGAATGGCAAATAAAATTACAGCTACTGCACACAAGTACAAGGTCAAATAAGTGACAGAGCTCAGTCTATTTGTGAAGCTAGTCTGAAAGGGAACCATGGTGCCAAATGTGGTTTATTTGAATAATAAAGAAGAATTAGATTCCCCTGATAACTTGGCTGAGGGCCAATAAATCACTGGAGGTTAAAGATGCTTTGCAACTGCCATGTCTTTCTTTTGCTTTTCCAAGTGCAAGCCTCAACTCTTCCATTCTCTGTTTTTCAATGCAAATCAAGTTGAGGTTAGTATGTGGTTAATACTCTTATTCCTGTGCTTATAAAAGAGTAAAAGATATGTGTGTGTATATCTATTTTTTTCTGTAGTAAGGTGAAAAAAGAAGACATTAGCTTTCCTTATAAGTTATTACTCTTGTATGGCATTATCACATCCAGGAGAGCTGGAATACAAGGACAAAAAAAGTATTATTATTTTAGCACAACAGAGGGCTTGCAATGATAGAGACAAGTGTTAGCACTTTTAGACCTGGTTTTCTAAATATATGCAGCACTAGGGTAAGTGGGGTTCCTTTACTAGATGGATACAAATATTGCTTTATGTCCCCCTTTAAGCCTTCTCAATGGGCACAGCTTAATTTTTTAAAAAGGAGAAAAATGTACACTTCTCTTCAGTTTGTGATGTGTTCCCCCGCCCCCCGTGAGAAAGTCTGCATTTTTCTCCTGTACTAATCATAAAAAGTTCATCACTTCTGGATGTAACAAAGAAAAATGCCCTTTTGAATGTGGAAGCTCTGAGGGTTTGGAGACTATTGAGGAAATATAAGTATCAAAATAATTCAGAAACAGTACAAGGCGCAGTGGCACATTATCAATTTACAACATTTAAATTGATAAATGCTTGGTGGTGAAGGCCTACAAGGGCACTTTGAAAAGCAAATAGCGACCTGGTGAAGAAATTGATTTTCCCCCCCCCGAAAATGACTGCATGATGCATCATTTGACTGCATGCTGTCCGACTGCTTGACAGAGATAATCTCAGCAATCCCACGGGTGACCTTATCGTTCTCACCAGGGCAACTTTGTCTACGTTCTGACTTTGTGCATGTCAAGGTTCCTCTGGCGGGATCCTTGGGGGAAAAAGTTCCTCTGTTCGATCCAGATATTGAACTATTCACTCCTCCCCCTTTTCCCGACACCCCACCCTCCCAAACAGGCAAACATGCCTTTTTTATTTCATCCATAATTATGAATAAGCCAGGCCCAGGAATACAGCTCTGTGCTCTGTATCTTTGTTGAAGCCCTCACTGCCTTTTAGTTCGCATAGTTCTTAGGTGATAATCTATAGTGGCAGGGATCTGTTTATCAGAGGAAGGAGAAAAATCCCCTAATGTTCTGCCATAGTATATTGTTATCTTAGGCAAAATAGAAAAAAAAAATCTAACCAGTTTTTTTCCTTCCTTTTATGTGCAAGCCCCCCGATAGTTTTGACACAGAAACCTCTTGAAAACTGTCTTGTGTTTATTTCTAATAGTATTCTCTCACCATCCAGTGATTTTACATTGTTTTCTCTTCAGACTTTAAACTTAACGTAACAGTGACATAAGGCCTGGCTAACACGTTACCCCGAGTATTTGGCCATGAACCCAGTGGCAATCGTTTCTTGCAGAGATTTGATACAACTGTGAGGCTTCATCAAGACCACTGGTGTTTGAGAAGTATTTTTCTTCCAGAGGGGGATAATTGACGGTTTTTATGCTCGGCTTTTTTTTCTGTTGATGTCTATGGATGTGTGTGTGCACGTCTGTTTATCCGTCATCTGCCTGCCACACAGCTTGTCGTTGATAATTACAATTCTTGATTAGCCATTTCTTGAAAGCAGCAAATCCCCTGCCTGGTTTGGCCCCCTGAAGCTACAGTCCCCACTGCCTTTGACACCCTCGGTTCACCATCTTCAACCCCTTTTACCTCCTTCTTTCATCCACAACATTAATTCTGAGTGAACAAGACGTGCTTCCTTGCTTTTGACAAGATTTGCTGCAGTCTCATGCGACAAAAACCCAACACTCATTCCAGATTCAGAAAGTAGGATTTATAACAGCATTTTAATTTAATGTTGGATGTCGAACATATAAAGAGATCACAGTAGTACTAGAGCTGAAAATTGATGCCTTTTTTATTAGTGTCCTCTCAGAAGTGGGTGAGACGCTGTTTGTGCAATGGAGCACAGAGCAGCACAGTCAGATGAATGAGGATATGCTATCTGCAAGGAATCATATTTCAAGCCACTGTCGGCCTCTATTGATGTGCTCAGAGTTGAAAGGTTATGCTAGTAAATGCCATCCGAATTTCCAGCATTAGAAATCGGTAGAATAATCTGCTGGCTGTCACTTTATGCTCAGCCCAAATGCACTGCGTGAAGATGTTTTACTTATTTTAACTCCAAATTAATTTCTTATTGCTGGTGCATTCCTGTCTCTCTCGCATACCTCCATCAGTCCCCAAATGGGTCTGATTTTTAACAGGTCTTTAGAGTGGACAGTATCTGAGAAGACAAGTGCGTGATTGTACAGAAGAATCATATTATTGTTTTTTATTCCTTTGAACATATTTTACCGGGCAGGGAGGCTAAAACACAGGAAATCTGCAACTCACACAACCTCAGGACAGTTCAAGATGGGCTCACCATTGTCAAATGTATAAATCAAAGTCCTTTTGCATTGCTGCTTAATTTCTGGAGTTAACGTGATCAAGAAAAAAAGGGAAATGGAGTATTCTTCATTTAATGAATAAGAAATATAATGTCAAAGGAATATGCTTTCTCAGGAACTAGCTTGTTTTATTTGTGTTGATAAAATGGTATTTTCAGATTCATTTTTGAAGTAGAGCACTAAGCATAAGTAAGATTAAGAAAATTTAGCCATCACTCTAAGTCTGTAATTTATTCATTTTTAAATAATGAAATGATGTTTTCTGAATTAACCTATGTATTATTCATGCAGGCACTGGCAATGTAATGTCCCTGGTTTTCTGGAAAGCAATGTACATTTCTTTGCCTGACAAGCAGTATTTTCTATATGGTATTAATTTAATGGCTTACTTTATTATGCAAAGTTGGAAAGTAAAGATAATTTTTGTCCATAATGTGGTGCTTATATAGACAATATATGCAAAATAATACCTCTCCACCTAGCCCAGCTATCCTTTCACAGTTAGCACAGACCATACGAGTGAATGGACACTGCTTATAGGAAGACTAAGAAATAACTTGACCTTCTGGTGACGAGGTCATAAAATCACTAAATTTCTATGAAATCTAAACTTCATTTCTGTGTACACACATTCAATGTATGTCTTACAGAAAAAGACACGATTTTCATGACAACAGTAATAGGGCAACAATTTCAGTGATAATTTCCATTGGAATATAATAAGGAAATTGACCTTAATTTTTTGCATAAGTTCTAGAATTAGACTAATAGCCAGAAAAGCAATACTAGTTTTAGCTAACAAATGCCCCATGGCTTCTTATCTTTCTTATCCAGACTCCTTCTTTTTGATGACAGTCCAAAAATGTAATCTCTTTTTCCTCAAATCATCACTTTTAAGAGACTGATGGCAGTTGGTTCCATTATTTAAGATTTCCTCTGATTTATATTATGTATATAGCTATAAATATTAGCTATAACTAATACTTATTATAACTATATATATGTGAATGCAAGTCAGTCTGTTCATATACCAATATACATAGCTAAATGTATACAGTTGGCGTCTTTCTGACGCAGTTTTTGCACTAGCTGTATTTTTGACTAGTGATATAAATAATTTCTGAAATGATTCACTAAAACAGCAAACTAGGTTTTCCTTTGGGTGTCTCCTCCTTACAGCCTCCTCCAGCTGCAAATTTACCACATTCAATCATAAGACAAAAACTTTCTCCAAGGCTGTTAATTTTTAATGTGCTGGCAGATTAAATCTATTGCTTTCAATAACTAGGCAAACTTTTTGAGAGAAAGAGAATGCATGCAAGGAGAAGTTTTCTCTGGGAAGGAAAAAGACGAGGTCTGCGATGGGCATTGTCATAGCATATGAGGCCCTTGGCGGAGGTAATGTAGACAACTGTGGACCAAGGATGGCATTCGGTAAATCTCAGAAGTATGTCAATAACACAGCATTTAGTTATCAGATACCAAATCACACATACCATTTAATGTTTAGTCTAGCTTTTAGAGAAGCAAAGTTGATAATAAGAAATCTTCTCCCTTTTGGCTGTCTTTCCCTAATGGAAACATTGTTTGGAGGTCACAAGCAAACCCTTTCAGCACTGCTTTGCTCTGGAAACAAAAGAAAACTGGCTCTCAGGAAAAAAAAAAAAAACCTAAGCTTTTAAGGGACACATGCATTAGAGTTGGTTTCGCAGATTTCTGATTTTTAGTACCATTCTATACTTTTTTTCTTTCAGGTATTTGTTTCTACTATATTTTATTAGATGCTTAAATCTGGTTAATCAAAGTTCCTAATTATCAGACTGGATATTTATTAGCAGCTAAGAAAAAATCATTTGTACAAAATGTGCTTGGCTCTATATAGGACAGAAACAGAGAACCATTACCAAGAATAGGAGTGGTGGTATTACTTCTGATGCGGTTCTTTCCTATGAAATGTACAGGTTTGCTTTGTGTTAAGAAATGTGGATCTTAGCAAATGCACATTGGATTGCTAAGATCCAGTGTGGATTTTACAAAGTGACTAAATGAGAGATTATTTTTATTACAAAGTACTCTTTCAAGTGTTGAGTATCTTTCATGTCTGTATGGAGAATCATTATCTAATTGAGAAAATCAAAAGCAGTGAAAAAGAGGCACAAAAATTAAGGCATTCCACTTTAAGACCAATCAGAAATGACCATGGAGCTAGGTAGACATGGTGGAACACACCTGTGATCCTAGGAAGATTGCAAATTCAAACCCAGGAGGAAGATTGCACATTCAAACCCAGCAGGAAGATTGCAAATTCAAACCCAGCCTAGAAAATTTAGTGAGATCCCATCTCAAAATGTATGTTGGTGTGAAGGCCCTGACTCAAATTTCCAGGACTGTAAAAGCAAAACAAAACAAAAAATGATCATGGAAATTGAGATTCTACTGGCAAACAAATGTTTAAGAAGGACTCACCCGCCCTTGTAAGCACAGAGGTCCTCTTGGCCTCAGTTGCCAAGTATAATGGGCATGTTGTTTCCAATTTGGTCACCTGAAGGAAGGAAACATGACCACGTTTTCACTCTGGTGAATTCTGATTGTCCAGGACCACTTCAAAGGATAAGTTTGTAAGACATTGCATGGCATAGGTTTTGCTAACTTCTGATGTCTTGTCTACATATTTATCTATATTTAAAAAGTGTCCACTTTGCTGAGACCAGAAGATGCACATTTAAAGAAATAAGAGATGAGACCAGACACCAATTCTCTGAAATAATAATTTTTGAAAAACTATAATTTTTCCAGTTCATTAATTAAAATTGACATTGCAGGGTTTGCAAAGACCAAGACAGGACAATACCATTCTACTACATTTCAAAACTTTTTCACTTGGCCAGACACGTAAATAGTGCAATTACTAGGACTCATTCAGCTCTTCTGTAAAAGCATAGGCCTGCAGCGTTGGATGTAGCACACATTGAAATTAGAAGAGTTGAACTGAAGATATTTCTAAAATGTCACAACTGCTCTGTGACACTGGATGATATGTTTATCCATTCATTATCACCAAGAACACCTGGGGCGGTGCTCAGGAAATCAGATAGTGCCTTTTAAAATAATTATAAAAGAAGCATAGATGAGCGAGCTGAGGGGGAAATAGACAATCCTGAATCACGATGTTACTAATTTTGAACTGTTTGGGGGCATCAGCTTCCAAGTCACAACAGAGTAATAACTGACTGCAACTGTCAGCAGTGCTGGAGCGACAGTGCCAAGTATGACTGTTTCTAAAAAGCAAACGTTTCCTGGAGATGAAATGCAAGCGTTCATTTCTGTTTATAAAATTAAGACACTCCGTTGGTGGTGTTTCCTATTGTCGGTTTCTGGCTGGATCTTTTTTGGTCTGTTAGACATTCAGTCTTTGGAAAACAGGAAATAGAGCCTAAGATTGGGATCCAGGACACCTGGTTTGGGTCTTGTCTCTGCTCGTAATCAGTCAAGTAGCTTGCATCTTAATTTCTCTTAAGTGTGAAATGAAGGGGTGATTTCGATTTCATAGGCTCCTTCTTTAAAATGTGCGCTCTCTGCAGTTCACTCGACACTGGGGTGTGAGTGGGGGAGGAGAGCCTGGAAGAAGTAGGCATTTTATTTTTAACCTTCAAAGGAATTTAGTTGAGCAGATGCTACCCTGAACTAGTCAGAAAAGAAATGATATGGCTTTTAAAGGGCACATCTTGCATATCTACTTGGGTAAAGTAATTCTGGCAGTGCTTCAAAGGATATAACTTTTGATGGTAAAGTAGGTAGGCTATGGAATGAAATCACATATGGCAGGCTGTCAAAGTCTCCTACACTTTCAGTACATTTATATAAGTGCAAATGGAGGCTGCTTAGATGGAGTCCCTAGCAATTTCCTGCAAAGACTGCTTCCAGATTATCTGATATTATTTGACTAAATTATCTCTATAGAAGCTGAGGACAACTTTTATGATCAAATATTTTGAAATTAGTTTTCCTCGTTGGCAGATTATCTGAAATATGAATTGCTCTCGTTTGAGCACTCGAAATTGAAAGGCTTTTTGTAATAGCAATTATATAAAAACAAGGGTACTGAAGTGCTGTATATCATGCTGAAGGGGATATGTTTATAGGTCAGTGATGTCAATAACTGTAGTTCTTGCAGATACCTTGTCGTTACCCTTTTATTCTGGGCTAATGCAAAGGACAGACTGACTTTCTTTTTAACGAGGGTATTTCATTTTTGAGCATAAATACTGATTTTATTGACTCCAGGCTTTTAAACATAGTCAATTCATATTTATTATATTTCCCAAACCTTTATAGGGTGTCTGAGGCTCTCAAAAGCAGGGAATGCATGGAAAATGCATAAAAGTATAAACAATTCTGAGATATTAGTGTCCAAGGATTGATTTGTGCTTTCTTAGTGCCTTCTCTGTTATGTATTTCTATCACGGTGTGGACCTTCTCTTCGTATTTATAGCCTCAATTTAACAGTAGCTCTAACTAATATCTATTAAACTACCCATTATTTTAATAATTTTACTTTAACTTAAGAAATAATGCTAACTATTATTATTAGGTACAGTTACAATCCCACATTATAGATAAGAAGCATGAGGCAGACAGGTCATACAACTAGAAAGTGGCAGAATTAGCACTTAAATCTATTCCACTCAATGCTAAAGTACCCACTGTCAATCACTGTTTCAGTGCTAAAGTACCCACTGTCAATCATTGTTTCAGAGCTAAAGTACCCACTGTCAACCACTGTTTCTAGCTGCTTCTGGACAGTTTTAGGTGATTCGCGTGCAGTTTTAACGCATTCAAGTTTTATGAGTTAAGAGAAATTTAAAGTTCTGGGCATGGAGCAGAAACCTGCAATCCTAGCTAGCTGACCCTCCCAGGAGGCTGAGGCAGTAAGTTCTAGGCCAATCTGGCCAATTTAGCAGAACCCTGTCTTGAAATTTAAAAGTACAAAGATTTGGAGATATAGCTCAATTGCTGAGCACTTGCTTAGGATGCATAATCCTCTGTGCTCAATACCCAGTGCCACAGATGGAGAGAGAAAGGGGAGGGGGAGGTGGAGAGAGAGAAGGAGGGAAGGAGAGAAGGGAAGCAGAAAAATTGGAACTTGAAACTTGTAGCAAATAAGTTGTCCAAAACCATAAAACAGAAATAGTCGCAATAATGAATGTAAATGAACTTCTCAAAACTTTGTGAAAGTTACTGGATACAACTGAAAATTCTGATATTCAACATTATTAAAAAATATTTCAATACTCAGTACCAGGTACCAGTAATCAATAATGCAGCTGTAAACCAGGGTACCCATAACATTCCCTCCACACTTAATAGGTGTTCCTGCATGCCCGCATTCAGCCAGTACTTACTAATAACCTACACAGGCCTAAATACACTAGAAAATGAGGTTACTATGACAGTGTCATGGTTCTGCTGCCAGGGACATAGTGCTTCAAAATGTCCTCAATGCAGTAATCAAGCTAGAATGACTTACACATGGTAGGACTCAAATGTGTTAGTGAACACTGTCCCACATTATAATGGAGAGACAGACTAATAATCTTGGAAACAGAGAACATAGATGACTGACCCTGCTGAGGGAAGTTTGTAAAGGGTTTGTTGAAGAAGTCACATTTTAGGACAGACCTTGACAGGCATTGTCCATGTAGAAAAGGTATTTGAGGCAGAGGAAGGCCTATGCACCAAATGGTTTCTTATAGCTAGAAATGAGTCCAGAAAGTTAGGACAGGAGCAGACTGGAAAGGGTGTCAGTAAGCTAGGAAACTGGACATTCTCCTTTAGAGCCCTATGCTTTAAAGGGAAAAGTGCAATACTCAATACATGCTTCAGAAAAAATAAAAAGTTATACCAAAGGAGAGAAAAAACCCAGGATAAGTGGTATCCATCAATTAAAGCACTGACAAATAGTCCAGAGAAGACATGGAAAGGGGTTTGACTGTGGCATCCCAGAGGAAATAAAGAGAAGAAGTGGATTTGGGAGGCCTTTGGCAGGTAAGGTCCATGCCCTGCTGACCGATCCAATGGGTGAGAAGCAGGAAGTACATGTATAGTTTGGATTAGGACATTTTGCATTTGAGAAGCTTGCAGGATATCCATTAAAAGGACAGGCTTCAGTGCTGAAAAAGGAGGATGGGTTTAAAGTTGTAATTTGTGAAGTAGCTGGCATATAAATTGTACTTGAACCCAGAGGAATTCATGAAGAATATCAAAGGAAAAGCGCAGTTCCAGAGGGGGGCGGTGGGGAGAAAGGTGCCAAAAGGGAAGGCCACTGAGAAGGTAATCCTGAGAAAAATCCCCAGTTCCTCATGGGCAGAGGAAGAGAAGGCAGCATAGAAGATGAGCATGAATGATCTGAGAGTTATCTAGACAGTGCATTGCTCTAGAAGAACCAAAGAAGCTGTCATCAGGCAGTCAAAACAAGCCTTGCAGAAAAGACGTGATCAGTGTCCGAAAGCTAAAATGTTAGAAGGATAGAAAAAAGCCATTGTCCTCATCAGTTAGAGAAGATCAGCCATGATCTGAGTATCATCAGGAGCATGAGTGAAGGCTGACACTGCAATACAATAGGTTGCTAGGTGAGAGATACAGATATACTCAGCATGTCTGGCCTGTCTATGAGAAGTTTGATGGTAAAGAAGGGGGTTCTATGGGATGGGGTGGGGGAGAAACAGGAGGACAAAAAGTAGCCTGAGGGAGAAAGTGTGTAAATAGATCACATATTTAAACAGAGATGACTTTAACATTAGGTTGAGAAGTTGGAGCATAAAAAAAGAAGAGATCTGAGAGATCACTGGACCCAGGTCTTAGGAAAGATGTAAATAGCGGGAAGGACAAGAACCCTGGAAATAAATGGGAAAAATCTCTTTCTTTTCTGCAGAAGAGAAAGTAGAGAATGGAGTGTCGAGGTGGGAGTGGGTCAATTTTTCAGGAACTCGTAGTATCTCTCACCAAGTAAAGATGGTACTGGAGTAAGACTACAGAGTTAGTTTTGCTAGGGTTCCTCAACCTTGGTCCAGTTATTCAGTAGTGTAATGGCCAAAGATGCCAAAGCAACAGAGATACCAGACAAGAAGAAAGAGCAAAGCAGGAAAGGCAAAGCAGGAAAGGCTAAGCCCAGGAGGATCCTGAGAGAACGACTTTCCACCAGACAAAATCCTCAGAAATTCTTGCAGAGTAATGGATTCTAATGGACCAACACCTGCTGCCACCTGATATCATTTAATGTGGCTTAGTAGCGATCAGAATGCAGTCTGCTGCCTGTGACCTTTCCACTGTGCACTGGCGATCAAGTCTACTAAGATTGTGAGAACCCAAGATACAAGCATTGAATTCATCATTCCCCCATTAACATCTGAAAAGTTGTGTAAGAAGGGAAAGAATGTAGAAAGCATTTTCTATATTTTGTTTGGCTTTGAAGTCTTTGGCATTCTTCCTTTTCTGTTGCCTTTCAATCACTTCTGGGGTTGGTAGTTTTCTTTGTCTTTGGTATTTATCTGAATGCTGAGGCTTTCACATTCCTTTTCTTCCTCACCTGACTCTATATGATTCAGTTAAAATTGGTAAAAAGAATATTCTTGTGGAGGTAGAATGTGTAAGAACAGTATGAATGATGCAGTCCTTCAGGAAGTTCATAGTAAGGGAAGCAATCTTATTTGGAGTTTATGGTGAAATTTTCAAAAACTTCCTTCAGGATTTTAAAGACCATTTCTAATTCTTGTTTTTAGCTGTCAGTGTTTAATAATTGGTAGTTGGATTACATCTACCTTAGTGATGATTCAGTTCATGTTCAAGTATATGACATAGAACATAAAGATTCAAGGTCTTGTCAATGCATCTCAGTACTGGTGTTTAGTTCTTGTAAAAGGGAGAATGGAAGGAAGGAATTAAAAGAGAAGCTGGAGAGGGAGAGAGGAAGCTGGGAAAGAACAAATATGTTCATTTTACCTCTGCGCACCCCTTTTAACACTCCCAGAGCCCTTAAGTTGCCACATACAAACCTGTGGCAAACCGGCATTTTGCAAATATTTAAATAGGATGTGTAAAGCAAGCCATGATCTATGCCTGCTTGCAAAAGTGGGCCTATTAAATGAAACAAATGCCTTCCATGTCTGGTTCCAGCTGAGGTTATAATGTGTGGGATGGTGTAGCACCAGATTCCCTTCACATTCAGCACCATAAACCACAAGGTTTATAGTACCATATGAATTTGTAGAGCTGATTGTTTTATTATATTTGAGTGTAAATTTTTCATCCCTTTCAGTTCCACCACCATTCTCAGAGAATACAGGTTTTGTGCTGATACGATGTTTCCTAGCTCTAGGCATGGCCTACCCCTACTACTGACTGTAATTTACTTTTTGGTGTCTGTCGCCTTGAGCTTGCCTTCTGACTAGCTTGTTGAATGATGTGCTAATCCATTATATTTTTCAGACAAGTGTATCGACCAGTATAAACAGACTGGAGGGCACAAACCTAAATGAAAGCTCTACTTTCCTGAATCATTTAAAAAGCTACTGCTTGGTGGCAGTGTGAAATAACTTGGCTGTGTACATTAAGTAAAGGAGAGGGAGATCTCAACAAATAAAAAAATTGAAATATTCCTGCCTGCAGGAGTAGAGCCCAGGTTTTTCTTGTCCACTTTATTTACCTCTATTGTTTTAACGTGATGATCAGAAAGGGCCACTTTAATAGTCCCTCTTTTCTGACACACCTCTGGAGCAAAACCCACCATTTAGCACCTCCTGCCATTTGTGAGGCATTCCTACCCAGCCCCTAGTGCTGTTACCTTAAAGTCATGTACATTATTGTAACACGTTTATACAAACAAAAAGCAAAACAAGAGCACTCAGAGGGATTTCAGTATATTTAAAAAAAAAAACTAAACCATGAATCAGTCCCTTCTGAATCTTTCTCTCCTGAAAAAAATGTGGGAATGGATGGCCCAATGGGTTGGAGGACCATACTTTTCAAATTATTCTTTCTAAAAATCCTGTCAGTTGATAAATATGCATTTGTCAGTTGGATCCTCTCTAATTTGCAAGGCCAAAGCCATGAGGGAAATATTCGCTTGTCTCAATGGTCATAGAAGGCACCAAGTTGCACTGTGGAAATACAGCACTCAGGAATTACAAGTACAGCTTGACCAACGTGAAGCAGTTCTCTGATGATAAACCAAGGCCCACATTTTCCCCTGCGTACCTTTGATGCATGCTACTGTTATACATAGTTATACTAGGAAATACTTTTACTTTAGATGACCCATTTTAAAAATGTAAACCTATTCTTCCCAAATTCCTTGCTCTGCTTTCTGAGCTTTGCAAGTCTTTATATAATTTTTTTATTATTGTTTTAACCCTTAGTAGTGAGATCCAGTCATAAGTTGGTAGCGAGGTGGGGAGACTTCAGAACACATTCCTATATCTCTCATTGGACAGTCAGAGTAATAAAATTTGTAAGGCTAAATATGAGTGCTATATATTTATTTGGCAGACATAGAAATTAAATGTACAGGTAGTGAGTGGCCAAGGCCATGGAGGTAGTGAGCAGTAACCAGTCTGCTGTTTCCCACCTCCCTTATTGTCAGAGATCCTCAATGAATGCTGAGAAGTTCATTCTCTTGCTGAGGAGGGCAAAAGGATACACCACCAGTGATGTGATATTCTTTCTATATAGTGATGCTATAGTGAGCACCAGCTGTCTTTCAACAGGTACCTTTCTATCCCCAAATAGCTTTAGTCCTCTTAGGGACACAGAAAATTATGAGCAAGAATGCTGGTGGAACTCCTGAACCATAATGACAGCTTTTAATTCAAAACATGCAGATATATGGACTTGTGTAAGAATTGGGTAATAAATTCTTCCCGCAATTCCAAGAATCTGCTATAGTTTGGATGTAAAATATCTCCCAAAGGCTTGGGCCTCAGCTTGGCATATTGGAAAGTGGTGGAAGAAACCTTAAGAGGTGGGACCTAGTGGGAAGTTTTAGATCATTAGTGGGACATGTCCTCAAAAGAGAAAGTTGGATACCGATCTCTTGCTCTTTTTCTCGTTTGTCCCTGGCCAACATAAGATGAGTGATTTGTTCTAACCTGTGCTCTCCATCAGCATTTTCTGACTCACCACAGGCCCAAAAACAATAGAGCCAACTGACCATGGGCTGAAACCTATAAAACTGTGAGCCAAAATAAACCTTTCCTTTCTTTAAATTGATTATCTCAGGTGTTTTCTTGCAGTAATAGAAATCTGACTATGACAGAACCCTTTGTGTCCTCACACAACCCATCTTTGATCTTCAGTTGGTCATTCACTGCTGGGCATCAACAATCTGTTAGGTGGACATGTTCTTTCTAAAGGAAATTAGTGCCTACAGCTTTCCTTGCTGCTTTGAGAGTACTAAACTCACTTCTCTTTTGCTTCTTTCTCACTACATAAGTCAGGTGAATTACTGATATCCTTCCTGTGCTCCCTTAGGGTTGACCAATGGAACCCACTGTCTATTCCACATTTTTAAAAAAAAGCCTACAAAGGGCTCTCAAAATAGATTATCTATTGATAGTTTATGTGCATCAAATAGATATTTGGTGACTGAATATCCTTAAACTTCCACAGAGTATTTTGCTCATATGAATAATCCTACAATCAAGTGCTTCCTAATGGCTCAGTCAATTTTGAACTTTGTTTCAGTCTTTCATTTTAATCAACCAAGAGGACGTATAGCTAAGAACTGATGTAACTCAAAAATATAGGTTTTACCTGCCCACTTCACTCATCATAAACGAAGCAAAAATGGGAAAAAACAGAAAACAGGGTTATCTTTTCTGGCAGAACAGCACATTATAATAATGAAAGGTAATTCAAACATTATCAGCATCTGCAAAGCAGGAAATAAAAGTGAACTTTGATTGAGAATAGATTGTGGTCCAAGCTCAGTGTTAGCTGCATAAGCATTAATAACAACAGCAAATGACATCTGTTAGAGGAACTGCTATATACTCGAAGTTATAGTAAAACCTCATAAATGATTTATCAGTTAATACTGTCAACAATTCTAATGAGACCGAGTCTACCAACAGTAGTTTTATCAGGTAGTTCTTGCTACCATCCCCATTTTATCCATAGCAATGAATACCAGCCAGATAGAGAGCTCTCACCTCCTTAATGGAAAAGTGAAGGAATTTTGATAGGCTTTATTGAGAAAATGAATTTCAGAATGTGTCTCAAACGTGTCTCAGTCCTCTTCTTTACCCATCTCTGCAATTCAAACCCCATAAAATAAATAAATAAATGTGGAAATAAATCTCTCCTGGGTTCAAATAATAAACCTGTACAACTAGAAAAGCATCATATTTTATTGGATGATTTGGGATGGGCAGTTGAATGATCTACAGGATTTCAGTATGTGACTTGACAGATTTCATATTTCAGTTCCTTGGTAGTTTCACCTGTAAAACAAGAATAATTATTCAGGCTCTCTGTATATTATAATGAGAGATGATAAAGATTGATGAAATATGGATGCATAGAAGGAGGACTCAGAATAAATGTGTTTCTGAGTTCATAGATCTGCTATTACTAATAAAAAGAATTGTCACACTCAGAAAAAGTTCCCTTATTCAGTTGTGCATTTAGTTATGAGTCATCTTTTTTCTCTTACTGGACCAATATGTATTAGGCATCTACTTAATAATACGTGGTGAATGAGAAGATCAGGAGGTTAGCCTTAAACTGGAATATAGTATAAGAAGTAAACAGTGTAATGAAATACTTTCCTTGAGTTTCTTTGAAAGATGCCAAAGTTAGAAGTAAACTCTTATCTACATGAAGCCAAACACCAAGAAACATGGAAAAGTTCAAGCACTAATGCAGATGTTTCAAAACATCTGGATGTTTGGTGTCCTGTAGATTTACCATATGGAGCTCCTACAAAGTTCTTCCATTTTATTTTAGGCTTTCAAAATTAATTTGAGGTTACAGTTCTGTTCTTTATACATAACTTTGTCACTAACATCTCTTTGTCAGTGGTAAAATACTAAACCTTTCCACTTTTTAGTCTTGAAGCTACTGTCAGAATGTTTGTCAACACACTCGCTATGACTGATAACAGTTTTTTTAATATACATTTGTAATACACTAGGATCCAAGATTTGGCATTGAACAAATGAGGTGAATACTGGAGGAATTTATGCACAAAACAACTAGAGTTTAGAGACGCCAGCTTGCTAAATGAAGATTTCAGAGCCACCAATGAGTTCTTTATTAATTGGACAAAAGGGAAAAGCTGCCAAAGATGTGATACAAAAACTGGTGTCACAGATATGTTAGATAAAAAATCAGATTTTTTTCTGTGAACCTAACCTAGTGCTTAATAATTCTCTTCTAAGATGACTCCAGGGCAGAAAGGGGAAAAGGAAATAATTATAGGGAAACTACATGAGGCCAGATGGCAGGTGTATTTGAAAGGCCTAACGGTGACCTGTGGGCTTTAAACACTGGTGAGAGCCTTTTGCCATTGGTCCCCCTAACCTCCTCCAGCCTGCAGACTTACAGCTGTGGCAGTTACCCTTAGCCCCCAGGGCAGTGCAAAACCAGGCCTGCTGCCTCATTTCTTTACAACTGAGGAAATGATTTTTATGACTATACATCAAATTTCTCGCTCTAAATTTTCTTACTTAGAAACAATCTCATTTTTATTCACTTCTTTGGGAAACTGCAACCCTGACCTAGAAGTTTCAGGCTTTGTGTCACTTTGTTGGTCCCCTACACCTCAAAATTACGTTGCTGTAGTTACTGTCCATGAATAAGTGGAAGAGATGATTGCAAAGAAATGCCCTCCCCCCGCCAAATATGCTAATTCATTTATGCTTCTAAACCCAAGTATTTACCCCACACATCAAAATATGTGAACCTTAGCAAGACAAAAGCTGTCCAAACCTGATTGTGTTTCTACACAGATGGCTATGAACATGACACTGGAATATTAGTCTTGGCTTTTCTTGACAGACCTGAAAACTGGCCATGCAGAACTGCTTAAAATTGGTAGGAAAAACTTATCCTGAAGTTTACTGTTGATGAACACATGAAAAAAACACATAATTAATGGAAATACATGTCAGAATAAAGAAAAAATGTGTTCTACTCTTTATTTCTAGTCCTTGGGCAAAGGTGCTAAATAAATCTGATATTTCAGGAAAATACAAGCGGACTTGTGCTAATTTTAGTGAAATAAAAATTTGTTATATTTATGCAGTATAGTAATTAATTCATAACTTGACAAGTTTTATAATTAAAAGTGTTTTTAATTATACAAATATTTGTACAACAAAAATTTAAACAGTGCAGATTAACAAAAGAAAATACTATATCCATTCAGAAAAATACATTGAACAATTTGATAAGAATCATCTCAGATACTGAGGTATGGATTTACATTTATATTTTTATTTTATAATTGTTATTGCTTTGAAAATATTCTTTGAAATTTAGAATATCATGGACATTTTTAGTGTTACTACATACATTTGTAAGGTATTACTAACAACTCTGTAGTATTTCATTCTATAAATAAGCCATAATGTTATTTAACCAGGTTCTTATTACTGTAATGAACATTTGGATCCTTTTAGCTTTTGTACCTTTACAAGCTGTATTTATTTTTTTAAATATCTGTGTAGCAAAAATTTTATATACATGTTGATTATTGTTCTCAGGATGAAGTTCCAGAAAATGGATCGATTTCTGCCTGTGGTTATACATATCAGGCCGATAGTTACCACAGTTTATCAGTAACCAGGCTATAATTGAGTCTATTGTTATTGCCAACTGAACTACTTTGACCAGGATGTCATACATGGTTTGATCAGCTTTTACCCACTGTATGACAACACTGTGATTATAAGGGGTCATAACCATCACCATAGTCCAGTACCAAAGAAATGGACCCTAAATCAAATAGATAGCAACTCCTCAGTCATAATATATTGGGAAGGTAGGTTCTTAGGAGAGACATAAAGACCAAGAACCACCTACATCTAGAAGACATTCAGAGGAATAGACACTTCCTAGGAAACCTCAACACCAGTGATAAGGCTATCTAACATAAGAAATCTACAAGCATCAACACAGAAAACAAAATAAAATAGAAAATTACAAGATGAAAAAGCAAAATGCAGTCCCAAACACCCAGCCCACCCAGGACAAGTCCAGAGCATAAAGAGATAGAGGAAATTGGAAGCCAACAAATGGAACTCTCTGAAATGATAGCAGCAGAAATGAAAAATCAGGCAGGTGCTTGTGCCACTGAGCTATATTCATGGCCAGAGAAATGAAAAACCAAATGGAAGAGGCCATAGAAAAAATAATCTGTAAGATGCAAAAAGAAATGGCTATCAAGATAAAAGACATTAAAACAGACAGAGATAAACAAATAGAGGAGCTCAGGAAAATGATGGAAACCATGAATGCCAAACATAGACAAGAAATGGAATAAATGAGACAGATCCAAACAGAAATGGAGGAGATTAGAAACTCCACTGATAGTATGCACAGCGGGTTGAATGAAGGCAAGGATAGTATATCAGATCTAGAAGACAGGAACTCAACTAGCAACCATGAAAAGAAAGATATCTTAAATATTACAAGAGACCACACAAAAAAATCAATACAACAGCTATAGGATGAAGCAAAAAAAGAAAAACATAAGATTGATTTGAATCAGTGAGAAAGCTGGAGACAGTGCAAAAGCCATCAAAAACCTCTTCACAAATATAATGGCAGAAAAGTTCCCAAACATGGATAAAGAATTTGACATGCAAATAAATGAAGCATATAGAAATCCAAATAGCCATGACCAAAATAAATCTACATCCAAGGCATATAATAATCAAGATTCCAGAAATTCAGCACAAGAAAAAATATTAAAAGTAGCTAAAGAAAAGAAACATATCACCTATAAAGGAAAGCCCATCAGAATTACAGCAAACCTCTCAAAACAAACCCTCAAATCAAGGTGAACATAAAGTGAGATGTTTCAAGCCCTAAAGGAAAAAAATCTTCAGCCCAGACTGATGTAACCTGCAAAACTATCTTTCAGAATTGATGGAGAAATAAAATACTTCCATGACAAAACAACTGAAGAAATGTATCATCACCAAAACTATTCTACAGAATGTTCTGAAGGACATATTAGAGAGGGAAAATGAAAACCACAAACACATAAACACCAATAGAATAAAGACACCAGGCAGAGCAAGCAATAAAACAGAGGAGAAAGACGGGGAACAAACAACAGAAAAATACCATGAAAAAGAAAAGCTAACACATACCAGTTATAACCATCAACTTAAATGGCCTCAACTGACCAATCAAAAGAAACAGCTGACAGGATGGGTTGAGAAGGAAGATCCAACAATATGCTGAATTCAAGAAACACATATAACCCAAAAAGAAATTCATACACTAAAAGTCAAAGGATGAGAAATAATTATCCATGCCACAGGAATGCAGAAAAATGTAGGGTTAGCTATTCTATTTGCAGACAATGCAAACTTTAAGCCAAAGCTGATTAAAAGAGACAAAGAAGGTCACTATGTGCTTCTTAAGGGAAAACTCCAAGAAGAAGAGTTAACAATCATAAATAGTTATGAACTATTTCATTGTCTATAGTGTTCCACCCCAAAACATCAGAATATAATTCTTCTCAGCTGCACATGGGACATTTTCATGTTTAAGTAAATGTAGAATTTAAATCATCCCATGCATACTGTGTCACCATAGCACAATGAAGCTGCAAACACAGGTTCACCCAAGTACATAAAATAAATATTAACGGACATGAAGAACCAAATAAGCACTAACACAATTGTAGGGGGCAACTTTAATACCCCACTCTCACAAATAGATGAACTAGACAAAACATCAAGAAAGAAATATTAGAATTAAACCATGCTTGTGAACAAATGGACTTTGCAGGTATCCACAGTGTTCCACCCTCAAACAACAGAATACACATTCTTCTCAGCTGCACATGGGACATTTTCATGTTTAAGTAAATGTAAAATTTAAATCATCCCATGCATACTATGTGACCATAGCACAATGAAAGTGGAAAGCATTGACAAAAGAAATCACAAAAACTACATTAACACATAGAAATTAAACACCACCCTTCTGAACAACCGAGGGGTCATAGATGAAATTAAACAGTATATGCAATTACATGATAATACTAATATGACACACCAAAACTTACAGAATGCAATGAAAGCAGTCCTATGAGGGAAATTTATAGCAATAAACTCACATCAGGGAAACAGAACAAGCTCAAATAAACAACCAAATGTTGACCCTGAAACTTATAGAAAAAGAACAAAGCAAACCCAAAGCTCATGCAAGGGAGGAAATTATAAAGTTAAGAACAGAAATTAATGCATTAGAGACTAAGAAAACAACACAAAGAATCAATGAATCAAGAAGTTGGTTCTTTAAAAGAGTAAATAAAATTGATAAACCATTAGCCAACCTCATCAAAAAGAGGAAAGAAAAAACACAAATTCAAGCAATTAGGAATGAAAAGGGATCACACACAACAGATCCCACAGAAATCCAGGAGATCATCAATACCTACTATGAGAACCTGTGTCCTAAGAAGATGGAAAACACAAAAGTGCACAGGTCCCTAGACACAACTGAATTTCTGAAACTAAATCAAGAAGATATAGAATGTCTAAATAACCCACTATAAACCAATGAAATTGAAAAATGTAATAAAAAATTTACCAACAAAAAAAGCCCAGCCCTGATGGATTCACTATTAAATTCTACAAGAAATTTAGAGAAAAACTAATGCCATTAATGCTGAAACACTTTAAAGAAATTGAAAGAAAACAGTACTTCCAAAATCATTCCTGCAAGCAAATATTTCCCTGATTCCAAAACCAGGGAAGAACCCAACCAAAAAAGAAAACTACAGGCCAATCTCCCTAATAAACATAGATGCAGAAATCCTTAATAAGATACTGGCAAGCAGAATGTAGCAAATCATCAAGAAGATTATACATCATGACCACGTAGGACTTATCCCAGGGATGCAGGGATGGTTCAAGATATGCAAGTCAATAAATATAATACACCATATTAACAGAACCAAAGACAAAAATCACATGATCATCTCAATAGATGCAGAAAAAGCATTTGACAAAGTCCAGCACCCATTCATGAAAAAATCGTAAAGAAAAATGGAATAAATGGTCTTTACATCAATCTTATAAAAGCCATCTATGACAAACCAACAGCTAACCTCATATTAAATGTCAAAAACTGAAAGCTTTCACTCTAACATCAGGAATAAGATGAAGATGTCCTTTATCACCACTCCTATTCCATATAGTTCTAGAAACATTAGGCAGAGCAATTAAATAAAAGGAAAAATAAAAGGAATAAAGATAGGAAGGGAAGAAGTTAAACTGTGATTATTTGCAGATGAGATGATATTCTACATAGAAGACCCCAAAAACTCAAACAAAAATCTTACAGACTTCATATCCAAATTTAGTAGTGTAACAGGATACAAAAGCAACACTCAGGAATCAATAGCATTTCTGTACACAAGCAACAAACACGCAGATAGAAAAATTAGGGAAATCACACTCTTCACAGTAGAATCTAAAAAAAATCAAATACTTAGGAACCAATCTAACAAAGGATGCAAAAAAAATCTGTACAGTGAAAATTATAGTACCCTGAAGAAGGAGATTGAAGAGGATATCAGAAAATGAAAAGATATCCCTTGCTGTTGGATAGGAAGAACCAACAAAGTAAAAATACCCATACTCCCAAAACTGCTACACAGACTTAATGCAATCCCAATCAAAACCATTAGCATACCTCACAGATCTAGAGAAAAGCATTCCTAAAGTTCATTTAGAACCAGAAGACACGTAGAATAGCAAAATCAATTCTGGGCAACAAAGGCAAGTCAAGGAGCATCACAATCCCATACCTGAAATTATACTACAGAGCTACTGTGATAAAAATTACCACGGTGCTCAGTGGCACAGCACCTCCCTGGCAAGTGCAAGTGCCTGAGTTCCATTCCTGATACAAAAAAAAAAAATCAGCATGGTGTTGGCAAAAAAAAAAACAGGTATGAGGATCAGTGGAACAGAGTAGAAGATACATACACAACTACAAATGCACTCAGCCACCTTATCTTTGACAAAGGAGACAAATATGTCCACTGGAAGAAAGATGGCCTCTTTAATAAATGGTGCTGGACAAACTAGCTTTCCATATACTGAAGACTAAAACTAGACCCATGTCTATCACCATGCACTAAACCAAAGTCAAAAATGGATCAAAGATCTAAATACTAAAATAGAAACACTAAATTTACTGGAAGAGAAAATAGGTGGAAATCTTGAAGACATAGGTGTAGGCAGGTGTAGGCAGAGACTACATGAACAAAACTGACTGCAAGGAAAATATTACAAAGGATCAACAACTGGGATCTCACCTTATTAAAAAGCTTTTGTACAAGAAATAAGTCACCAATGGAGTGAAAAGACACAGAGTGAGAAAAAACTATAGCCAGTTGTTCCTAGACAAAGGACCTATATCTAGAACAAAGAAAGAATTGAAAAAAATCAGACTCCCCAAATTCAAATACCCAAACCAAAAATGGACATCTGAGATGAACACACACTTCTTAGATGAAGAAATATAAATGGTAAACGAATACATGAAAGAACATTCAAAAACATTGGTCATTTGAGAGATGCAAATTAAAACAACACTGAGACTCCATCTCACCCCAGAAAGAATGGCTATTATCAAAAAATCAATCAATAGCAAATGCTCCAGCATTGTGGGGAAAAAGGAACCCTTCTCCACTTTTGGTGGGAGTGTAGACTGGTGCAACCACTGTGGAAATTGGTGTGGAGATTCCTTTAAAAACTAGGATTAGAGGTCCCATTCTACCCAACTATTCCCCTTCTTGGTATCTTCCCAGAAGAATTAAAAACATTGTACCACAGAAATATATGTTCACCTGTGTTTATAGCAGCACATTTTGTAATAGCTAAATCTTGGATGTGGTTTTTTATATAATGGAATACTACTCAGCCATAAAGAAGGGTAAATTGGAGACTTTTATAGGTAAATGGATGCAACTCGAGACCATACAGATCCATGTGTAAGCATCATCTTGTCTCACTAGTGTGAGAAACTCAATGAGTAAATAACGTCCAAAATGTACAATAGATATTGTGAACTGGGACAAAGCACTCAAAATAAAAACAAACTGTGATGGGAGAAGGGAAAGGAAAAAAGGAAAAAAGAAGAAATGTATTTGTACACAAAAATTGGTTTAAAGGGTTGGGATGTAGCTCAGTATTAGACTGCCTATCTATCATGTGAAAGCCTGGATTCAGGCCCTACTAATGCAAAACAATGTATTTTAAGGGATTATCATACATTTTGCCAAATTGATCTTGAGAAAGACTGTACTAATTGACTTTCTCAGCACTATATCAAATTGTCCATTTCCTCATACTCTTGACAGCATTCAATTTCACCTTTAAAACTATGTTTTTAAATTAAAAGTGAAATGGCATTTTTCTTGCTTTATGAGAGGTTTTCATACTTCCTGCTGTACATGCGAATCAGACTGACCCCCAACACGTTCTGTGGTGCTTATTAGATGGCACGGGCCTAGGCAACTGATGCACAGAGAAGCAAAGCTGTCGTTTGCTGTAGCATTTGCATGGGACTTTGCTTCGCTCCTGAATTCCATGCAACATACACATTGTTATGTTGTGTTTATCTTCCTAGACTGTCATATCATATTCTGTGTCTGTGCTTCTAGTTTCACTTTGTGTTAACACTGGAAATAGCAGAGCAACATTATGCAGCATTAACAGGTTGTCTTACCCTAACTCTTGCTTTCCCAGTCATTGTTCTTTTTTATTTATTTGTTTCCATATAGTACCTTTCAAACATTTCAGATTCTGCTTAGAATGTAAAATTTACAGTGAATATTAAGATAATGCTTCACCTGACCAAAAAACAAAGCAGCCCTTTATTAAAAAAATAGTTTTATAACTAATAATTATCCTATAACTAATAAGCAAATGTCATCTTAAGGTATAACTTCAAAAATAGATCGGCTGAAAAGGGCATAAAAATCATAAAACAGTTTGAAATGAAAAAGGCATTTAAATAGGCTATTTTCTTAAAACAAAACTTCATAGCTTTTCTTAAAGCTAGATATTTAGAAGGTTTTGTTGTATACTAGGGAATATACTATACTGAACTCCAAATTTAGTGAGAACTAAATACCCTAAATGTGTATTAAACACTACAGAAATCCCTAGTCACCAGACACTTATTTGTGTAAATTAATAGGATGAAAGTGTATAGCAGTTCTCTAGGACTAGATCTGCATGGGGTTTATTGTCTCTAGGTTCTACCATTGTATAATTGTAAGAAACCATTTTCAGTTTTATTTATAGATAAAGAATGAATGAAATAAAAGCCATGCCTTCTCTGACTAGTAAAGGGTAAAACATTCACTCCAATAAACCTGCCCTGGGAAGGTTCCAGTTTTATTTTTTCCTGTGTGTTTTGCACCAGGCCCCAGAAAGCTGCAGTCTGAGAGTGAGAAGGCTGAAAAATCTTCTGCCATGTTCCACAAATGGGAAGTAAATTGGGGTAACTGTAAAACTGTTGACATTTGTAAGTATTTTTGCTTAGTGGTCTTTTAAAAATATATGAAATATATTTCAGCAAACAATTTATAAAATAATCCCCTAAGAATTGATTTACAAAGGAAAAAAGATGAGCTGATGGCATATCAATTATTAATATGTTGTCTAAAAGATGTTTAAGTATAATGTAAATCTACGATTCCACTGTGGAGAAGAAAAATTCTTCTTTTTATCCATTCCTTTCTGGGTTAGAGTTTATTGACAGAGAGAATAACACCTGCTTTTAGGGGAAGTTTAAAGATTTTAAGAAGCAATACATATGTAGTCAGCAAAGATAAGGGCAGACATCAAGTAGTATTTTGAAAGCCTAAATATAGCAATTTCAAAAGAGTAGTGGGTTGAAAAAATTATATATATATTCCATACAGCTGTGCTATAGTTGCAAGTGATTTGAAAAATGTGGAAAATTTGGTTCTCTTTATAGTCCAAGGATTCTCAACCTTAGTCCCAAGACCAACATGGAGTCTCTAATAGAATGTAGGCAGCCAGGCATCATGACACATGCTGTAATCCCAGCACTTGGGCCATTGGGGCAGGATGATAGCAAGTTTGAAGCCAGACTAGACTACGTAGTGACTTCAAGGACAGCCTGGACTATCATCTTGTCTCAAAAAAAAAAAAAAAAAAAACTAGAATGTAGGAGGTACATGAATTTGCACTTTAAGTAATACATCACAACTTTAATTTCATTAGTCTATTACTGAAATTTAGAATTTCTTTCTATTAGGAATGTAGACTAAAGTCTAGTAATACTAATACTGATGTTTGTCAACAGAAATATTACTGTTCTTATAAATACCTTAGAATATGGGGCTGGGGATGTAGCTCAGCAGCATAATGCCTGCCTGGCAAGTGTGAGATCCTGAGTTCAGATTCCTGGTACCAAAATAAATGAATAAATAAATATCTTAGAATATCACTGCTTCAAATTTTTTATACTTATTAGACCCAACACTAGATGTTATGACTTAATGCATTAATATATAAGTATATACATTAATATATCATATATTTAGTGCCTTATTTGATAGTTTGTTAATAAAAGTTCAACATTAATGATCTCTTTGGTAACTCTAACCCTTTGTGTACTTAAAGACATTGCAAGAGAAGAGTTTTTTTTAAAAAGTTGCTTTTTTAACATATTCTCATTTCTAAAGAAAGGCTAGGAAGATCAATACTTAAAGGAGCTTCTAGCCAACAGAAGAAAATATTTTGATGAGATAACTTGTCCTCTGAATGTACTTGACTTTCATGAAACCTCCAGACCAAAGAGTAGCACAGATGAAAAGCTCTATGGAAATAATATTGCAGTGTATCTTGAGTACCTCCTAAATAGTCACAATAGTTTCTTTCTTTCTTTCTTTCTTTCTTTCTTTCTTTCTTTCTTTCTTTCTTTCTTTTAACTGACATATAAAACCTAAAAGTTCAGTAGGGTATCATGTATTTCTAATACATATATGCAGATGCATTGTATCATATAAAAAGCATGTTAACATATTTATCTCCTCAAACATTTATTATTTTTAATGGCAAAAACATTCCAAACATCTTTGCATCTGGCTTTTTTTGAAGTATAAAGTCATTATCAGTATTTTTTTTTTTTGGTTTTTTTTTTTTTTTTTTTGGTTTTTCTCCGGTACTGGGAACCGAACTCATGACCTTGCACTTGCCAGGCTGGCGCTTTTGCCGCTGAGCTAAATCCCCAACCCCTGTATCTATTGATACTATAGTATGCAGTAATTTTAAAGCCAAGCTTTGACTTCCGAGTTTTCAGTCTCTTTATTTATTTTTTTATTTTTTTTTATTTTTTTTTTTTTGAGACGGGGTCTCACTATGCAGTTCAGGCCGGCGTTGAGCTCACTTTGTAATCCAGGCTGGCCTCGAACTCACAATGATCCTCCTGCCTCAGCCTCCCTAATGCTGGGATTACAGGCGTGCACCACCACGCCCGGCAAGTCTCTTTAGAAAAAGCAAACAAACATGGAAGACATTTGTAATTGTCTGTAAAGATGCACAAATAAACTGGTAAAAATGGAGCATGGGGTTGATGGGAACCAGAGCACAAGAGTGGGGACGTAGAGGGCACAAGATGGTGACATAAAGCTCCCCAGATATGTGGAAGGAAGCAGAGCAAAAGAAGGCTTATGTTCAGAGTTAGGACATAAACTTTGGCAACTACAGAAGAAATGGGAAACTAGGTTAAAAAAAAAAAAGTTGGGTTGTTGGTTTTTTTTTTTTTCTTTGCTTTTTGGTTTACTTAGTGAGTATGGTGGAGGCAGCTGTGAAACTCCTGGATTTGGATGAAATACAAAAAAAGAAACTGTCTCCAGAGAAAACAGAATAGAGCTTTAATGAGAAATACACACCAGGTGTTGAGGGAAAGAGTCCATGTAGAGTATGATGGACATTGTGAAACTCAAAAGAAGCAGGTGAATCTGAAAAACATGAAGGTGAGAGAAAGGTTGGCAGTACGTGTGGTCGGAGAAAGGAAGGGAGATGTGAAGCCTGGATGTTTGGAGGCTGAGAAATGGAGGACACTGCTGTAGGCCACTAGTTGAGAGTCTGGGTCCTACCTCCTCCCCTACTGAACGTCTGCACCCATGAGGTGATTCTGTCACATTTCTGGGCTTCATCTTTCCACCTTTCAGGTAGGAATTAGTCACCTCAAGGAGTTTGATCTTTTGGATTGAAATAATTTATAATCTTTTATAAATGTTGTGACTTCTGAGTAGACTGGAAACAACAACCCACCTTGTAAGTGAAAAACAAAAATAAACTAAGAGAAACACTACTCTTCTGAGAATCTTAAGCTGTGTAATACCAACCCATTATCGGAACTAATGTCATTGTTCCAAAGGGTTTATCTACTCATAATTTCCTTTACTTTTCCACTGAGAATTATGTTGGTATTTAACGCACTTTAGTTACAGCACGCAAGTATCAAAAAGTGGCTTCGAAACTTGGGCAAAACTTTCAATGGACTACTAAAGGACGTTACAGTCAGCAGCTTAAAAATCTGATAGTTTCTTTTTAGTCCCTGGACTTCTATTTTTTATGATATCTTTTGGTCTTAATTTTCTAATTGTATTTTCAGTTATAATTAAATAGGAAGTCAAATTCTGATATATGCAATTGTCAGAAATATTAAATGGTGATAACTTCCTATACTGTCATTGTAAATTTGAGGCTGTAAATAGGAAGCACCCAGTGAAGAACCTCAGGAATATCCATTAAATGACCATCAGAAAATAACTCAGGAATAAGGTGACCCTTTCTTGATTCATACATGTGTACATAAAGGTAATCAAGGGTGAAAAAAACTAGAATATAGTAACTAGGAAAGATATTATTGAGGGAAGGCAGCAAAAGCAATATTTTTAGGGAATAGTAATCTAATTATATGCAATAATATAAATTGATAATTAGTAACATGCAAATTCAATTTTAATAAATTTTGTTCTTTTCTAAATACATGTAGAGACCTGCCCAGTAGTGAAACACAGAATGAATTCTTTTGGGAAATTAAGAATTAAATTATGATGTCAACATATCTTCTGATTTTCTATTTTTTCAGTTTAGAATTTGAAAGAAATCATTTGCTTTAAACAATACTTACCAGGAGATAAGTTAGGTAATAGAGGCAGATGTTTGGACTTTTTTTGGACTACCTGTGTGCTCAGTTTATGGGGAAGAGGACACAAACATGCTGTGCAGTGTGGGCTGTGAGCCTCCTGTACTCAGTGGCTATCAGTAACTCAAGAGAAACCCTGCAGAAGCTCCAATCAAGCTTTCTGGAGACTATAGAACTTGGGGGATCACTAGCTACACTGAATGAAGTTTAGATTTCAGTGATAATCCCAGAATCTGCCCCCAAATAAGGAGCCTTTATTTTCTGCCAAGTACCTGGTCATGTTCTCTTCTATCCTATTAGATAGTTTCATCCTTTTTTTCTTTTTTTGCCTTATTTTCCCCATCTTTGTTTCTCCTAGATAAATTAATTCACACAGTTTCAATTGAAAGTCATTATTAGCTGATATTCTGAGATAATTCACAGATTCCTAGCAGAGTCCCTGATGCCTCTTTCTCATCCCTCTTTTTATGAATATTAGCCCCTAAAAAATACTCATCCATCTAAGGGGAACCTGTTCTAAATATATTCTTAAGACTCTGATTTAATATATGCATATAGTATATCCTCTCTTTTGAAAATTTTTTTTTGGAAAAAGGTAACTCATTGACTCTTACTTGGGTTTAATGTCTTTGATTTTCACAAATCAAACAGAGTTCCTTAAATGGCAAACTACCATAGTGAAAATATAAACCCCACAACCTCTGCAGCTTAAGATGTACTGGTTGCTTTCAGGAGCACACACTGCAAAACTTCAAATGAATCATCCAGTGTGTATATCTTGGCATCTTGGGCACAAATGTTTGATAAATCCCGTTTACCATACGCATGATTTCCTTGCTATCAGACATTTTGTTACTGTGCTTACAGATTGTCTTAGTTGAGTGTATTCCCTAAAATGAAAGGCTTTCCACTATCATGTAATTACTATTTAAAAATAAAACCAGATTTGTTTTATGGTTTGAGGAGTGCAAATATATAAGGCATGTTTTTCTAATTATGAAGCTGCTGTCAAATAGGTCTATAAAGCAGATGCACTTTGCAAATTAGCGATTGAATCCAAGGTTCCTGTGGTTCTAAAATGGCTCCTTCTCTGGCCACTGCTGTAGCCTGTGGCACTGAAAGCAGGTGTGAGGTGAACATATTGTCTCCAAGACCAAAGTTCTGTCTGTAATCCTCCCAGAATCAGGGCAGATCCAAATATCCTTCGGCAGTCAGATTTTGTGTTGTCACCACCTGCTAGCAAAGACTTTGCAGAAATTGAACTATGGATGCTTGATCTTTCAAGGCTCTTGTGAACCCAAGTCCCCCTGCTATAGGACTGAGTTTAATTTCTCAACCTGTCAGGCGGTTCATCTTGAGAACTCTTACTTCTTGCTTTGCTTTTTGCTACTTAATTCCTTCTTCTGATAGCATCTTATAGGTTTTCTGAAAGCTAAGAAAGACTTCCTAATTCAGTATTATCATAACTAGATTTTTGATGATTAAATCCACAGGGTGGGTCAGGGTAGCTGAGGGAGCACTGCTGTGGATCCTGTATATTAAGAGAGGCTGCTGTATTAAGAACCACAGATAGAAGATCTGTCTCGAACCTCTACTTTCTTGGGAAGGAGTACACTGTGCTTTACCTTTGTCTTCACGCTTCAACCAAAAAATATGTCCCTGAAATAAAATACATTGAAATGCCTTTCAATTCTTTTTGAGATTCAAGGTTGGGTTTACTTGAAAATTTTTTCCTCCAGTTCTGTTTTCCTTTAAATAGAAGCACTTCAATGGCTTTTTTCTGGTGGCAGAATAATGTTCATCCTCTGTTAAGTCCAGTCACTTGGATGAGGACCGTCTACTTGATCATGAAAGATGGCAGTGGGGATAAATTTTATTTGTAACTGAATACTGGTTATGAAAATGAAGCAAAACAATCAATATAAGAAGCCGGAGCAGGCAGAAAGTGGGGGAAAAAAGCATCTCCCTTCAGACAGCAACCTCAAATATTTTATCCTAACTGCTGATTTCCATGCCGGTCAAGCAGGATGAGGTTGTATGGTTACATCAGCATACCCGGGAAGCTTGCCTAAAATTATTCATGGTTCAATGAATGGCCTTGATTACAAGTGAAATGTTCTCTGCCCAGGCCAGTGACCTTGAGTCAAAACATTGCTTCATACAGCTTTTTAGTTCTGGCCCCCACATCCAGTCACTCTTCCTACCGTGTACTATAAAGTTTTTATTTTTTTTCAGTAACACTTGTTAATCTAAGTGGTAGAAATCAATGCATTCATTCTGTTAAGGAAGCTTTGCTGTGAAGTATTTTGTTGAGATGAAGGTGAACATTTTACCACTGAATTTGTAGATGCAAGGAGCACTTTCTGTTAGAGAAAAAAATTCTTAGGAATGGCAGTAGGTGAGGAAAATATGAGCTCGATGAAGAAGCCATAGTACGGTGATAAAACCCAAGGGTGCTGGAATTTAGAGTGACCCCAAGAGGCAGAGTGAATATGCTCAAGTTATTCCACATCAGTTTTTGTGATATCTCTGTGGGGGAAACATGCAGATTATTTTTATAAGTTCAAAGGTTCATCAGAAAATCATGAACAAAGTTCCTAAGTAATATATTATCTGCTCTGTAAAAAAAAAAGAAAGGCAGAAATGATATTACCAGAGGGAGTTGATAATTTTTAGCTGAGGAAGTTGTGTTGTTCTAGCATTTAGTCATAATGAAGACCTCAGCCCACTAATCTATACTGGAATATTTGGACATGTACATATATATGTAATACTTAGGAATTCTGGACACTACATTTTTGCCATGTGAACTACTTGCTCTTGATCTTATTGTCAAGGTGAATGAAGTATATAGAAGTAGACAATAGCTGATTCAAGCTTTCAAAAAAAGATCAAAGGCATCAAATCTATGTGATGTGACAACCTAAGAGGGCTCCTTTTATTTTTTTTAATCCTGGGGCACCAGTTATTTTGCAATAATAATAAAACAATGAGTTTATTCTAAGATTATGGACCTGAAACTCCACTTATATCAGATGTAAGGAATAAACTTAACAGTGTCAAGCAAAATCCCATCTGTTGCTGAAAGCCAGAAAGTGAGAAAGGTCAAGGGGAACCGTACCAATCTTGACCTTGCCACTTGCAGCCATCCTCTGGCTTTTTCTGAGCCCACTTGCCTCAGAATAAGCTCACAAATGTCACCCTCCCTCTCATCGCTTTCATGCATTGATGTATATTTATTTCAAGGAGATACTTGTTGAGTACCTACCATTGGGCAGGCACTGCAGTAGCCTTGGGGATACAGCGGTGTGCACACAAAGCCAGCCTCTGACTTCATGATCCGGAGGTCTTTGGTGACCGTGCATCTCCTTGAGGAAGGGAAAGGCATGACTGAAATACTCCTTCAGCAGAGGTACCTTCCTTATGCCTTTCAGAGGGATTCGTTCATTAGGATCATGATGGTTTAGTTTTCTCTAAGTATCTTTTTTTTTTTTTTTTTTTTTTCCCCAGTACCAGGAACCGAACTCAAGACCTTGCGCTTGCCAGGCAGGCGCTTTGCCGCTGAGCTAAATCCCCAGCCCTCTAAGTATCTTTTAAAACTTTTATAAGTAACAGAAGTTTTCTTGCAGTTCTGTAGACTGGGAAGTCCAACATCAGAATTAAGATGTGTTATATACATGTATGTGTGACGAATGTGATTATTGTGTACTGCAAACATATACTGAGGAAAGTAAATAAATTTTTCAAAAAGAAGCCAGAAAAGGTAAAGAAGTAGGTTCTCCCCTACTGTTGATTTTATTTTTTAAAGTTTTTATTTTAATTAGCAAGTAATAATGTATATATATTTAAGTAGCTTCCTGATGAGTATTTCTCTATTTCTCTGCTTCTTCCTTTATTTTAGCGGGAATTCATCAGCCCTGGCAGCTCTCCTTGTCTGTGCTGGACTGTCAGGCCAGTTGCATCTATCAACCCCTCACTGTCACCCCATTCTGTTGTACTTCGTTCTGTGCTTTTAGGAGCTTTTAAAAAATTGGCTTCTGTTTCATCATGATCCCTTGGCACGCCAATCTGGGCTGTAGGAGCTCCGTACAAGTGTTCACACCAATGCATCCCCTTTGGTTGGATTAAAGAACAAAATAAGCCAAATTTTCTACCAACCAAATACTGACTTGGGAAACACACGTTTCTGGCAGTAGGCACGCGGTCAAAGCTCTGCAACCAACTACCAAAACAGTTTACTGCAAAGCAGAATTGCTAAAAGGTAATTGAGGTATTTCTGTGTCTTACCAACCTAAACTCATTTGATCTTCACAGCTTAATTATACTGGTAGAAACTACATGTAGGAAATTCTCCATCTACCACATCTAATTAGGTATGTCCCCCAAACTTGAACTTTGTGTCACTGAAGTTTACCTAAGCACAGTCAAAGCTCTCAGCCTTAGCTCATTATCCTCAGTTTCTTCTCCAGGGAAAGTGTATAACATGCCGTTTAACCTGGAAATAATGTGGCTTCCCAGAGGGAGAAAAATCCACAAGTAGCAAAAGAACAATCTCTACACTGGTCCTGTGCTCACAGGGAGGGTGTACATTACAATAACCCTGTGTGTATCTTGAGAATCTGTAAGTCCCGAAGCACTCATACCTGGGCACAGTGTCTCATTTCATCACCACAGCATTGTTGGAAGGTGGATGCAGCAGACATCACACCATTTTCCACACAGAAAGGGAAGTTACAGCTTGCTGACTGACCTCAGGGGAATAAGAAGTATGTGCAGCTAAATGACACTAACATATCAAGTTCACCCTATACTTGATATGGATCAGATCAGTGGCATCCTTTTGGCCTAGACCATTGACCTCTAGAAAAAATATTTGCTTCATTCTCTTCCCTACAGTATTTTCTCCAAAAAACAAAGGGAGACTAGTTTTATCACACTGACAGTGATGTATACTCATCAATTAAACAGGTATTTATAAGGCCCTTGAAAGTGACTGAAAGGAATATGAAGAGGTTTAAAATGTGGTCCCTGTCCTTGAGAAGCTTAAAACTTTATTAGAGAAACAGGATATGGATACATTAAAATTTAAGAGGTAACGCGGAGCCACATGTGATTAAGTGCGAGATGAGTCAGTGTTGCAGGCATTTGGGAAAAGGAAAGAACACAGTGGGCTAAACGGAGGAGAAAGAGATGGGATTTAACCAGACTGTGATGAATGAATAAATTCAGGGCTGGCTGGCAGAAGGGCACCCAGCTGGGGACAACCACACGATCAAATTCTAAGGGCAGAAATGCACAAGGTATTTTGAGGGGCAGCAAGTTGGTGAAATATAAATCGGAGTTGGTAAAGAGATGGGGAATAAAATCCTTTCACACGAGTGAACTGGGGAATCTTAAATGCCAAGCTGAGGGACCTTGTCTTCATGAGAATATAATAACCTTTTAGGGGTACTTTGCTCACAAGAACAAAACGGAAGTGATCCTTTGGGCCAGACTGACCAGGCCCTCTAAAATGTCCGTGTTTTACAAACATTAGAACTTCTGCCTCAATCTCATGTCTCCACTTCTTCCAGCAAAATGCAGCATCCAGGAATTTATCTGTAAGTAACTCAGCCCCGCAGAAATCTTGCAGGTCTACCCGGGGAACACTTGTTCCTCATTCTTCAGAGTTGTCACAATGATTCAGACATGAGAAAGCTTGGGAAGACGTCCTCTTTGCAGTTCTCACTTAACAGCGGGGGTCGGGGATATGGATGCGTCATAATCAGACTGTGCCCCACAGGAAGCAGAGTAAACAGCACCACCTATCATTTATTGAGTGTTTACCCTGCATCAAGCGTGGTAGTAGATGTTCTGTATATATATTCACTTATATCTCTAATCCTGTCAGTCATTTAGCAAAGCAGGGGTTAACTCTACCTTAGAATTGAGGAAATTAAGGTTTATCCAAAGCCTGACAGCTGTTAAGTAGCAACAGTGTCAAGGTTCAAAGCCCGTTCTCTTTGTTATTACTGTTTATTTTTCCATGTTTCAAAGGCCCAGAGTACCTATCATTGTGCATGGTACAGGGATGGGAAAATGTTCAGCACATTTTTAGACAAAAGGAAAAAGTACTAGGGAGTACTATCAATGGGTAGCAAGCTTCACACCCAAATATCTTGAGCAAGGGAGCCTTGCTTCTGCCATTCACCAGCACATGTTTTGGTGACTGCAGACAAAGCCAGCCCTGGGTACATCATTCTACAGGAGGCCGGTGCTACAGGAGTGCTCACCAGTCCACACCTGCCCCACACCCACCCCAGCCTCCCTCTCAGCACAATGAGGGAATTGGACCAAGCGATTCCTAAGTTTCCTTCTATTTTCATATTCTCTTATAAGAGCTGAGAAAGTTGCAAGTTAAATTAATTCACATGAAAAGACAAATGACTGGTAGTCATTTTTATATTTCTTAGGATTTTTTACAACTTAAAAGGGACACGACAGTGAAGATGGTCTGATTTGATTTAGGAGTCTGTTAGCCAGGGTGGGAGCATTTGTGAGCAGAGATCCACACAGCAGGCTAAGGCCACCCCACAGGCCTTCCAAAGCTGACTTAGCTGCCCCAACCGTGAGCAGCCCATGTATGCCTCTGCCTCACCACTCATCACATCGTGGAAATAATGACTGGTTTTCTTGTATGTTCTGTCATTTTGACTAGGGTATCTTATGGCAAGAACCTGTCTTTATCTCTGAATGCCACTCCTCTGGCACCTACTCAGAGTTAAGCTAATGCTCTGGTTAAATGAGTAGGTCAGCCTACACAGTCTTAAACAGATATTTTCAAAAGACCTTAGGATCAGGGCTGGGGATTTAGCTCAGCGGCAAAAGCGCCTGCCTAGCAAGGTCGTGAGTTCGGTTCCCGGTACCGGAGAAAAACCAAAAAAAAAAAAAAACAAAAAACAAAAGACCTTAGGATCAGCTCCTTCCACATGTCACTTACCCTTAATGTTCTTCCACCAATGATGTACCAATGATCCCAACCTTTTTGACTCCAAGGACTGGTTTTACAGAAGACAATTTTTCCACAACTGGAAGGAGGAGGTAGGGTGGTTTTAAAGTAATTCAAAGGTGCAAGCAACCTAATTTCCATTCATACACAGTTTACCATAGTTTTTACTTCCTGTTGGAAACTAATGCCATAGCTGATCTGACCGGAAGTGGAGCTCAGGCCCTGGTAATGAAAGCAGTAGGGAGCCATGATAAATATAGTACAAATGCTTGCTGCTCATCTGCTCGTCCTCATAGGCCTGGCCCAGGGATTGGCGACCACTGGTCTACACACTGCATGTCTCCTCTCGCCCCTTGTCTTCACCTCACTGCTGTTTATCTTCTGGGATGTGAGGGATGCCACACAAGACCTCCGCCTCCCACCCCCAGCCTCCTGCCTGCCCTGGGGAAAACTGGGACCATCTCTAGACTCAACTCTGAGAAAGTCACACTGAGGACAGGCTTGTACTTTACAGGGTGACTCATTGTTTCTGGCTGGTGTGGGGAGAGTTGAAAGATTTTCAGATTTTCAAGTTGTGACCTGAGTATGCCTGCTCTCTAAAATATATCAGTCATATTCTTTGTCTCATTAGTAGGTAAGAGTCATTCCAAATTGTCTGAAGACCAGTTCTTGTTCCTTATGTAAATAGAAGCTGGTGTTTCAGGATGAGAAGGGGAGACGTGTGTTACAGTGAGGAAAAGACACACAGGAGGATCCTAAAAAAAAAATCAAAGAAAGAATTTATGTCGATGTTAAAAATAGCATTTTTAGAAGCCCCAAATATGTAATTCAAGAAAATCACAGCCAATTTCCCCAGTTTATTAATGGAAGTGGCAGGTTGATGTCTTTACCTAATCTACTTTTAGATTGTAAATCAAATGCACAAAGTCATCCCATTTACCTGATTTTATCTGAAAGTTGAGAAGAAATCTTGTCGTTCCTTGTGACCCATTACAGTGGCCAACATACATACCTGCCTCCAATTTTGTCCTCAAATCTGGCTTTTTTGGGAGCTGGACATGTTCAGTGACAGTGTCAACATTTAGAACTTCACCGCGGAGAGGGAGTAGTTTTGTTTCTATTGTGTTCCATTATTTATTGTAAAATATATGCCTTATGCCTCATTTGTTATAAAGTTATTTCATTATGGTACTTAATTAATGATCACTTTGACCATTTGCGGCAAGTAGCCAAAAATTTATCTTCTTTGCCTTTTTTTTTTACCACCAGTGTTTGAGAAAAGCAGTTAAGAACATATCAATCTGCCATATTCATTAATAAACTAAAGCAATTGGCAGTGATTTCTTCTTGAATTATATATTAAGGGCTTCTAAAAATATTGTTTGTTTTGAATACTGAAAAAGTATGCTGTGCGATTCAAAGTTAAATTATATATTTATGATTTAGATTAGAATATACATACATTAAATTTTTAAATTATTCTGTGATTATATAGTAGTAAGAATGAAAAAGAGAGCCTGGGAGAGGTAAAAGAAGGGAAAGATGGAGAGAAGGAGGGAGGGAAGAAGGGAAAAAGAGAGACTATGTTGATAATTAAAATTTTTAGTCAGTTGCACTTAATATATTTTAAGGGATTCTACTATTAAATCTTACAGATAGCAAAAATTGTTTATGCCAAATGTAGAAGATTCATTAAAGCTTTACATTGGTATCAACATAGAAGTCTAACGTTTCTTTCTTTGCCTAAGAGCTTGCTTTTTGATGAACAAAGAAGCATAAGAAAAATCAACTCTTTGGGCCTTGCAAAATCTTTTTATGACTTGGCTTCTACTGTGAGATTCACTCAAGGCCTGCTGTCTGTGATACCAGAGTTTAGCTTTCAGGCCATAAATATGGGAAGTGCAGTTTGTCACTTGTATTTGTTTTACACTTACAAATTAGGAGACACATTTACTGTAAATATAGTTAACATCCAGAGGTTTCAAAGCTAAGAATATGCATGTTCAAAATGTCTTTGCCTTATTTATGCGGTGGCTACCACATTTGTATAAACAGAAAATTACTCCATTCATGCTTTATTACTTCTTCTTTTGTACCACAGCCTTGACCCCAGTCATCATAAATTGAGAAATAGTGGGGAACTAATGGAGACAGATGGGAATATGGCTTGCCATTTACTCAAATTGGTAAAGTAATTAACCTCAAGGTGCTGGTTTGCAAGAAAAATTGTTGGAATATCTCAGGACGTCGGTAAACAGACTCCTGCTTTAACCAGTTCTGACAACTGCATCATAAACTAGACTTATTCTGTTCAATTGACCTGTCAACGCCTTGAGTCCAAATAAAGATTTGTATTACAATGCACTTGCTGAGAAGTGGGAGAGCACAACTGCTGTTTCTTTTCAAATGTGTTGTTCTCTTCCTGCTATATAGGAGCTAGACTGTCATATATTCATTCTTTAGCCATTACATGAGTATTCCTTAGAAATCTTCCCTTACTGATGGTGTGACAGCTTCGTGACAGCAGATGGTAGTCATTTGGATCCAGAAAATAAAATGAAAAAACATGGGCCAGGCTGGCTGGGCTCATTTAGAATAGCAGTGGACAGAGGCCAGACCTAGATTTTATTTATCCAGGGACATCCTGTAATGAAGCCAGAGTGGCACTGGTAGTATGTTTTCCCTACAGATTGGGGGGTGGGGCTAGATTTCTGCAGATCATTATATAAATCAAAAGTGGTCTTGTAAATAGGGCCATTTGACCAAACCTAAATATATTCCCTTTGAAAACCAACAGATTTCACTTGTTCCAAGCCAGGCTTCTCTCTCCCATCTTTCCCTCCTCCATTCTCTTTCTCTATCTTCACTTTTTCCTGGGCATAATGTTTAGATTTCTCCTCTCCACATCATCAGCTGTGAGATGTTTCTATAGCAGTGCACTCAATTTCCAGACCCTGGTATCTTCCCCATAGTCAACTGAGGACTTGGGAGGGGCTTGAATCTTTAGGGCCTGTACAGCTGTCCCTTTCAAGTGTTTCTGTTTGCAATAAGCAGGGTGGAGGCTCTTTGTGATAGCTCATAAAATTTGGAAGGAGTAATTTTCATCTAAGGCCCATCTATCCAGAAGAAAGTTACAACTGTTTCATGGCATGTCAGCTTGAAGAAAACTCAGTTGATTCAGAAAAGGTTAGGCATTCTCGATTATCATGTTAACTGTCCTCATGCATGTATTACGGAAAATAATCACAAATTGAGCAAACCTAGATTATTATTTCCACGACCCTCTGAAGCAGGGTGCTGGCACAGCGTGGAAGGATCCATCAAGAAGTTGGCTCTGCTGGCAGCACAGGTCCTTTTATCTGCTGGTGATCATCTGAGAAGGTGCAGAAGCACCTGTTCTTTCACAGGGTAGATCCATAGCTGTCCTGAATAAGAGTTGTTCATCATGACCGATTTGGAAGAACAGTGACTAAATAATTGCTTGCTGTTATGGTTGATACATGTGTCAACTTGGGGAGTCTAGAGGTTTG
>NW_004955409.1:27262320-27339806 GCF_000276665.1 Chinchilla lanigera | reverse complement strand
AATAAACCTTTCCTTCCTTCATTTTGGGCGTTGGGTATTTTGTCTCAGCAACGAGAGAAAAGTAACCAAGACACTTGCTTACTTGACTTCTAGTTTATGTTCCTTCAAAGCCTAACTGGAAAGCTATCGAACTTTTCATTTGAAACAGTATACCTATCCTTGCTGCAACATTCCCTAGAAAGTTGCCTATATATTGAACCTTAGTTTCTCTTAATTCTGTTGGAATCTCTAATTTAAAAAATATTTCAAATAAAGACAAACTGGAGGGACTTGGGATTTAGCTCAGCAGCACAGCGCCTGCCTGGCAAGCGCAAGGTCATGAGTTCAATTCCTGGTACCGGAAAAAAAAAAAAAGACAAACTGGAGGCCCTGTTCACTCAGATGTAGTGATGCGGAGTGGATCCAAAATCCTCTCTTTATAAAAGTGAGTTGTCACTATTGACCTCAATGGGAGACACATTCTTCCTCCTCTCCCCGGAATCTTCCTGGGGGAATAACACATTCATCTCGATTGAATCTTCTGTATCCTGACCCATTTCCTGGTCCTTGATGTCTTTTCCAAAGAAGAACTAATGTTGACAGGTTTACTTTTCCCGTGCTATCTAGAGTTCTCCAACTCAGTACTCCAGATGTATACTTCAAACACTGGAGTCCCCAGCCTACTAAATCTTTCTTTCTTTGACTTTGTACCTAATATTTTTGTACCTAGTATGTGCTTGCTTGCATGAGTATGTGAGTGTGTGTTTAAGCAGGTTTAATAGATCAACATGCTATGTACATCTCATCAAGTGTTCAAAACAATCAAGATCCAATCTCTCAGTACAAGCAGTAGGGCTTGAACAAAAGGCCACGAAGTCAAGGTGGCCATCCAGATTGACCTCTACAGAATTAATTCCAAAATTACGAAGCTGTATATGTTAGGCTATGGCTTACAAAAAAATCACCCTGTGAAATTTCAGTGCTGAGACTTTGTCAGAAGTTAACTTCCCACTGAAGACTACTCACATTACAATTCGTGAAAGTTTCCAGGTTTGTGCCTTGTGGCTGATGACTGCATTAGCTTAAATAGATGATGACTTCACAGATTACATCAAAAGTGCTTTCAGGATGCCTCCTGCCTATGCCTACTTCCATCATTAAATTATCCATGAGTTAATGTGTGACTGTTCAAGAAAACACAAGGCAGCATTTTGCAGTGATCGCTAATGGATTAGAATGGCATTAAATATTTTCCTCCTGGCAGACATAACATTTTATAGTTTGGCTTTAAAATAAAGGGTATTTTATATACACTGTCATTTCATTCAGTTAGTTCTCAGACTTTGGCACCTCCATTGGCTAGTTCAAACTTTATGTCATCATCAGAAGAGAGTGCATTGAACTGACTGCAGTCTCTTATTAGGCACATGTTTCATCAGACCCTAGCAACCATCGCAAGTGAGAATAAACCCAGTCTTAAGTAGGCACCTTTCCATGTATTTGCAGGTGTACATACCTGTCTGTTATGTTTATGTGTCTGTATTTATTCGATCCCCAACCTATAAGGAGGTGAGTGATTTAAATGCATTTGTTACCCAAATTGTTTTCTCCTGTTTTAAAACATTTTAATTTATAATCAGACAAGAAGAACAGATGTAAGAGTTGTAATTTAATCATTTTATTGCTATCTTTGTATATTTTGAAGAATTAGGTATTGTACTCATGGGAAGTTGTATTTTATGCCTAGTTGGAAAAATGAATAATGTAATAATATGCAAAATGTAAAGTTTTAGAACTTCACTACTGAGTAAGGCATATAAACTAATGATCTGGTTAAGGTCCCCTGTGCACCATAATAAATATGGACTAAATTTGTCATTATAGCTTTAGACAGAGGTTTCAGGCAACAGATTTAATTAAATTCTTTTTTAATATTCATACTCCTAAACTGCATAATTCCCTTCTACTGTAAAACTGAGTGCTATATTAAAACAAACAAAAACGGCAGATTACTAAATGGATATTAGCGTGAAGTCAATAAGCATTTAATTCTGGAGAGAACTCTGTGAGGAGAGAGGAAACTTCATGCAGCTCGCTCAGGAGATCATGACTCAGATCTGTGAAGCCGGTTCACAGAGACTTTTTTCTGTTTGCATGCTGACTTTTTGGGGGGAGGTTAATTACTTATTTGTGGAACTCATAAAAGACACAGGAGCGACACAAGCAGGCCCTTTGTTAGCTATCGAACAGTGACAGTTATTGAAAGATACACTTTGGAGACCACAAGGAACTTGTTGAGGACATTGAGATGGTCTAGAAAAAGTAGACACTAACAGTTGTTTAAAGGTTAAATAATAAAGTCCACTACCCTTTAAGAGTTTATCCCCTGTGATACTCAATCCAAGGATTAGAGTTTCTCCAAAATTGTAATACCACCTACTAGAATTTGCATACAGTAAATCTGAATATTTGTGGCCATTTAAGGTTAAAAACTCCATTTTGAATTTTCATGGGAAAATTTCTTCTGTCGAGGGTCTGTTAGTCACAGAGTAATTACATATTAAATGTTTGAAAGAAGAGTTTGACTGGTGCCATTAGCTGACCTCATGACCACCCTTTTTAAATAATCAAAACAAGTCCACTTTCCCAAGGTAACAGCATGAGTAAAATTTCCAATAGAATCTCTAAGGCTGGTTAAAATCTGATTAAAGGGTCCCTTAAAGCATTTTATCCACCTGTACTGGATTCCTGTAGATCCATATTTTTCTCCTTCTCAGGCAATTGTTTTTCCCACAAATTGAGATCCTTGTCTTATCTTCATTGTATAAAGGAAAGCTTTGCCACCAGTTCAGAATCAACAAATATAAATGGAATGAATGGAATTTCATACGGAATAAACAGCATTGTGAATTTCTTTAGCTTAAAGAAGTATATAGAGCAACTCAACTCTCAAATTATATAGATTGAAAAAGTGACCTAAAGAGAGTTTCATTGACTTGCTCGTAGTTACATACACAACTAATTAATGGCTAACAATGACAGAGGAAGTGGTAACTACCTTATCAGAAATAGCAAAAGACATAAAGAAAAATAATTCACATTTTCTGTCCTCAAAGTAGCTCACAATCCATTAATAAGATAAGAAATACAAAGTGTGATCACAGTATATGGTCAATGTTTACATTTTTAATTATTGGCTAAAATACTATTTATAAATCAGATGAAAACATTTTCTATTCTACATAATAAAAAACTTTGTGTATTTGAAAATTGATAATATGATATTTACAATCATCCCAAGTTTTTTATTATAAGTAACATTTACGGAACTATAAATTCCATCTTCAATTCATTTGTGTAAGGACAGCATCATACAATGAGTAAAGCTGGTATCTAGTGATACTCTCCCACACACCATGACCTTCTTTCTCATTCCTGACACCATATCAAACACTGAAGAATGAACAAATGTATGATTCATGTGAGTATAGAATCAGTTTAGTAACAATTCCAAACAGCGTCAAATTGAATAGTAAAATATGTGCTCTACAGTTAAACTGGCTGGACACTGACCTATCTGGGAATGGCTTTATAGGCAGTGATATGGTTTAACTGGACCTTAAAGGATAGGAAAGATGAGGTCGTGAGCACTGTACTCTGGGATAAAACTCTGAATTTTCTAGAAGGTTCTAACAGAGGAGCAATGAGAGAACAGAAGCATCCTGTGCTGTACCCCCTAGCACTTCTCCTGACTGGATTGGGCAGCTCCCAAAGAAAGAGCTGAGTGGCTTCCCTTTTTGCTCTGTGGATGTAGTGCAGGGAAACAGATTACCCACTCTGAATGTATGTCGTGAAACAAGTTCACAGTTGATAATATGGTCCTCAAGTCAGGAGAAATGGATTCATTTTCATTTTCTACAACTACCTTTGAAGTTGTTGAGGGAGGATAATTATTTTCCCTCTTCAAAGTATTTTCTCACATCATTTTCCTGGAAATGACAATCAGGCAGTGCCCCAGGTTGGCAAATTCAACCTTAGTTTGATGAATGCAGTTCTGAACACAGCCCTTGATTCAGCGTTAGTTTCATGGCTTAGAATTCAGCTTTGCAGAGTGAATTGTCACCTATTTTTGGCAAACCATTTCTTCTTTCAACCTTAAAACCAAAAGAGGACCAAGGTGGTCCCAGAATTATTTCAAACTGGAAAGCTGGCTTGGAGATGGAAATCGCATTTAATTTCATCTCCCACATGTGAGTGAGAAAATAAAGACATCCAGAGCTCTTAATGATTATCACATTGATTCATTTTCTTAAGGCAGTCACAGGTGTAGTGCTAGATAGCAAACTAAAGGCATCTCCTCTAGAATAAGCTGAGTATGTATGCTGAAATGTTATATTTTTTTGTTATATAATTTAATAGTTTGTTTAAAATGTTCACCAAAAAACATTAACAATGATTATCAAAAATGACTTTTAAAAGTAAATTTCCTGTTAACTAAAAGGAAAGTTTGATTCTGTCACATTTAAGATAAACATAAGGACTTCTGCCTCCAGCCAAACATAACAAGGTCTTCTCTTCCTGCCTGAAAAATTAGAAAAGAGACAAAATATATTTTAAAATGATTTCTAAATTAGTGGAAATCAAGCAATAAAGAATACTGATTCCTGAGACATAGTAAACAAAAGTAAACAAAGTGGGTCCTGTAATTATTCTAGCTATAGAGAGCAGACAGAGGCAGAGGCTGGAGAACCCTCTGAGCTAAGACAGAACTAAGAGTGTGAGGGAGACCTCCATGGCTCAGATTCTAGGAGCTGCAGAACAGAGATGAGAAAGCTGCACAGAGAGCTCTAGAAGTTTGCAGAGGTTACCCATACATACTTTAGCTGAGCACTAATCAGTGCATGCGAGTAAAGAACCAGGCAAGGCTGAGGGAAGAACTATTTGAAAGGATTAGAAGTAAGAGTGCCCAGGACTTAAGTAGGGCTAAAAAGAGGGCCTCTTTCTGCTAGCCACGCTGGAAACGATGAGGAGCCACAGAGAACTCGATGGAATATACAAAAGAGTTTTGTTGAGCAAGTGGCATCTGTTGCCTATTATCAGGAGTTCTCTGTACTTCTGCCCACTGCATCTTGGTATCAGTGTTGCCTAGGAAAACAACACATTTGAGTACTGGATGGAACGATGCTTTATTAAGTCTTCCATGGCCAGTGAGTGCCCTCCAGGAGTCAGTGCAGGGCATGTGTCCTGTGTTCTTCCTTGTTGTACTGCGGAAGAAGGGCTGGCACTCACTACAGATGCTGGTCTTGCTCTGTCTGTTCACTGTGTGAGTAAAGCATTATTTCCTCCAGTTCTTGCCTGTTAGTTAGAGTCTCTTTAATAGCTCAGATACCAAGATACAGTGGACAAAAGTGTTTCAGTTTCTTTCTATTTCTGTCAATAGACAACAGATGCTGCTTACTTGACAACATGATTTAGTATAGGGAATAATTACGCCTATTCTGAATACTGTTCTATTCCTATCTAACTGATCATGAAAGCAAGGTCCCAAAAGATCAGACTACTTCCAAGTAATTTAATGTCACCCCAGGACAAATCTCACTAGTGCTTATAAGAACACAAAGGGGCTGAAGATTTAGGTCAGCGGCACAGCACCTGCCAGGCAAGGGCAAGATCGTGAGTTCAATTCCTGGTACTGGGGGAAAAAAAAAAGAAAAAGAAAAAGAAGAACACAAGAAACCCAACAGTGTAAAATTTGCAATGTCGTATCCAGATAAAAATACTAGCTATAGAAAGAAAGAGGAAAATATATCATAAAATGATAAGATAACTTATGTATCAAAACTTACCCAGAACTAACACAGATGTTAGAAGACAAAGACATCAAACTGGCTATTGTTATAATTTCATGTGTTTGAAATGTTAGATATGGAAGATATGACCTCCAAATATAAATTCTGCAGATGAAAATTATGGTGTAAATGGGACTAACTGTGACGTAAGCAAGGCAGAGGAAGTTTTGGTAATCTACAAACATACCCATAGAAACTAGCCAAATTGAAATACAGAGAAAAGTACATTTTTGAAATAAAACAGCAAACTGAGAGACAACTGTACTGATGCTGAAAAATTTTACAAATTTGGCAAAAACTATAAACCTGCAGATTCAAGAAGTGGAAAGGACCTTAAGCACAGATGCAGGAAATAATCTACACCAAGGCATATTGTAATTAAGTTGCTTGAAACCAGTGATAAAGAGAAAGCATTCAGAGAAAGAGGAACCCGATAACAAAGGATACCTGACATTAGAGGAACAAAGATAAGGATTGTAGCAGCTTTTTCACTGGAAACTGAAACAGAATCTTGAAAATGCAAAAAGTTTTCAACCTAAAATGCTAAATCAACTGAAATGATGCTGGATGTAAATATTCACAGAAGTATGAAGAATACTAAAAATGGTAACCTGAGTAAATATATTTTTAAAATTCCTCACTATTTAAGTCTCTTTAAAAGATAATAGACTGAATAAAAGTAGGAACACAATGTGGGATTTATAGCATATAAAAGTAAAACTGCGTGGTAAAACTCATAAAGTTTAGAAATGGAAAAAAGAAGTATCATTCTAAGACTCTTTTATGTGAACCGGTAGCCTATCACTTGAAGACAGACTGTATTAAGTTAAAGATATGTACTATAAAGCCTAAGGCAACAACAAAATACCAAAGAGATATAGTTAATAAGCCAACAAAGTATGTAAAATGCTATTTTAAAATTGAGTGAATCCAAAAGAAGGCAGAAAAAGAGGGAGAACAAAGAACATATGTGACAAATAGAAAACAAATGGCAAGATGATAGATTTAAATCTAACCATATAAATCATTGTATTTACTGTAAGTGCTCAGATAGCAAAGATTGTCAGATTGGATTAAAATGCAAAACCCAACTGTGTGGTACCTACAAAAAACACACTTCAAATATAAAGACAAAATAGATATAAAATAAAAATATGGAAAAAGACCATGTTAACACTAATAAAAAAGAAAGAGAGAATGGCTGTGTTAACATGAAACACAATACATTTCAGAGCAAAGAATAAACCATGGGTAACAAGAGGCATTTCTTAATGAAAAAGGGATCATTTTATAAAAAGGCACAACAATCCCAAGTATCTATATATTTTATTATAAAGCTACAAAATACACGAAACAATACTGATAAAACTCCAAGGAAAAATAAACAAATTTATAATTATAGTAGAAATGCATAAAATCAATAAAGATACAGAACATTAAGTAACACTATCAATCAATTTAGCCTAATTGATACTTATTTAAAAGAAACAAAACAAAAAATAAACTCCACCTAGAAACATCAGAGTACACATTCTTTTCAAGTATGTATGGAACATTTACAAAAATGAACCATATTTCAGGCCATCATGTAAGTCTTAATAACTTTAAAAAATTTAAATCAAACAAAATGTGTTCTATATCCACTGGGAGTTAAATTGGAAGTCATAACAGAATCATTCTAGAATAGTCTCAGATACTTGGAAATAAATACCTTTCAGCTACTCATGCTTCAAGGAAGATATCAAAAGGGAAATTAAAATGTATTATGAATGAGATAAAATGAAAATAAAATTTGAGACCTCTCTAAAATATCAGTAAAGCAGTAGTTACAAGGAAAGTTATACTAATTCTTTATTAGGAAATAAGAAAGATTTTAAATCTATGGCCTCAACTTCAACCTTGAGAATGTGAAAAGGAATAAATTAAATCTGGAATAAATAAAATAATGGAAGTAATGAGTCTCCAAATAGAAATCAATGAAATAGAAACTAATAGAAAAAGCAATAAAAGAAACTTGTTCTTTGAGAACACCAATAAAAACTCTCAGCTAGGTAGGAATAAAATAGAACTTCCTGAAATTGATGAACCATCTGCAAAAAATTGCTGCCAGCCTTGTACTTAATGATGAAAAGCATGAAATTATCCAAAATGCATGAAAAATAAATGAAAGTCATGCAGATTAGAAAAGAGGTAAAATTACTTTACAACAATTACTTTTCTCTTTATAGAAAATCTGATTAAATTATAAAAGACTACTAGAAATTATAAGCAAATTTAGCAAGATTATAGGGCATAAAATCAATATACAAAACCCAATTGTATTTCTACACTTAGTGTTAGTTTTCTGTAACTGTGACAAAATACATGACATAAACAACTTAGGGAAAGATTTATTTTGGCTCATGGTTTCAGAGGTTCTAGTCCATGGTCAGCTGGCTCCATTGGTTCAAGCCTGTGGTAAAGGAGAGGCGTTCTACCTAGAGGGCATTATGGAGGAAAGCAGCTCACCTCATGGCACCCATAAAGCAGATAAAGAAGGAAAAAGAAGAGAGGAAATGTCAAGGAACTGGAGATAGTAGTCTTCGAGGGTATTTCCCCATAATGCACTCCTTTCAGTTAGGTCCCACCTCCTTTCTACCACTTTCCAATAATATCATCAAACTATAATCATCTGTTAGAGCTCTCATTGTCCACTCACTTCTCAAAAGCCCATCAGCAACCAATCCTTCAACACGTAGATGTTTTATAGGATATATTTTCTTCTTTTTATTTTAAAAAAATAAAAGAAGGAAAACATATTAACAGATGGACATCCATTTACTAAATAGCATAAGAATAATACAAACAAAACAGAGTTACACACAAAGTTGTAGGAAATTGACCATCGTTGTTGTATTACTTATTGACAACTTCAGCGTGGTTTCTCAGGAAAACAAATAGAGATATACAAGATTGATCAAACAAATAATCATTAACTGTTCCTTTCTGTAGAGCAATAGAAGACATTTGTATAACTATGTTAGCTATCCTGTATATACATACTTACATAATTTCCCCTTTTTTCCCCTTTTCTTTTCCCACACCCCAGTTGCCCTTTACTTTTGAGCATTTTCCTTTCATTTCACAATGTCTATCATACCTCCTAGTTTTTAGTCACTATTTCAGGTCTTACAGTAGTGAGACAATATGATGCTTACACATGCAGGTCTGATTTATTTCACTTATGAGTATGGTCTCTAGTTGTGACCATTTACCTATAAAAGCTTTGAGTTTATCTTTCTTTATAGCTGAGTAATATTCCATTATATAAAAGTACCACAATTTTTTATCCAGTCCTCAGTGGACAAACATTTGGGTTGCTTCCACAATTTAGTAATTACAAATTGCACTGCTATGAACATGTCTGCAAATATATTGCTGTGATACGATGTTTTCAGAGCTTCTGGGAAAATACCCAGAAGGGGAATAGCTGGGTTGAATGGGACCTCTAGACCTACTTTGCTGAGGCACCTCCAAACTGATTTCCACAGTGGTTCGACCAGTCTGCATTCCCACCAGAAGTGAAGAAGAGTTCCTATTTCTATACAAAATACTTTCTATCCCAATCAATGCTGTATATATAACATCCAGAAATTGAAATTAATAAATCAATACTATTAATAGTAACATTCTTAAATATTATTGTATTTAGAGATTAATCTAGCAGAAGATATACATAACCTATATATTAAGAACTATAAAACATTGCTGAGAGAAACTAACAAAGACTTAAATGGAAGGAATACCATTTCCATGGTTCAGAAGACTTAGTGTGTTGAGACTGCTTTCTCCCCAAATTTATATGTAGATTTCATGTAGTCCCAATCAAAATTCTTATGGACATTGTTTTGTACCAAATTACAAAATAATTCTCAAACTTTTAGGGACATGCAAATATCTAGCATAGCCAATAAACCTTGAAAAAGAAATAAAAAGTTGGAGAACTAATACTACCTAACTTAAATATTATTATAAATCTCAAGTAATTGGAGCAGTCTGATAGTGACATAATAATAGACAAATGTACCGGTGGAGGATAGCCACATATTTATTGACAATTGATTGTCAGCAAAGGTGCAAAGATAATTCAGTAGAGAATAGTCTCTTCAACAAGTAATACTGGAACAGTTGGATATTCATATGTAAAATATACTACTTTGACCTATGCCTTTCACCATAGAAAGAATTTAACTCAAATGCAATCATAGACTTAACTGTTAGGGTAAAACTATAAAGCTTCTATAAGAAAACATCAGAAAAACTTTTTTGACAAGGGGTTAACCAAAAATGTCTTAAGCATGACAACAAAAGCACAATTAATTTTTAAAAGTTGATGAATTGGTCTACATTAAAATTTAAAACATTTGCTATTAAAAAGTGTGATAGTGAATGAGAGATAAGGCACAGATTAGAAGAAAATATTTATAAGTAATATAGCTGACAGAAGACTTTACCCTAAATAAGAAAGAACTCTCAAAAGTCAATAGTTAGAAAACAATCCAATTACAAGCCGGGTAAAATATTTGAAGCCGCCATTTCACCAATGAAAATATACAGATAAGAGTGGTGCACATAAGAGATATCCAATAGGATTAAATATAAATTTAAGCCACAATGAGATCTCGTTGTTCATCCACTAGAAAGGCTGAGTGTTGGCTAGGAAGAAGTATAACTAGAAATCTCCCAGGAATATAAACTGATACAACCATTTTGGAAAACTTGTTTAGCAATTTCTTTAAAGATCAGATATATACCTGCCATATGACCCAACCATTCTGAAAGCATATGTCCACACTGATTTATAAATGTACAGTATTATGAGTTCATAAAATTCTGAGAATGCAAATTAACCTGTAATGGCAGAAAGTAGATCAGTAGGTTCCTGGGAATAACAGTAAGTGGGGCAGAGAGGTGAAGAGAAATATCACAAAGGGACAGAAGGAGACCTTGGTGGAGAGTGATAGAGGTATTTGATCATTATCTTGATTGTGTAAAGGCTTCACATGTGTTCAAATATTATAAAATTGGATATCTCAAACACATCTAATTTATCACATAGCAGTTATATCTCCAGCAACATCATTAGGAATATGTAATTGTTAGTTCACTGATAATTGAAAATATCCTATAGTATCTAGAAATATTTAATATTTTAGCTGATAGTGTCAATGGTAGAATAGGCTATTACTGATACTTTTTAGAAAGTCTACTAGGCTCAATGTATAAATGGACATCTGACTGTATTATCTAGACTTATCTTTGCTTCTTTTCTCTTTCAAGGTAGATTTCACATTGTTTTAGGTAGAATTTACATTGTTTTATCACAGTGACATGTGGTGTGTGTGTATTCATTTTCATATTAGGCAGTATCCAGTTAAAGAATGGAAAATTGGGTTAAAATGGTTTTAAAGAGTATGCAGATATGAGACTAAGTTTTGGAAATGCAGTCTTGCTATGTGCAAACGTTTATGTTTAAATTTTTATCATTTATTTTGAATAATATAAAGAGAGCTTGTGACTGTGGAATAAGGATTGAGGTTTAAGAGAGCTATCCCTGAAAAATATATCCTTCACTTTGGAACTATGGAGAATATTGCAGACCAGGGTAATGAGTCTCACAGTTCTCCCCTATATTCAGAGTAACTTTAGTGATACCAGTAAGTGAGAATCCAACTGAGAAGTCTATTGAAAGAATAATGATTCTGTTACAGTGCTCCATCTCTTTGGACATTTCCACCGAACGCTTATACTCAACTGTCCGCTACCAACTGGCTTCACCCAGACATATAGCGCACATGGAACTAAAGAAAATGTCCTCATGATCCACACCTGAATCATCCCACATGGGCTACCCTGGACCTTCCTGTCTGTTCTGCAACAGCAATAGACATGTCATTCATCTTGGCAGCATTTACCCCTGTAAATTTACGTCTGCTTGGTTTAATTTCACCATGGAACTTCTTGCCCTGCCAAGAAAATAATCCCCCTCATTCTGCTATTGAATTACTCTGATAATTTTTTTTTAAACTTCAAAAACTTAAGACTTTTCTGACCCAGTTTTCCTCTTTGTAAAAAAAAAAATGCGATAGTATTGACCACATGCTTACAGGCGATAGAAGTTCTAGCATGAATGTTTCTGGGACAAGGAGTGTTGCATGAATGGTACCACATGGAACCGTGTGACTGATTTTCTGATTCTTCTTTGTGAAAGACCTTTGGATAGACTTTGACTGAGGGTGCTTTCAGTGAACGGCCATCGCCTTTGTGTACTTTGGAGAAGTTTTTATGGCTCATGGGTTATTCTCTTTTTCTTTTTCAGTCCAAATGTATTTGTATATTATCATGCTGCCTTAATTCACAAAGGTAACCACATTTTCCCCCACTGGAAAAAAAGGAAGTGAATTGATGAAAGCAAACCAAGGGTCTATATTCTCTTCTCGGTGGGCTTGGCAGCATTAACATTAATGGGAGTTACGAGTGCATCAAGAAGCAAGTTCATCCCTAAGATGTAAGAGCTCCAGCCATTTGAAATTAGCCTTTGTGGGTCTCCTGTGTTCTGCAGCACCAGGGGCTAATTCTTATTCTTTTTCATCTTTCCCCTTTCTTCACTGGGCACTGATGCCTCATTACACACTGTTCCTCCCATTCTGCGGCTCCGTCTCTGCCTGTGTCTGGCCCAATCAGGAACTCGCAGGCACCCCCCTGCACCGCCTCCCGCCCTCAGTGTCCCAGTGCCAGGTGGGGGAAGCACTGTTCAGAGCTGGGGCTTCAAACTGCTCGTCTGCTTATTTAAGCCTTTATCTCCTTAGCCAAATGGCGTGTTACCTAGAGAAACAATTCGGAGACCTCAGTTCAACAGAAGACTCATTGTCTAATCTTTTAAATTGCTCTCTGACCTGTAGGTTTGTGAAAGCCATTTGCTTTTCATTTCCTGTTTCATGATAGGTCAGAATGATCCCTCCCAAACCTGTGTCGGAAATAAGTATGAAAACCCAGGAAAAGAAAAAAAAGAGTTCAAAGACTTTCAAAGTTGAAGAATATAAATGTATTAATAAAAAGGGAAATCGTATTTTAAACCACTTCTGTCTGCCAACCCCAGGCTTGTCCTCCCAGAGTAGCATATATCTGTTTAGAAACTTAACTCTGCTTTCTTTCTGTGGGTAGAGGCACTAAATAGTTCCATTTGCCTTGCTGGAATATGATCTTTAGTGATATTCCTCTGTCAACTCCTCATTGTGCTAAATTCACTGGCAAACTACCGCTCACAAGCTCGCAAAATAGTTTTTCTCTCTTTTTTTCTCATTTTGTGAAAAGGAGGTAATTTTTTGGCCAAAGCCCACACTTAGAAATGCTCTTAAATGACATCAACAAACAAAACTATCTTTATGATTCCAACCCTCAGTAATTTATAATTCTCATTAATATTTGAAAATGTTTTAAAATGAGACTATTGACTGCCATGAAATAAGGGTCACAAAAACAATGCGAACTGAAAGAAATTTCATTTCCTATTTCTGTAACTTTCCAAATCTTGCCAAGAAATGAAACTTGGCTTTTAGGCATGTTTCTATCCTCATCCCAGTATGAAATATAACTTCATTTGATTGCCAGGGTTAGTGACTCTGAAACTGAATTATATTTTCTCCAAATATTGGGCCATGAATTAATAAGGATCTAAGAAAAGTAAGTAGGAAGTAATGCCAAATTTAAGTGAGAAGTTCAGACCAAGGTTTTTTCCTTACAGATTTTACCCGAGAATTCAAGGCAACAGAACACAGGAGCAGATTACAGTTCTCTTCTAGCCAATTATCACTGTTTTTATATTTATCCTGTGTGCTCTCAAAATCAAGAGCGGGATGTATACAAGAAACCTTCCATATGGAAGAACCATGTATATCTTCGATACTCAGCACATGGTACTAAACTGTGCCATCTAATGTCACGCACGGAATCTTGTCCCCCTAAGTCATCAGTGTGTTTGAGTAAATGAGGTCCTAATAGTCACAAGCCTGCAATAGACATCTTGGAGAACACGGAGCTACGACTGGCCTACAACACCATTTTGTTGTTACAAAATAAAATCACTATGAAAGAGCATATGCTAAAATATTTTGCAAACTACCAATCACAGGATGAAGTAGTGCTACTAAAAGAGAAGTCATCCTTTCTTAATAGTAAGGACACCTAAGCCAAACAAGCCAGATTATGGTTGTGGTTTTTGCTTTCCTTCTTTGCCTATTTGTTTGCTGTTATTAAACGCATGTCTGACAACACTCACATTTTTCATATTTCACAAGGAGAGAAGCTCTAGGGGAACAGGTGAGATCCAGCGCCTGCTGTGGAGGTGTAGTCAGGGGCAGCCACAGGCAGGGGAATTAAACGTGAAAAGAGAAGGGCAGTCTTACAAACTTCAGAACTTACAAAGCCACAGGAAAGCTAATTAGCGCTGACTGCTTCCCAGAGATACTGGTTGTTTTCTCACAACAAATATGTAACTCATTTTCCTGGAGTATGTATTTTCTGCTCATTCATGTGAACTAAAAAGTAGTTGCCTGTGAAAATAAATCTGTGTTCAAGATGAATACAGCTAATTTTTTTTGCTTATAAACATTACTTCACCATCAGTGTTTTAGTGTGCAAGTAAAATTATCCATATTGTACTGTTTTTTTTAAATGGTAAGCAAGATGATTATTTTGCTTTTCATAAGAACTCATGTTGTTCATTTGCCTTAATATAACCTATAAAAATGTTTTAAGAGAAAGGAAGTCAATTAAAAGTAAGTGAAATTATATCTTTAAAAGTTAAATTAAATTTTCTGGATGGAATGAATTTAGATCTCGCAGGAATGGCAAGCTGAGCGCTCCGACCTGCGGCCAGGGGCCTTCGGTGGAACCACTAGGATTAGCCCAGGTGACAGGTGGCGCCTTAGGGCACCGGCATCTACAGCCACTGTGCGGATGGATGTGCCCTGCTCTCCTCTGGCAATGGAGGACACTGACAGGGAGAGACGGCAGAGACTGGTCCGGAAGCCCCCGTGGCAGAGAAGTAAAAGGAAAAAACCCTCTTTGTGGAATCTGGAGAGCGGTGCTGCCCACACTCGGCTGATCTCCCTCTCTCTGCTCACGTTCATTCATGCTCAGCGTGGCCCAGCGCGTGCCGCTGAGGCCCTGCTCTGTGGCTGCCCGCATTCTGCCTTCTCCACTCCCTGAAACCTGTTGTCTTCTCCACCCTTCACTGGCACCGATACAGCTTTCACCTCTCCAATTATAGTGACTTCCAGGCAGATGTTCTATGGCAAAGTGACAAAGCATTTATGCCACTTTTTTAATTAATCAAATTCTCCCTCAGAAGGATTTTAGTTCATCTGGCTTGAAAAGATATTACTGCTGAAAAATAAATCTGCTTTTTTTAAGTGATAGTGGGATGGAACCTAAGACTTTGTGTATGCTAGGCAAATGCTGTACCACTAAGCTACACCTCCAGCCACATAAATATACTTACTTTCTAAACCCTTTCTTTTTATGCCACTTGAAAGTTCAGAGTATGAAGAATGGAGGCTTTTAAAGTGTGAGATCTTACTTAAAGACCACCTTTGCATTTCTGAAAAAGCATCTAAAAGTTGGAGCATTTATCTGCCAAGATTGTATAAACCCCTCCCCGTCAAAAGAAAAAAAATAGATGATTCTAACCTGGTGCCGTGACACATGCCTATAATCCTAACAGTCAGGGAGGCTGAGACAGGAGGATCTCAAGTTCAAATCCCCCCCTGGGCAATTCAGTAAGCCCCTATGTCAAAAAACAAAAACAAATAATAAAAAAAAAAATAGTGTTACAGATATAGCTCAGTATATAAAGCTCCTGGATTTGATTTAAAAAAAAAAAATGATTCTACCTCTACTTCTTTGTCCTAAAAAGATGTATGTGCCCCACAATAAGAAATAAGAGACTTACTGCTCTCACAATTTTTAACAAAGTAGAACCACTGAATATGGGACTATCAGGTTTCTTAATCTTCCTCTTCCTTTCTTTATCCTTTTAATTGCTTAGAAGGGAAAGAAAGGATGTAAAAATTCCATTAGTGTACAAAAACAATTTCCTTAGACCCTGCTGTTTTTGTTTCTCATATTTCATAGTTCTTGGTAGAGTTCAGGCAGTAATATAGGGTAATTGAAAATTTAATTCAACAGATATTTTAATAAATTACTACTATGTTCAAATAAGTAGACATTGAGAAAGATAATATTATAAAAGAGAGGAAATCAAGTGGTCCAAATTCTCATGGCTCCTAGCAGGGAAAACAGACTCCATCACACAAGGCTGACTGCAGAATACCCTTGGCTCTGGCAACTCTGCCCTTAAGAAGTGGCAGCTCCATGAGGCCATTTAGAATCCTCGAATTGTGTCTGAATCCCTGGGAAGAAGAGGTCCTCTGAGAAGATGAGAGCAAGGTTGTGCTGAGGTCAGAAGGACCGCCTCCTCCATTTCTCTATTGCTGAGCAGGTTGAAGTCCTGATGGATGAGTCTGAGCAACTCTCCCCCTCCACACCCTCATCTCCACACTGGCCATTCAGCTTCATGTCCCGGGATTCCCATAATGTGTCCTCCCACACTGCTCATGCTGGGCAGCTGGCTACCTCTTTACCCACCTGGAAGCTTCCTCGCTTTTCTTTGCTAGTGACACATTCTGCCCCTGTTTCAGCGTCATCTTCTCATGTGCCACCCACAGTCCCCATGCTCTAGCCCTGGTACTTTGTGTTGGGAGGAATCTGTCTGCCTCCGGGCCCTGGTACTTTGTGTTGGGAGGAATCTATCTGCCTCCGGGACCTTGACTGCCTGTGCTCGCCTTTGCCCATGCCCAAGTGTGGCCGTCCCTCAAGTGCCAATAAAATCTCTTTTAGGGTGCTTTCTTTGACCTCAAGATTTGTAAGCCTCTCTCATGGACCTCAGTGTTGCTGCATGTGTATTTTCACCTCACCTTTTTCCTAATACGGTGAGTACATGTATGTCTGTTCTATGACCTCCACATATGAGATTCTAAATTCCTTAAGGCCAGAAATTCACCCTGTGCCCCACCATAGTAATCATCTAGTAGGTGCTGTCTCATGACTTCTAAGGACTCCTTGGAGTCTATCCCAAAACTAAAGTATGCTAAGTTCTTGAAATAAACTAAAATACAAACAAACCAAAAAGCAAATAAACAAAACAAAGCAAACAAAAACCCCTGCAAGACCGACATATCATTTCATGCTTATCATCGGAAGCTTCTTTAGTCAATAAAAACAACTCATGATCTGACTGAAGAGCAATCGTTCAGCGTCTCGGAGTTGGAGCTCTTACTAAGTTACAGCTCTTGACACCTACAGAGGGTCCAAACTATTTGTAAAAGTGATTCATTGCCAAATAGGCATCATAAGCTACTTAGTACTTTCTGCAGAGCATTTCAAACATAATTGGAGAATAATGTTTGTGAAATATGTTAGTAGGAAGAGTTTTCCTCTTGATACCCTGAGTGGCAACATGGAGTCAAGAAAAGTGGAGCCCCAGAGAGGTGAGGATGGGGAGGAGAAATCAGGCCATGGCAGCCTCACAACCTAACGTGATTTCAACAGGAATTATCCTGGTTCACAAGTCATATTTTCAGCCACCTGGGGTCATTGACCTCAGAAGCTTAAAGCACCATTATCAATTTATTGACCATGTGAAAGTCCAGACAAATAGAAATAAAGTACTCAAGCCATTTTCTAGCCATGAAGCCCATAATCCCCAAATTTCAGGGACAAGTGCTTGCAGAACTTAGCTTATTTGAAATAACTGAACCTGTCTAAAATTTAGTCCTTCAAAACATATTTTGAATACCTGGTCAAAAATTATAGGGATGCAAAAGTGAACATGTCTTCATCCAGATTTCTAAAAACGTGACCATTTTGGTAGTACACATCACAAATTATAGTGCAAAACAGAATGTAAGAAGTAACTGAAAAATTGAGGCAAAAATGAATGGAGAAAATTGAGAGGCAATGGGGAGACAATGACCAATTCACAAAAAGGGGTGCGCTGTGACTGGGCCTTGGTGGATGGGTAGGAATTCAGTAAATAGACTGAGAAAGAGGCCACACTAGATGAAGAGTACATTAAGTGCAATGGGTAGCAAGATGGCAGTGGCAGCACAGCAGATAATGAATAATCCCCTGTGGCTGGGGGTTGAGTTTGTGGTGGGCAACAGGCAACATGTGCTGGGACCTGATTTGAAGGAAGCATCAATATATGCAGAGGAGTTAAGGCCTTCCCTGATGGCACCAGAAGCCACTGGATCTTTCCATTTCATGCCTCTTTTTGCTATAGTTTTTGAGTAATGCTAAAAAGTAACACAACTTGCTTTTAAGGTGGGGACCAAGTGCCATAGTTAAATCTTGTTCAAACCAAATGACAACTCAGAGTCCAGCGTACATGTTGAGAATCCTCTAGACCATATATTCTTTCCTATCTGGTTGGTGTCTGCCCTACTTACCAATCTAGTTTGATTTACTAAATCAAACTTCAAAAGGAAAAGAAAATGAGGAGAGGCAAGAATGTTACCTTTTTATGGTGGTCCTCCTCTTTGATTTATTGCAGTTTTAATGAGAATTTGCTCTCAGAAGCACAAGTTCCGTATGAGCCCAATGGAAGCTCCATTTTCCCTTCATAGGTCAGCCATGGTATAAGCAGAGTTGGTATCAATTTTTCCACTGTTCTTTTTGCCAGTGTTTCCCATCCCTTAACACAGCCTCCTGGGATGAAAATATTAGCTCTTTTGTGCAATTTATTTGCTGTACTCCCTGACACTTTTCTTCAGCCTGCCAATCCTAGGACCAGCATGGTCCTGGCTTTGTAAGCTGGATACCTGGCCTGTTGGGAGTTGAACTGGAAAACATCAGTGTATTTTGTACAGGCCACCAAGCCCCGGCAGGATGAGATAAAAGATTTCAGTATGAACTTATGGAACCAAGTTACACTAAGCTCATTCTGAAAGATGTTCTTAAACTTTTCTTCATTGGTGAATGAATTTGTATGTGTTTACCTTAGGCCATGGGCTAGTGTCAGGATAGTGAGGACACACTGCAGAGCACTGTGGAAATGTAAAGGAGGGCAAGGTACAGGAGAGTGTGAGGTCAGAAACCCAGAGCAGTTCTGAGCATGGTAATTATCGCACACTGAAATCGCACTGTCCCTCTTCTCCCTGGCCTCGTAGAATTAAGTGGCTGAGCAGCTACTTAGACATGACAAGTCACTTTAAAACACTTGCCTGGGTGACAAGAAAGATCCTGTGCTTTTTGTTGGAATCTCATTCTCAGCACAGAGGAGCTGAAGTTAGAGCAACTCTTTAAAACTGCAACTATTTTTGTTCAGAAACGTGACATGATTTGCTGGTGGTGACAACTGATTTGACAATGACCAGTGATTTAGGTCTACCTCTAATAAGCGAATTAATCTGAGCCAAAACATAGTGATCTGTCATGTTTAGAGATACCTCAACATCTGGCTGACTTGTCCTCTGTCAGCCGAGTTGTCCTGTGCAAATCTTCTGTCAAGTAAGGGAAAGAACGGTGGGTAGAAAATTACATGGCAGTTTTAGAGTTAGTGATGAATTTTTCTCCCAACATACCAGCTGTGCCAGCAACACTATTTTTCATGGCATTAATCAAATATCTTGCCTGCAGCACCTTCACTTTCCCAAAGGCTAAAAGATGAATCTGTCAAAAAATTTCACTGGGATTTGCCAACAGCTTTTCTAAGCTCAAATACTAGTCCAGGTACCTTAGAAGTTTGAGCAAGGCTTTTAGGGATAGCCTTGGGGAGTTAAAAGCTGTATAGGGTAATTTTCCTTTACACTAAACAAAAAATCGAAGCCTCCATTGCAGCCAGCCTGATCAAGTTCGCAAGCCTGGGAAAGAGCCAAACACTCAAGCATTATTAATGTATTCCATTTACTGACTCATAGCAAAGTCCTTTCTTTTTTTAAGTTGAAATTTTGAAATTAGCAAGGTACAAAAGCAATTGAAAGCCATGGAATGAACTCATTGCTTGCTCCTTAGAAAAGAAAATCCCAGATAGGAGGAAATTCAGGGGGAAAAAAAAGCCCCATACCCACATTCCCACAAAGATTGCTAGGATTAAGATGTGTTAAAATCAGAATCCTTTTTACTGTCTGTAACAATCTGTGGTAGATCTCTTTTCCTTCTAAAATAAACAAATAAACACATTTGCTTTGTGCTCATATAAAGTAATATATACTCCTGCTCCTTTTTTAAATTAACAGCTATTTTACAGTAGCTGCTGATGACCTGGAGGTTTGCTCTGAATGAATGGGTGTTACACTTCTCTAAAGTGTGTCAAATCACTGGGATCAAAGGCTGTGTCAAATTAGACATTCTGAGGAGCGGGATTTTTATAATGTTTACTCTGTTGGCTGTTGTTTAAAAGATAAAGACCAGTCTTTTATGCCTTCCTTGGCAAAGAGAGGTCCCTAAGAATCTTTGTCACTTCGTTTCCCTGGTGATATTTTGAAGATTACTGAGCAATTAAAGAAAAAATGGGTGATACTCCCCTGTGTCTACTAGTAATTGCATAATATTATCTATCGCGTAATGTGGTCACTGCTGAGCATGATAACTCTGAGGTCTAGCCTTGAGTAGGAGACACAGCAGGTACTCAGCGAATATTTGTGGAATAAATGAAATCTTTAGACCAACTATAAAAAGATATTTTCTTTCTAACCCATTCTGAAGAGAAAGGTGTCAAATCTTGTTTCATACAGATTTCAAGACCTCTAATTGGACTCTAAATCCCTATTCCAGATATTTCATAGCAATCAAATGTTCCCTCTGATATCAAAATTGGTTAACTTACTAGAGTTCAGAGAAACCTGTAAGTTTACAGCCATGGAAAGGCAAAATTCCTTTTCTAGTTCATAAACGTGGACTAGCAATCAAGCAAGTTAGATGTTCCATAGTTAAAGAAGGTTTGTGAAGCAGTAGGGTTTGAATAAGGCATTAAAAATGTAGACAGAGAAGCAGAGAGGCACTGTCAGTTGTGGGTGTAGACAGGGAATTGGTTTTCTATTCCAGTGGATTTCTTGCTCTTTGAACATTAAGTAGTATCTGAAACCTTTCAGACTAGGCTCAGTTTCTTCAGTAAAAAACTGTTTTTAAATGTTCATAATCAACTAATTCATAGATACTATTCCTCTGATTCAGATTTCAGTCCTACTTTGAAAAGGAAGTTCCTTGGCTTCTTTGAATCAGAAAAAAACAGCTCCATGTATCATATAAAGTTAATATTTATATGATCTTTTATTTGCCACCCATAGAAGAATATGAGTCATCATTTGTAATTAAAATTTACTATAAAATTCAAGTCCTATTACATTCATCATGCCTTAGGTTTTGATCATATTTATAAAAACTCATTAATGGAACCATTTCTCTGTTCTGCGGTAGATTAGAATAGCTCAGTCTGTTATTGCTTGTCTCCAAATATGCTCTTAACCTATATGAAATTAGATAGACTGAAATGATTAGAAAAAAAGAAGACAGCTTGATTAGACATAGTTTAGCATTATAAAGCCATTTTCTTTTAATAATGGAAGGTGAAGAATGTTCCATTAATTGAGACAGGGATGCATATATGACGGAAAATCTGGAACCTGCTGTGTGTTTTGTGTGTTTGTGTGTGACACGTACACATGCTTTCCTTAAGAAAGCTCAGACATGGGCAGGGATATTATATAGCTCGCAACAATGAAACTGAACTGCGTGCTGTTTTAAATCTACTCTTGTATACCCAAAAAAGGTGCATGATTTGGAAGGACTTTGATAGTGGTGTATTTTACAGTTTGACAACTTGGAACTTTGTAAACTGGCAATTGGGTATAGACGAGGGTATCCATTTATCTCATATATGTCTTGTTGAGGCAAAGCTGTCAAAAGAAATCTTATCACATGGTGCCCCATTTGTTTTCTGTGGTGATTTATGATGGTTTTGAAAAGGTCTTGTGATCCCATAGGCTGCCACGATTCTCTGACTTTTCTCTGTCAATGGATCAGATTTTTGACATTTTCTGAGAGCATTCAGAAAAGATTTGATAAATCAGCTTGTGGTGTTTATTTTAATTGATCTGAGGCCCATTCCTTCAAGAATTCATCAACTGCAGTGACAGGGTCTGGGTGTGCTGCAATGGAATGAAAGGCCTGGGCTGGCCGTGCTGCTGTGGTGATGATATAGATATTTTGTTGAAAGTTTATGCGCACCAACGAGAAGATGTCATAACTAATTTAGTATGTTGTAAATCTTTTGACACAGATTCTAATTCATAAATCTCATCCATCACATGTGATTCATGAAACGATAGACAACCTTTGATGAGAAGGTACTTCTGTCTGTGTTCCAAGTTCCTTGCATTTTTCCTTATTCAAAAATAAATCATTCCAGAACAACAGAATTCTATTATGAAAATGGAACTGAAGAGGTCCTTCATTGTTTCATTTCTATTCTCACACTGATAAAGAAGTGAAAGTCTCTCTTTGAAAATAAACATGTTTTTGTGAGAACAAAAAGAAGTGTGTGATGTGTATATGTGTATGTGTAGACAAAAATCTGTGATATAGAAACAGACAGATTTAAAAAATAGCAAAGGTGAATGATATTTTTCTAGAATCAGTTGACATGAAACACATAAAACCTTAGTCTTTCTCATTTTAACTTTTATTTTTAAGTTAACTTTTAAAATCAACACTATTATAGGATAACTTGTTCACTTATAATACCCGCCCCCTGGCATTTATTTTGTTACATGTCTTTCTTTAAGTTTACTTGAACTATAAATTTATTTACTTGGGCTACAGGTTGGCCTTATTGATTTATTCTGTTTCAACTTGGCTGATAAAGAGGTAATCATTTTTCTTAGAGTGTCGAACATCTAATGAAGCAAGATTCTCAGTATACACCACCTTAACTAACAAAGTGAGTTTGCCTATTTTTCTGATCAACTAAAGCTAACTTTAATTTATATGAGGCAATATTTTCTCTACTGGAAAATCAGTCTGATCAGATATGAGAATGGTTTAGTATTAGCAGTAGGTTTGCACAAGTGTGTTGTTTCAATACAATTAGTCATTTAGATGATTAGCTAACCAAAGCTATGCTAATAACCGAGCCCTTTGTTACAGTTGTTCAGGACTTGCTTATTGCTTCTCAAAAATGGTCTAACTGTAGGAAATGAGCTTGCAATAAGTGACACATCAGACGATAAAGATCAAGTTGAGGTAGAGATGGAAACCTTAAAATAAGGAGGAGAAGTCATACTTTGAATTAGTGAACCGTTGTGGAGGAAGCAGAACCTAAATGTGAGCTTTGGGGAGTACTTAGATATGATTTTATAGCACTTAACATATCTTTCCCAGTTAAAGGGCAGACATATAAGAATATCTGTATAAGTTCACATTAGTCTAAGATTTTTCTTCTCCTCTAATGATAATAGTCCACATATCCATACTTTGAATCATTGTGTATGCATTTTAAAATAGATTATTCATGATAATAAGAGACAGTGGATAAATCCATTTAAATCTTATAATGAAGGAATCTAATTTTATTTGATTATCTGCATACCCCTTAATAAAATTTCTTATATTAATAGCTAGTAAGTTCCAAAACTGGATGATATGCATTTTCCTAATTATCTTTCCTTCTGATAGATGTGGTAGCCAGCTGTAGATTACCTAAAAGTGAGCAATAAGCAGTCAAAGAATAAGAAATAAAGAGCCTAGATAATTCACACATTATAGAATTACTTTTTCCTTATCAAAAACTAAATAAGCAAACTCCAAATGGAAAGGAATTGATGGAGGGAGGAGGAAGGGAGGGAAGGAAGGAAGGAAGAAGGAAGGAAGGAAAGAAGGAAGAAAGGAAAGAAGGAAGAAAGGAAAGAAGGAAGAAAGGAAAGAAAGGAAGGAAGGAAGGAAGGAAGGAAGGAAGGAAGGAAGGAAGGAAGGAAGAGGGAAGAATGCATTCACTTTTTCTGTAACATATGTTTTCTTGTCTCTTGAAGTGCTTAAGTTTCAGAAATGAAGAAACTGACAGAAGGGGGGATCATTTACAAAGATACAGTGTAAAATGCCATATCTGTAATGGAGGATAATTTGGAATAAACTCCTGCTTGAAGCCCATGATGAGAGGGAAAAGTTTCCAGAAAAGTGCAGTATCAGAATTTAAAATAAGCACATTTTAATGACTCTGATAGACACAATGACCAGTACCTTCCAGCCTGAGCAAAAATGATGTGTAGCAGCAGTCTCTCTTCATGAGGGTTTTACCCCGGGTGTTCTAGACCACTGTTCTCACCCTCAGGACTTTTTTGATTACCAGTGGGCCCAGTAGCAAAGAAAAAAATGTTAGGTGGACACAACAGACTAAATCAAATGTATTTGGTCCAGAATTCAGAAGCACCAAGAGATAGAACCATACGAATGAGGCTTTCTCTACAGCTAAGAATGAGAGACGAACTCTCCAGGGGAAAAAAAGCCATTTTATTAAAAGTGTTAGAAACATTTACTCTAATCCTGAATAGCCCTCTATTGTGCCAATGTGATGAAGTTACTAATAGCTTAATAGTTCGGCAATCATATATGATTTTCTTCTTTACTTAACGTCTGCCAATTTAATCAATTGATAATGAGTCTGATGTTTCGCTTGTAAGAAAATAAAAAAGAAACACTAAAAGGATCAAACACACAAATCTACAGAACAGATTTGACAGATCTTTATACATTGATCCTCCCTCAAAGACACAAATAATATGAATGTGGTTGTGGTATTAAGCAGAATTTCAGATCCCATTGAGTTTGCTCAAGTGTTGGCCTTAGTTATTTACATCCAGATTGCAGCTCAGGAAATGTATTGAGACACAAATGTGGTGCATGTGGTTTATCTTTTCACTGATTATACAAACTTTATCAAATTGTAAAAGGCTTTGATGTCTCAAGCTGTTCCATTTTCAGAGTTGAGAATAAAAGTGAAAAGAAGGGAAGTTGAATTTTATTTTTTAAGTTAACCAACAATATATTAAGTCATTCTACTTGCCTGGCACCCAGAACCATGCTAGGTACAGTCAGTGGGATACAAAAGAGATATAGGAGGTAACTGCTGAGTTTTTGGACCTCAAGATCCATTCTGGGGGATAATGAACTATCAGGAATTCTGTAGCACTTAGGCAACAACTGTATAAACAAGTACATGGTCAGACCGTGAATTCTCAGGAGGAGGCTGGTTTGGTCAAGGAAGGCTTTCTGGGTGTGATCTGATCCATTCAACTGTAAAGAAAAGAAGCCTAGAATTAGTAATCCCTGTTTACTGCTGAAAATAGCAATCAATAAATATAGGGAGAGGAATTCACATTAGCTCATAAAGTAGGATAGGTGGTAATGACAGTGTCATTTTACACCTTGAAATGCATATACTCTACAACTCCCCTTTGGCTCCCCCTGTAGTCAAAGTTAATAGTATCAGACCAGAATAATATCAGAGGTGTATTTGACCTTACGTCACCCAAAATATATGAGCATTTGGATACAGCTTCGTAGTACATCCAGAATCTGCTTCTCACCCCTCCTGGAGACCAGTGTAGTCCGAATCACTCTGCATCTCTACAAGGACCACCTAATGGGTTCCCCTGTGTCCATCTTGCCTCCCATCCCAGGGTCATGATGGGATTTTCCAAACAAGTCAGATCATGTCACTTTGTTCCAGACTCCGCAAGACCTTCCCATTTTAGAAACAGAAAAAGCTAAAGTTGTTGCAAGGCCTTCCGGGCCCGTTAGACTTGCACAGTACCCTCCTCACACAACGTTTGTCCCTCTGACTTTGTCTCCTATTATTCCTCATCTCACTTCATCCCAACCATTCTGCCTCTTCATAGGGCACTGTCTTCATGGGATCTCCGCAGTCTTATTTCCCCTGTCCAAAACACTTTTCCTAGATATCTGCATAGCCTATCCCTTCTCCTTCAAGATTTTGTTTAAATGTCACACACCTAGTTGGATTTCTCTGACTACCATATTTTAAACTGATCCCAAGACTTATCCCAGACTTATCTCAAGCTCCTGACACCCTTAAGCCCCTTCTCAACTTTTTTCCCATAGTGCTTGTCACCTACTGGCACACTACTGCCATGTAATTAATTATTACATTTGTTTGCTGTCTGTATGCCACCCTCATGAGGTCAGGGAACTTGGTTTTGTTCTCTGAGATGTCCAAACATCTAGAACAGCATATGACACAGATTAGGTGTCGCAAGGGCAAAGGGGTTGCCCTCGCCCATCATAAGGGCATTGGCCAGCATTCCTAACAAAAACCAAGTTAAACAGAGAAAGCCATAACAAATTTATGCAATCTACATTTTACATTACATATACTTCCAAACTGAAGACCCAAAAACTGAAGGAAAACTTTATTATTATGATCAGGTTCAGTGAAGAATGGACAGCTGTGTAGAAATGTGATTAGACTAAAAGTATGACATAATGGTAATTACTGCAGGGGCTCACCTGTTCAGATTCTTCTTGACTTCTCTGTGAATGGTTCTTCCCCCCTACATGTGGGGCAGGACCCCTCTGGAGTGAGGCTCTTTAAGGAAGAGGAGGAAAAGTGACCATCCTAGGTTTGGTGGCTGCTTTGGAGGAAACGGGTTCTAGTTTTATGTAGTTTCTATGACTTGCTTTGGGGGAGAAAGGACAGGAACCAGGAGGATGCCTTAAGGTCAGAAGGACCTTGCTCCGTATATCTTTCCAATTTCCTTCCATTCAAAACACTTAGTAGCCCAAGTGCCATTCTTTGGAGCGCTGTGTTCCAACTCTGAACAATGCTCAATTTTGTTCATGGAACAAATTTTTTGTTTGTGGAGCTAGAATCAAGATTATGTTATTAAACAAGAATACTGGGGCCAGGATATAGCTCAGTGGCATCAGCACCTGCCTGGCAAGTGGAAGGTCCTAAGTTCGATTCCTGGTACCAAAAAAAAAAAAAGAAAGAAAGAAAAAGAAATAAAGAAAGTAAAATTTTACAACTTTTTTATTTTTTCCAGCACTGGGAATTGAACTCCCAACCTTGAGCTTGCCAAGCAGGCGCTGTGCCACTGAGCTAAATCCCCAGCCCCTACAACAACCATCGTTAATTCACTGTCACCTTGTCTGTAATTCAGTAGTGCTTGTACTATTCTTGTGCTACTTTGTAAATGGTTGTCTGTTTGTTAATATGTTTTCATTCTTTTACTTTTAAAATAAAAAAAAAAAACAAGGATGCTGTTCTGAAGTTATGTTGCCATTTGCTTTAGGATACAGGTTTTTAATATTGGGTAGATATAGATAGAATTTAAGGAGCTAGTGAATTCTTGAAATTGATGTAAAATATTGTGCTCATTTTTTCAATAATTGCAGATAAGGTTTTATAACTGTTTTGATATCAAAGGTCCTCAACATCAAACATAGAGAAAAATCACTGGCTCAGAGTGTTTCAAAGTACTTGTGAAGAACTATACAGTTTTTTCTTTTAATTAGGGCAAAGTATTAATCACCAGATTTTAAAAATAAAAATTATAAACAGAAAAAAGTTTAAAGTTGTGTTTCCACAAATCCAGATATTCTTATTATAATATTATAAATTATGTCAGCTTCAGTTTGAATGAATGAACCAGATATCAACTAAGTCAAAACATGTCAGTCTAGCAGAACCTAAAAGATCAATTCCTTTGAGTTCCCTGAGCGTTTGTGCATCTGGTTTATTCACATTCTTGTCAGTTTGTTACTGTGAAACTTTTTCTGCCCACTTGGTGCATGCATTTGTGTGTAGAGTGGGCATTTAATTGTTTCTTAAATAAATTAATATTGAATGAATATAGTCATATTTGGACAACTACCCGTGATATTATATTGCATTAGTAGTAAAATCCATGTTGTTTGATTTCCAATCCAGCACGTTTTCCATTTGACTGTGCAGGGTCAGTCTTAATGTGAGATGACCTCTTCTATAATTAGAAGCATGAAGGCTGTGCCAAGAATGCTTGTGTTATAATCTTGATCTTACTAGGGGCCTGATGGGTGACCTTGGCACTTGTTCTACCTTGATAACTTCCATTTTTAAATGAAAATAATATAATTATCTTGCTTGTCTTGACTAATTAAAAATCTAAAATTTAAGTCATCCTGTTATCCCAATCATGACCAGTTCTGAGCATAAAACCATACATATAAATATGATAGCAGAGACTATCTTCAGAATAGCCAACATATAGGTGATTCTGACACAAAGAGGAAAAAGTCTCCCCTTTATGGTCTGCTTGTGAGAAATAAGGATGAATCCCTCTGAAGAACCTGTGAGAGAGTTCAGACTGACTGAAGACATAGAGGTTCATTAATGAAATTTGCCATACTGGTTTATTTTTTGGTGAACAACCTATATCCAAGGGAGTAGGTAACAAACGAGGTGTTAGGATAAGCTTTGCCCAAAGATATCTAGATATTGCTATCTGGCATTATCCCAAAGGCAAGATGAAATAAGCATATTGTCAAAGAGATGGATAGTATAAACTATTTTGAAATTTCCTCTGATTAATTATATAGGCAACGTATTTGTTCGCCAAAAGCAGCGTTGTGAGTTGGGAGATCAGACATTAACCCTTACAGTCTCCAAATAATAACAGCATTCATTATGGGTATGAAGAATGGGAAATGACAAAGCATTATTGATGCAGTGACTTTTTTTGATCCATCAGGAAGTGAAAGGCTAATGGAAACATTTACACAAGCAAAATTTCTTTTCTCATTTCTATTGTACCTTTCATTTATAGTCTTATCAATTTGCTAGAGAATGAAAATGTTTTAAATGGTTAATTGATTATAACAGAATCTCAAGGAGAAATTGATGAGTCGAGATCACTTAGCTGAGTGCTAGCAGAACTAGAACACAGAACCTCTGACTGCTAGTTCTTTCCTCTTTCCATTTATATATTGATATGAGTGTTTCTGTAAGTTCCTTCTCCTTCACATACGTGTGTGTTTGTGTGTGTTTTCAGACAAGCAGAGGCAGAGAGAGACAATAAAAATGGATGTGAAATCTACAACTGTCTAAGAATATTGAATTTATTATCTTGTAGGAAGAAATGGTTGTAGAAAACTTACTTTTAGAGAAGAGCTACATGCTGTTACAACACTGTTTTGCAGAAGTGTTTGCTGCATTTCCAAAAATTTGCTTTCGTTTTGCAGATGATAAAGAAATATCTCAGATGTTGAGTATATGTGAAAACCAGTGCTGCTCATACCAAATATTATACTTTTAAAAATTCTCAAGGGATATTCACCTCTTATTGTGTTTGAGGCAATTAATACTTAACATCTTTTGCAATGTTCCCTAGTGTGATTATTAAACATAGACTACTGGGCCATCATTAGCTTATTGGGAAAGATTACATCCAGAAAGTACAAAATGACAACTGCATCAGTGTTTGAAATACCCTGCATTGTGACCAAGGATAGAATTCATTCGTTAGCAACTATTTATTAAATACCCTGTGACAGGAACCATCCAGGGTGGTAGGGTTATAGCACAGGAAGAACAAAGTAGATTTTTGCCCTCATTGAGTTTGTATTCTGGTGGAGGGAGATAGCCAGTAAGTAGAAAATGAAATCAAATTATACAATATATTATATTTTCAGTGCAAAGTGAAAAAAAGGAAAATGTAAACAGAAGAGAAAATAATGAGTAGTATGGGGTGGGAGCGGAGTCTGCAATGTTAAATATTAATGTTTGTTAACAACAAATACTGTACTAAATTTTGTGAAACTACATCTTCTTTAATATTAACATTTATACCAAGCTGCAAGAAAGCATCAAAGAATTACAGTATGTATGATAAATCTTCTATGCCATCATGCATATACATTACTGCCACATAATACAACAGACAATTTTAGTTATTATTTAGAGAAGATGAAGAGAAATCAATTTAAAATTATAAAGGTTCTATGAAGTATTAGTCTTCAGTGAACAGTGCTAGATCCTTCATAGCATTATTGTGAAAATGGATGAATGTGATGAATGTGAGATCATGATAAAGATTCTTTGCATACTGCACAAATAAAATCGCTTGATTTTTGAGTCTGTGATACTAAACTAAGATACATACTGATACCCTCTCTAGATGCAGTGCCTCTTTTACCTTTGAGGTGTTCCACAGTAAGCTTGGCAATTTGGTTCCCAACTAAAATATTCACTGCCACATCTGTATTAGAGTGTACCTAATTGAGAAAATATGAAATGTACAGTTTAGGTAAAAACGTAATCCATAGGTTATTTTGTTCGCATATCCAAGTTATTGCAGGGATCTTGAGTTACTGCATAGACACGATTGCAGGTCCTCAAACAGCAACTCAGAGTGACTCTTAAGTTTGGATGAAATGCCACGTCACTTGTAGGGCGAGGCAGCCTTACGCAGACGAAGGCAGCTGATTCTCTTCATTCTCAAGGTTTTTCACTCACACAGCTTTACCCAATTTTTTTCAGACAGCAACATTGAGAAAAGAGGATTTGGGTAAAAAAAATTATTGGAAAGGCACTTTTTACATAAGCCAATCTTAATGAACACATCTGTGCCTACATTCCAAAACAAATTTCTTTTCATGATGCTCTGGAAACAAAGAACATTTGGTTATGTTCCAGAGGATATTCAACAAAGAGATGTCCAAACAACCATACACATAGACATTCAGGAAAATATTTTATCAGAGGTATTTTTATGGGCCATCTGAGACTTGACCCAAGAAAGCAAAATGGTGAACAAAATTCCTTAAGCACAGTAGGTAGTAGATTTCAAAGTTCAAATGTCAGAGGTAGAACTTGCATCTTTTCCATAAATACCACATGATAGAATTGCCCTAAAATATTGTTTTAGGAAATTAATGAGAAAATATTTTGCTGTGTTTTATGCTAAAGTTTAACCCTCATCATTAAATTTGCAATCACATTCCTTGTTTGTTATAAAAAGCTGGTTTAAGCATTTAAGAAGCATGTAGCTCAGGTTTTTAATAGGATATGTGGGATTCCTAGATCTATCAAAATGGGCTTCTTCAATGGATATTCACTTTGTCAATTATTCAGTATGCCAGAACACAGGTTGGATAACTGTGAAGGAAATTTAAAGTTAATGAAGAAGGTAGCATTTGGGGGCTTCAGGGAGTACAAAGATAATTGTGGATCAATTGTGCCAGACAATTTGAAGCAACTTAAGACTGCAGTCAGTACTTTAATTGTTTCTGCTGCAGAGTTTGAAAGAGCATTTAGTTCAGTGAATGATGTGTTAACACCTAGTTGCAATGCTCTGTCCATTAGTTGCATATCATCTTTGTCTTTTTATTAAGCTGGTTGGTCCACTGTTCCACATACTTAAGCCTAAAGATTATGTCAAGAAGTGGTTGGTAAGTGGCAGCTTGAAAGCTGAAAAGTGTAGAAACAAGAGAAACTCTCTGGCTCTTCTGACTTACTTTTATTTGAAGAGTTTGAACTGCTTCCCCTTCTTAAGTCTGGGCTCCTGGGCATTGAGAGAATATAAAAAACTAGACAGTTTTCTCAGATAGTGAAATAGAATGAAATAAGATAACGCCGGCACTAAGTTCAGGAACGTCTTTACTTTGCAGATATCAAGACCACCTCCCTCATGAACGCCCAATGCATAGTGGATAGGAAACTGCATGTGTCTCTCTAAGGAACTGTTAAGTGCCCCCTTACATTTCTCAGTGATATGTCACAAAGGAACACATATCAAGATAGAATAAATAAGAAGAAAGACAGGATCATCATCAGAATTGCCCTTCCCACGTTAGGGTCTTTGTTCAAACAAGAATTCTGCCATCTGCCACTTTGGTGCCTGCACTTGAGTCAGAATTTCATCTTTGCACCCTTGTGTGTTTTTCCCTACAGGAATGATATTAACTCAGGAAACTCATAGAACTTGATGCAGTTGTCTTCTGATAGCAGTGACACTTTTACTCCCCAACTTGATGATGAACTTGATGCAGTTGTCTTCTGATAGCAGTAACACTTTTACTCCCCAATACTTTATTTTTAATATATTCTCTCTCGTGTCTCACAGATTCTTTCTTTCTTCAGAGGAAAGGTTCTGAGAAACTTACCATCCAATGATCCTTCTCCTTGTCCAAACTTTAACAGAGACAGCTTTTCAGAGTCAGTATCTTCTGTCAAGTCCAGACCCATTTATTTTTTTCTGCATTTCCTAGTTTTCATACCTTTTTTGTTCCGGCACTAGACCTGAAAACCTACATCACAGGAGTCAGTAGCTTGTGACTTCAAACAACAGGCATTCAAATTCAAGTGGTGATAGATAGCTCATGATTAAAATATCTCTTTTCTTTGTGCAATGAGCCAGCAAGATTCTTTGAGAGCATTTAAACTCTAATGCTATCATACTTCAACATTCTTCTCCAGAATCCTTCACGTGCACAATCTCTCAAGAGAGAGTATTAGCTGTCCAAATTCTCATCGGTGCAGTTGTGTTCAGCCATAACCTTGAACTGTATCTGCCCTTTCTTTGCTCTCATCTAGGACATACTCTTGGAGTTTCTATTTATTTTCTCTCCCCACGTATATACCCACTGAGAGAAGGCACCATTTAGAGCATTACCGAGTCAATTTTGAGTTTAAATACCTTTCACTCGAAAGTCTATAGGATTTTGATCTGTTTGATTGGTGTGGATAATTTAAGGGGAGTCTTTTATTCACAACTTGGGGAGTAGCTCTGTCTCCTTGATGATAAGTTGCTCAGAGTAAAGGAAGAAAAGAGACTTTCAGTTATTGAATATTTAATTCTGGACAGCAGTTTAATCAGGACTGGGATTTGGGCAATGGCTCCAGCCCCCTCCTAACTTAGTACAGTTTCAGTTCTTAGTATTCCTTAATTATCCCACTGAGATGTTTGAGAAGCAACTAGTAGTAAATGAACTTGGCAAATCAGCTATTACCCAAGTAATGAAATACAAATACATATGTTTGACAATTCTGCGGGGAAATTTTTTAAGCCAGGATTCTCAGTGGATTGTATTGGCCAAGAGAGGAAAAACAGGTGTTGCTAGCAAACCGTATCTACAAACAATTTGACAGGAGTTTTAAAATAATGCACAGATCTTCTTGCCGTGAATTCCAAACATGTCAATTAACCTATGGAGAATCCTGATTGTCAAATAATGAATCAATGTACGCCCCACAGGATGATGAGGGGAGGGCCCGCTGTGACGTAGGGTTAAATATTCAAGGCTTTCTCTCAAACAGTATATCTAAGGATGCATATCAACTTCACATCTCACCTCAAACAAAGCAGAGATCAGCTCTACTGAGAAAATTGATTTTATTCAACAGTAAGGCAAGGGAAATTAGTAAATTCAATATTTGTAGAAAGAAAATAAGCGAAGCCAGCTATTCCTGGTGGTCTGAGACTATTCTTTGTTTTGGTAATTATGCCTTTATGTTTTAGGGCTCTTATTTACATTTTCAGAAGGGCTTGAAATAGTTCACGCACCAAGCGTCCCCCTGAGCATCCGGGTTCTTCCACTGTGCAACAATAAAGTTGTCCCTGGACCAATACAAATTGAAAATGAATCCTAACTTTAGAGAAAGTGCTGCTTTGCTTCCCTCATTGTTTGGAGCTTCTTTAGAGCTGAATCACAAACTAATGATCTCCACTGCAGCCAAGTCCTTGGTGTGATAGTACCTCATTGTAGTGGAGCCCACATTTACATAATGTGTAGTCTAAAATACCTTTGAGTTCAACCATAGAACTATGGAAAATAATTTTATCCGAGTTTCTGTGCACCTGGATCATAAGACACAGGCAGAAATACAGCAATGGGATGAAATTACTAATGTTTGCTATTGGATGGTAAGCCATTCTAAAGCTATGAAAGCCTTCAAAACCCCATAGGTCTCCATTTTGCCATTAGCCGTACCAGTTTAAACAGTCTGCTGCAAGAAATATTGACAGGTCAAGTACAGCTGGGAAGAGCACGTGTCCCAGTGGCCTTTACACTGACAGTTTCTCCCACATTAAAGAGTTAACTAGCAGCCAACCAGCTCGAAGTGGGAGCTAATGAATGAAATGGAGATTGATATAGACTCTCTTTGGAGGTGCATCGATCTGTATCTTGTGAACTCAGCTTAGGAATTCTGCAAGCAGCATTGCCTGAGTAACCCTGGCATGGTGCCCATTAGCAAATAACTCTTTTAATGTTGGTCTTCAATTGATATATTTATTGTATTGCATATTACTGTGACCCTTTCCCACACTGCCTTTGTATCTGATGGTTGTGGTAACAAGGTAAGAGAGGGAATCAGCACGTGCATTTAGGTTTGGACAGTATCAATGAAATATTTAATTAATTATACCCTTCATTTGTATCTGTTGTATCGAAGAGGTCTTTCTGAGGGTACTGATTCTTCTTCCTTGCTGCTCCAGCTAGCAATAATGAAGCTGTTGAATATGAATTTAAGCCTTGGCACAGACACTATCTCTTCTGATATTATCAGAATGAAAATTGGTTTAAAAATAGCAGAAGGATGGTTAATCTTGCAACCTCCAATTAAAGATACTATCTGTATAACCGATAACTAGCAGAGGCAAACAAAGGTAACCTCTGCCTAAAGAAATAGACAGTAACGTTTGAGGTATTAACCAAGTCCATATGAGTTTAAGTGTGTCACCTTTAGCCTTCTCTGGGTGGCCCTTTTTCAATTCACAGTTGTTCTCAAGTTCGATGTTCAAAAGAATCACCTGGTAACTTATAACTCAGAAGATCAGGGTTAGGGACCTGCAAATATACATTTAAAACTTAAATAGTTTTGATACAGATATTCTTCAGACTTCAAAATTTTTAAATATTGACTAGGACATTAGAAACAAAGGAATTAATTGGGAGACACTCAAAGTGAAAAAAAAATGCAAATGGCTAAAAAAGTTAATCTAAATGCACATATGGAAAATTGCAGCATCCCTAACATCAGTTTCACTTTGACAGTCTCTTCCGTGAGGAACTGGAGGTGCATACCCCTAGATTTGGGCTCTATTTGCCATCATTTCTGCAGAACCTGTGGTTTTGGCCTTCTGGCTTCCCCATAAACCTAAGGATCCAAATCCTGTTTCTGATGTACAAGGGCTGCTGCCGGCACTGCTGTAGCCTCACATCTGCATATTTTCCCCCTTGCTTCTTAACTCCTCATGTACTGATGCAGAAGAGAAAGCACAACCTGATGGGTTTTCATTATTCTCGATTGAAAGTATTGGTGATACAGTAAAGCTGCCCTTCAGAAATGACCCAAGTGAGCCAGATACCTCCTTTTTATAGGAAAAGATCTTGGTTCACAGTTAGGGGAGCTTGTATCTAAGCCACAACTAGAGCCCAAACTTCACTACACCCCTACAGCTCAAGCATAAGTACAGGAAGGTACAAAGTATATATCTTATGGTTTTGAATGCAAACTTATTTCAAAGAAATTCAGTGAGTGTCCGCTGTTTTTAGCTGGGGATAAAAGAGACACAGAATTAATTTGTTAATAAGAAAACCAAGTTTATCCATAGAAAAAAGGATGCATTCTCAGTCTCCCTTCACAGCCAACTCAGGAAAGACATTTAAGGGGACATAACAATGTCTGAGATTTCACAATAGCTTATTTCTTCCCAGGAAACTCCTGAGTACCTTAACAGGGTACTTTGCCCTGTGCTACAAAAGTTAAAATACCTGGTGTTTCTGAAATGTCAACAGTACCCATAATAACCCCACATAATGAGGGAACTATCTATGGGCATCAGAGGAGCCATTAACCTTAGTGAGGGAGTTCAAGCAAAAGAAACAAGTTTTCTGTGGGTCTTGGTGTCCCCGGAGATCAGGAATTCTGAGTGTAATAGAACATGAGGCTGCACACATGTGAACCGCTCCGAGTGACATTTAGAAACACTGTCTCTGATAGAAACATTAAGGACGGATTTGAGGAGGCTGCAACAGTGAGATCATTTAGGCCAGTGCTATAATCCCTGTTTTAAAAAATGAATAGGGCCCCGTTACCGGAAGTGGCAGATTTGGGGAGTGCACGTGAATCAGAATAATGAGGCAGTACGTAATTCCATTCTTGGGAGTTTGTGGTGTGGGGTGGCTAAGTCAGGCAGGCCGGGCCTTTCTGCAAGACAGTAACTCTAAAGAAGCAGGGTTGAGACTCTGGAAGACCAAGGTAGATTTGATGAGCTCTGTTTTGGACAGGTTAAGTGTTAGGTATCTGGGGTAAAGACTCAGGGGTACCCAAATCTGGGGATGTGGGATCGTCCACGTCATGAATCAGTAGTTACCCCATGGAAGCCACAGTTATGGGCATAGAAAAGATTATTTATGGTGGTTTGTCTCAGGTGTGGACACTGTGAAGGTCAGCAGCAGCCTCGGGCACTTGTTTTGTAAATGCAAATTCTTGAGCCCCGCAAACTGAATTTGATTTTAAGGGGAAGGAGTCCAGCCATCTGAGATCAGCCCTCCAGTGATTCTGACACTCGCTCAAATCTGAGAAGCACTGATTTGAGGAAAGTGTGGCACAAGAGCAGTTACAGAGCAGGTAGCGAAAGGAAGAATCCATGTAAGAATTTACAAAATGAGGTCAGAATGAAAGCAAAAGTCAAGAGAAATGGAACCATTTAGTGAGAGGGAAGTGTTTTAAAAAGGAAGGGGTGGTCAGTAATGCTGAATGCTGTGGACCCAGAGAATAAGAGATCTGGAACATGCCTTTTGAATGCAATAGTTAACAGACTGTTGGAGACTTTGTCTAGAGCCGTTTCACAGAGTGGGGCCAACAGAAGTCAGATCACAGGTGGGGAGGGGTGTGAGGAAGTGGGGAGAGAGAGCCTACGTTGCTCATTCACAAAGCTTAAGGAAAGGTAAAAGGAAGCAAAGACACTTGATTTGTGAAAGGTGTCTTTCCAAGATTTAGGGAAAAAAAGCCTTGAAAGAGTCTCACTTTGGACAATTGCAGTAACCTCTGAATTGGCTTCTCCTAGTCCCAGTTTAGAAGTTTCATCCTTCTAATTTTTCACCTTCCTCTAATTCTTTGACAGCTTACGATCACCTGTAGATTTGATGTCCTTCCATACAGGGCAATCTCACTGTCACTGTGCCCCCAGAGGTTAGGATTTGTCTGAGTCTTGGGCTTCTGAGTCTGTGCCCATGCTATCCTCTGCCTGCTCCCCAAAGTCAACGTGGAGAATTGCTTCTGATCTGTAGAGACTCATCTTCTCGAGAAACTTTGCCTTCCCTCCTTCTCCAGCCTCTAGCCCCTGTATGTATGTCATTCTGAGGCATGTCCACATGCAACTATGTCTTCATCTGCCTGTCTCATGGACTGTAGATCCATGGACTGTGAACAGAGCTAACCCAACTTAGCCTGTAATCCACTGCCCCATGTAGTGCCTGTCCATAGTAGGTGCTCACTGACAGTTTATGGAATGCCTGAATGAATATATTTTTAAAGAACCCACATTGCTCTCACTTTCTGATTTATCCTTCCACACTAACATCTGCATTATTTTCCTACCTCAGATCTCTGTATTTGAATGAATACAGATAACGAGGTTTTGTTACAAGTGCAACAGTTTTCTTTCTAGGATGAAGAGTTTTCTAGGGTGTAGGTGTTGTTTACCTGAACTGGGATTCCTGTTTCCCAAGTTCCACTGCAGCCATATCAGGGCCTGCCCAAAGCTGCAGATACAGGTCATGTATGCACTGATTTTAATGGCATTTGGCGTCCTGGGAGGGTTTCTGAGGAAGTTTAGGTTATATCTTGGGAATTGAGTAGCCCCTGCCAGACTTCATGCAGAAGGCACATGCTGACCATGCACGAAGGCAGCCTGGCTGTGAGACCCAAGACCCCAAATTCCTACCAGTCAGGTGGCATCCTCAGAGCTACGCAGTTCTGAACTTTCAGAATCACATTGTCTGGCACATCAGACCCCTAAACTAACAACTTCGAAACCAGACACCACCCCTAAACACTGAAAATGAAAATCTCCTTGTCAGTTAGGAGATTTTTGGCTCTTCGTTTCCTTCCTGTTCCTATGCTGTTAGCAGGAAGGCATGTGTGGATGACACTGAGTTTGTCCGGGTGCGCGCACGCACACACACACACACACACACACACACACACACACACACACTACAGTCTTAAAACAGGATCAGTCTGTCTGTTCTACTAAAAATGCTATATCCATCTTTTCTTGCCTTCAATATCATTGTAGGTTGAGACATTTAATATTTTTCAGGACAAGAATAGTCTTTCTATTACAGGCTTAAGAAAAGCGTTTCTTTGAATGTGGAAAAATAAACTATTTTGAGTTTTTCTGGAACCTCTCCTAGTCCTTAGAGTAAAACATGATTTCCCAAGAATGATTGAAAAATATGAGTCTTTTTCATTGAATATTAGCCAGAAATCTATCGCTCATTTTTATACATTGTATGTTTTCTTCTTTAATACTAAACTATAGTTTTAAAAAATGCAAAGTACTCACTCTGGCATACTATTTTTAACTTCATAATAAAGATGACCTAATAATCATCCCCAAATTAAAGGGCTCAGCTGATATATTTAGGAAGTGCATATGGATTTAGATGTATTACATCATTTATAGTATTTATTAAAACTAGTTTTTTTCTGGATGTAAGGTTGAAGAAATGATCAGAAGAAACTTTTCCATGGATGATGTGTCAGCTTTGTCCACTACTTTAAAGAATTTTCAAGCTTATAAAGCACTGCTTTTTCATCCAGAAAAAATAGATTATACATCGTTCAGGAAAGAGAAAAAAATTATAAGGCGATTTTGCCTATTGAATGTAATGGATTGTCAGGAACCCTTGACATTATTCTACAGGCAAGGCCACATAAAATCAATACATCTTAGGCAAGGTTTAATTTATTTGTAGGTTCTTACAACAAATGACTTACCTTTTTTGTTTGTCGTTTTTCTTTTTCACTTTTGCACTCATGAGTAGCCACGGTTTTTATCCGTCTCATTATTAAGCACAAAACAAGATGATGATGTTGTTATTACCGTATTTTTTTAAGGAGAGTGATTGCAAAGCATGAAGAAAACATCCAAGGATCTAGAAATTGTGCTAAACGTGACAGTTATAAAACAGTGCCTCTGCCCTGTTGCCTAAGATGCAGAATCTACTCCACCAAGCGTGGTGCTCTCCCCCAAATCATCTCCTGTTTCATCTGCTATTGTCTCCCGTGAAGCGATGCTCCCATGCTGGGAGTCTTGTAGGGTTGCTGAATTATTTGAAAGCAGCGCACTTCAAAGCATACACCTTATGACAGAAAGTACCAGAGATTCAGGACACTTACTTACTTACACAGTAATTGATTCTGTGTTGGTGATGTGACCTATCAAGGAAAGCATAGTAAAAATTACTGGGTGATTCAGCCATACCAAGCACTAGTAACTATTTAAATTTAGCCTAGTAAAATTTTCCTTTTCATATTATAGGTGTTGGACAGTTTCACTTTGGTATGAAGTCAATAATAAAGGTAATTGAAACTGAGTTATTTTGTACTCATACTCTAACAGATGTAATAGGCTGCCAGTCCTCCCCCTGCTTCTGCCAAACCGCTGCTCTCTGTGAGCATAGCTGTGCAGGCAGCGCCAGAGCAGGTGGTTTCCCTAGAGCCAGCAACTAGCATGGACGGCATACAGTCACACAGACCGTCCATGTGACATTGAGTGAAGCTCTCTCTCTCTCCTCACTTTGCTTACCTGTAAAATTGAGAAAATGATAATGCCAACTATGTAGGACTGTTCTGAAGATGAAATGAGATAAAACATATAAATTGTGACTACAGAGCATCCCTCATATACATGAATAGTTAGTGCTGCATAGACATTGGCCATTAGGATGCTGAACTGCAAGTGGGAACTTTGTGATTGGTAGCTGCAACACCCTCGCTTGACTCCTTGGGTGAAGACTTTGAGCCAGGACTAGAAATGCCCAGTCTCAAATGAGGAAGTCGAACCTGTATAACTGTTACAGCAAGCATTTCAAAGCAATTCTTTACAGTGGTAATGGATGTGGCAAATGTGTGGATTTTGTTAGGATTTCTTCTGACAGCCATGAACACAAATATATTTTAAAGTAATGTAACTGTCCTAAATCTTGAGCAGGGAATACAATGACTTCTAGTATTATTTTTCACTTCTCCAGTGACACTGTAGAAGTTATATTTGATAAATTCCTTAGAAGTTACTTGACTTAGAAAAGGCCCTGTACCATTTAACCTTGGTTTTGTTCTACTCAGACCTGTGTCCAAGGCCCGTCTAATGTAATACATCACAAAGGTTAATACACCAAAGTCTTGCCATGGTATGAGTTTCTAGGAACACTTTTTAGGTAAAACCTTCTCAGAGTGAGGTTTTCTCATTTTTTGGTAACTACTAGCACTGTACATTTAAGACAGACTCCATTAAACCCAATCCCCTTTTATAGCAAATTGTGTAAGAACAAAAGCTCAGTGGATCAAGAAATCAGCTAAGTTAGATATATATCTGTAACTCTCACTGAATTGGACAATCCCAAGAAAAATGTGTACAATACAAATTTAAAATATGAAGACTTACACTACTCCTAAAAACTATTAGTTCTGCCTTATATTCATGAGCATTGATATTGCCAAGAATGAAACAATCAGAAAAAATTCTATATTATCTTTTACAAAATAAAGATACAATTTACTTAGCTTTTCTTGAAAATCTTAGGATTTGCTGGTAGTTTATATACTATGGCTTCTTGGATGGAGTTCACCTATGGAAAATGATGGCAGACTTAAGGGTAAAAGAGTATATATTCTTCCCTTAGTTCCTGTTTAAAAATGTAATCCTTTCTTTCTGAGTTCACGTACATGACAGTCAGTATTCACATGTCCCTAAAGTAAAGTGTCCTCTCAGTACATATTCTTCCATCAGCAACCAGATCAGTGTTGGAAGAGAATATAAAGCTTTTCATAGGAATAATTACCCTTTATAAACCTAATTCCTTACATGATCTTCAAAAACACCTGCAAGTTGGCATTTTGAAAAGAGAAAAGTAGATATGTTACCTGACTGGGACTAAGTTCTCTTAGAATTGAAGGGTAAAGTATAAACTAAGGCATGAGTCTCTTCACCTTTGATTCTGTGTTTATTCCACTAACTGCTAGTGGTATTCTCAAATTACCGTTGTAGTGCTTATAGAGACAACTCTTGATTGATGCCTATTTTTGCTCCCCAGGCAAAACAGTATCAATCAAACCCATCTCTCAGGCAGATCAGCTGTAGTAAATCACATCATAACTGGATATGGTGGCCAAATTTATAATCCCAGCACTCTGGGAGGCTGAGGCAGGAGGACTACAAGTTTGAGCCCAGCTGGGCAACCTAGTGACTCAGCAAGATTGTTCCTTACAATCAAAATTTTTAAAAAGAGCTGAAGATATAGCTTAGTACAGAGGCCCTGGATTCAATCACCCGTATGGCAAAAGAAAAAAAATTATCTCTATTAGGTAAGGAATTGGATCTTCTTTTTGTCCTAGATCTATTCAAATGTTATATAGTGATCATTTCCACAATATGTTCTGATATTTCTAAGACTTTCTGCTTCATGCATTATCACAATATAAAGAATATTTCAAAAGAATGCCAGGTTTTCAATAACTAAAACTCAAAATCCTTGAATTTAAAAAGTGATTCCCAAGAGAAAATACACTTATAAAAATATTTAAACTCCATTTTGTTTCTAGCTCATTATTTGTGTAAACTGATCATGAAAAATTAATCTTCTAATCAAGAGCTGACTGTCATTTATTCCGTGAGCAGTTGCAGGGGTCTCACAAGTACAAAATAAAATGAGAGAGAAACTGTAGGATTAATGGGGAGAAGAAAGTGTTGTCAGAGAAATAATATGCAAAGCAAAACTCCTGACCTCTAGGGATTGAAAATCTGGTTGCACAAACACCTTAAACAGGAAACAACCTACAAACCATCATGGAAGCATTAGGATGCTGATGGAAAATAATATTTGTTTACATTTTTTGAGGTACATATAAAGTTGTAGGTACTGTAGGATCCAAATCTTGTTGTAAAAAGATACATGTAGAGAAAATTCCTGCATGGAAATGTACCAAAGTGTTATTAGTTGTTCTATGGGTGGCACGATAACAGATCATCTTGTAGTATCTTCTTTATAGTTTATTATAGTTTTTAAATTTTGTAAAGTAATAAAAGCAAACATGTATTTTTCATTTTGTTTTGTTTCATTTTCGTTTTGGCAGAACTAGGAGATCAAACCTAGGGCCTCACATAACCTTAGGTAGACTCTCTACCTTGGAGCTACATTCTCAGTCCTTTTTACTTTTTTGAGACAGGGTCCCCTCCAGTAGGCCAGGCTGTCCTCCAACCTGTGTTTTCATGCCTCAGCCTCCCAAGTAGCTAGGATTACAGCCATGTGCTACCACGCTCAGCTGAACATGTATTTTTTAATAACAAAGAAAAAAATTCTCAAATGTGCCTTTAAAATTACCTTCTCATAATTGTGAGTTTGATAGCTTTTTCTGCAAATGTTCTCACTCATTTGTTTTTTCTTCAGTTTTCATTTTCTTAACTGATCTCCCATTAAACACAGAAGATGTTATCCCCAAAAGAACTTTATTAGCCCTGCCTACAGTAATCAGGCAAGGTCCATTATTCGTAAGGAAGCAGATTTCCTTGCATTATGCCTTTATAGCCTTATTTCTTTTGAATATGGAAAAATATCATAGTCGCTAATTTAATTACAAAGCTGCAAGTGTTTAGAAATGAATTAGTCTCCTTACACAACTAGCCAAAGGGCATTTATAGTTTAGCCTGCCTGGCAGAGAAAGTTCAAAATTTGACTCTCACGTTTGTTTGTCCTTTACCACCACCAGCCCCATAATTATTCCTGTGTTTACCACTAGGGGGTTATACTCAGAACTGTGTCTCAGGCTATTAACTTAAACAAGGTAAGACTACTACCTAATCTCACCCTGGTTCTGATCTATCTTCTAATGGAGAGTGTCCCACCCTCCACTCCATATTTGCTTAAACTCCCAGTAATGCAAATACAGCAGAGTTATGCTCTTAATTTTCTCACTGTTTACCTCTATCTATGGTCTCTTGGCACTTTCTTTCATTAAAAATATATTACTATTGTCCCAGGGTTTGCTGCCCACATTTCTCTTACAAATAATTACAATTCTTTGTGCTAATTGTACATAGTGGCATCTGGGTCTGTATTTTCCAAACTAAATTGATAAGGGAAAAGAAAATGCAGGCATGGTTAGAGTTTACTGACCACATTGTCTTGCAGAAAGTTTTTTACCCCAAGTAAATTTCTCATTTGTTTTTTAGAGTTTGTGTTCAATAATTCATCGATTCCCAACAGCAGGGAAGAGTGAGAGATTTATGGTGTATGATTGTGTCATGTCTTGTTTTATCATGTCGATAGATAGAAAATTGACCACAACTACAAAAGCCTATTTATAATTCTATTTGATCACCATGGGAACTCATCAAAACAGAGGGCAGCGCCGAAGTTTCATTAACAGATCATCTCGGATCTCCTGCTGTGTCCTGTCTTCATTTTCTTTTCACATCATCCTTTTGCTTAGAGCTCCAGCTTTAGAGAGGAGGTCAGAGCCGCAGTAATGGCACATTTACCATTCCTCACCATCCCCCAGATTAATATTAAACTGTTAAAAGAAAATGAGAGTTTATTGATTGTTTTAAGCCAGGCATGTTCTAGCAGCGAGCCGTTATTCAGATTCAGCAAGCGGCAATAGATAACTGATTTCAATAAGAAGACAGAGAGGAATGCGGGCCGGGGATCAGAAGGGAGAGGGAACAATGGCCCAGGAATGTTTAATCTTTCTTATGGCACTAATCGTTACTTTTGCAATTTGTGATTGTTTATAGATCATTTCTTTGAAGTCCAGGTACAAGATTGAAAAAATCTCAATCTAGACACTTAGATTTCTGCACCAACAGAGTAGGGCCCTATTTAATGCTGCTAGGGGGAAATAAATGCCATGTTAGAGTGGCTCTGTCTTTTTAAAGAAAAACTGCATTGTTCACGCTTGCCAGTGAGGATACCAGTGTGCCCCTATTTTTTTAATTAACAGGAAAACTTTACAAGGTCACAGTAGATCATATTGTTTGTAGACTCAGAGAAGCCTCACGGAACCTTTCTTCCGGGGGTTTCGGTCTTCTCTCCAAATGGCCAGGATGGACGGAGAAAACGAATTCACAGATGGCTGTCTCACTGATCTCTTCTTTGTTTGCCAATACTGTGGCTGCCAAATTTACTGTGATGCAGAGGTATCTTGAGTAACTTTACAAAAGGCTCTTAAACCAAAAAAGTGTCCATGGATCAGAGAAATGGCTTTTATCTATAAGCCTTGTCATCTCTTCTCGCAATAATCTTCATATAAGTAATCATCTCATCATATATAGATCAATCAGCCTTGTTAATGCTCTGATCTCAGCTCTCACTTTTCAATGCAGCCCTCGTGACTGGGAACTATTTTCTTTGTAATTTGAGGTTTTGATTTAGTGGTCACATTAGTCTTGTCAGTTTGTAGCAGCATACCATGATGTTATTCATAACCAGTGATAGTATTATCTGCTATAAAGTTGCACTGTAAATCAGGAATAGTTGTCAACTTAAATATTTATACATGTCTAGGGAAAGTAATTGTTAGGCAGACACCCTTTGCTGTAAAACACCAACACCCTAGTTCTGATGTGTTGGGGGAAAAAAAAGAAACGGAAAAAAATAACAAAAAGGGAAGAGAGAGAAAAAGAAAGAGAGAGAGCAAGAGGGCAAGAGACTGTGTAAAGTTAGCAGCACTGCTAAAATATTAGGATTAGAAGTTATTCGGATGTGTCAGAAAGAATCTTTGTTCTGCGGGTTAAGCAGTAAGCTCTTGGAGTTTGCCATTTTAGAGCTCCTTTGTGAGTTGGCTTTTTGGTCTTTGCTGTCACTGGTTCTGAAGGTTGAAGAGAAGAGCAGTGTCAGAAAGCTGATTGGTAGCAGAGAATTTTCTGAGACAATCTGAATCACATATTCAGCTACTTTGCCACAGTGGATTAAGATGATCTAAAGGGGCTTTGTGAGCTCGATAAAAATCAGACAGGAGAGTGTGTGCCGGGAGAAATTCTACCCTTTTTGTCCTTCCAAGTTAATTGTTAAAGTTTTCTCTCTGCTGCCTGTAGAATTTTTCAAGCCCAAGTCCATTGTTTTTAAATAATGTATGTAAATTTTTGAAAACATGCAAATTGGGGAGAAGATTTTTTTCACCTAAAGACTGCTTGTCTTGTCATTCCTCCCGTATATGATTGGTTCTGTCAAGTTTGACAAAGCATTATTTAATTTCCACTCGGGATACTTGATCTTTATGATGTATTTTCTGCTGTATGCAAATTTATCACAAGACTAAAAGGTGAAAGCAAAAGCAGTGGTTTCTTGTGTCACTTATTCTTCTTTAGGGGAAATTGAGGATTTTCTTGAAGTAATTCCATTAAAATTATGCAAGGGCTCATAATATTTTTCTAATTTATTAATGTACTGATCGAGATACACATTTTGCTCTTGAAAATGTGAACATATATCTTGAATATTGATTAAAATCTCACAACTTTTGGCCAGTGAGCCATGAAACATGTTCAGAAGTATGCCATACAAAACAGGTATTGGTATGAAATTCACTTATTTATATGTGTGTGTCTATGTGTGTATACAGAGATACTGCACATATTTTGAACCCTACCTTGAGGCATTGCCGTTACACCTGCGTAGTTAGTATACCGCACGGCGCCTTTCTCATTGGGTACGATGACACAAGTCAGAATCATGCCTTGGAATTTTCATAGTGTCCTTCCCTTAACCTCAACATAAGTCACATATCTGTTTTCATTTTCTTCACAGCATCACTTTGAGATGGGTTCAGGAGAAGCAGTGTCATCTTCATTTTACACATGAGGACGCTGAGGGATGAGTGTTAAGCTTCTTGCCAGAGGTCACAGAGCTGGGCACGCAGGTTCAAGGAGAACCCAGGGTCTCTCCATCCCTTCTGAAGTCCTTTCATGGAGGTGCTACTGTTTTTCATCATGGATATAAGTAACCAAACTTATTTTTTCTCCTTAAGGAGAAGAAAATGCACAGTTTAAGAAAAACAGTGAAAGAATAGGTCAAAATCATAATGACTAGAGCTGAGAAATATGAAGGACTGGCACTTGCCTACAATAAAAAGGGTCATCTTTTAGAGCAGTTGTGTACAGAGTATCTAATACTTAGTTCCTCAGACTTCGATGACCTGTACATTCCTGCTTCCACTCTTGACTACTAAATGATGTTCTCTGGGGTGGGATTCGAGAATCACATGTTAACAAGCATACTTGATTATTCTTCTGCACGTGAAAGATAAAGTCCACAGGCTGTATGTAGCAATACCTAATTCATCAAAATAAAGGAAAGACTGTGACCAGTGAATTATGACCTAATAGCATTTTAGCCCGTAGTAAGATGATGGATTTATCATCTGTTTTTGCAGCAGATTGTTTAAAGCAATTGTTAAATTATCTTTAAGCAGCAGGATTAAGTATGTGCATAGAAGAAGCTCTAGGAATATGATTCACTGAAGCCTGGTCTCCCCAGCTGCCTAAAAGCACATATCCCTCTGCTTTGGGTAAAGGAGCCTCCTCTCCCCTGCTTCCGGTTCTGCTTCCCAGCTTGGTAAAATATAGCTGCCACTTGAAATAGTAATCCAAGCACTCTATCCCTATTTGCAGGTTTGCTGCTACAGGCTTGTCATCCTGCGTGCCAGGTGACCAAACACTCATTCGTTCATCCAACAGATCTTTTTTGAAAGCCACTATGTAGGATCACAGCACCAAAGAAGAAAGGGAAGGTACCGGCTCTCATGAAATGTTTATCTTTGCAAGGAAGTTAGTGAAAATAATCAATTATATCTGTGCTTAGTGCCATGATAGAATGGTACAAACACTGTTAGAAGTATCCAACAAGAAGAGCTAATCTAGTCCTGGGTTTCAGAAGAAAATGAAGTTTCAGCTGAGACCTGTGGAACAGGTGGGATTTAGCCAGGCAAAACTAGGAATGAAGGCCCACCTTGCACTTCCAGTTGTTAAGAAAGGAGGAGGAAAGGCAAGAGACAAAATTATCTATGCTGTGTTCCTTGTTTCATTCATGGTATAAATAGCATACAATACGTACAAAAGGGTATTGGAACTCCATCTATAAGAATACTTCCATTAGATTTACCTTTACATATATTTTCTTAAATTCCTTAATTTGAATCATGACCCATACATTTATAACTTTGAGTCACACTATTCAATCCCTCAAATCTTATGTATTTTTGCCCTCATTTATCTAGTAAGTGGATGTCTACATAGATAATTGGTTAATCCATTTAAAGTTATCAAAATAGCGTACTAAAAGTGCTGCCTTCCAGTATTTATGTATTTCATAACATCTTTGAATAATCATGACATTGTGGAAATGAGATGTATGCACTCATGTATTTTCGTAGCAATTCATGGTTTGGTCCTGGGTAAAACATAGGTGTCCTACCACACAAGTGTTCTAGCTTTTTCCATTTTCAAATTGTCAAAACATGAAGGTTTCATTGAAACTACACTCTTCTTCTTACCAAGTTTCTCTCACAGGAACTTTAAAAATGTCTTTGCTTGTGACCTTTGCAGCCCGTGGACAAACAAGGCAGGGCTCACTGCCACTTAAACATTTGCTCACACGTTAGTAATTCTTTGGCCCCTACACAAAGGTTTAAACATGTCCTTGCCCATAAAATGAAACCTTTAGTGTATTCATGATGGTATTTTGACCTCTGTGGATTCAGACATCCAGTTAGAGTTGTCAGTTCAGCAGCAGCAGCAGCGGCTATTACAGTAATTGCCATATATGTATATGTGTGTATCACTTATATGTATTTATTTTTACATATATTTTCACAGTCCTCAGGGTAGAAAGGATTATTGCTCATATGCATAAACTGTGATAACGAGGGCTTTATAGTACAAGCTGCCCTTGATATAATCATCTTTACTATGAGAACACAATACTGTTGTTCAAAATGATGCATTGTAAAAGTATGTTATTTTCTCATGGAAGCAGTATTTATATCCTTGTACCTCACCGTGTGCTGTAAATGACCATGTACTAACTTACCTAATGAACTAGATAGTCGAAGTACAGATAAAGCGTAAATCCTTCTCAAATGCATCAAATGGGGCAGCACAGTAAGGAAATTCATGCATTCATCCAGTTTATTACATCTTCTTCCTATATTCTTCTGGCAAAATAGTGATGCAACACCGGTATCAAAGTCATGAAAAGCAGAAAGCTTTCTGTAGTAACATTTTTGACCAGCATCTTAGAAGTATATCAGGGTCACTTGGTCACTTTTCAATATACATGTGCTGCCTTCTATTTCTTATTTCGTTGTCTCTGTGAGAAACAAAAGCTATCAAGAGCCAGCTGCTGGTCATTCTGTTGCTTTTAGTACTAACAGTTCTTTATTCTTCCCTGACCTACCATTCATTAACACCAGTTGTTTCACCTTGAATCAATTTAATTTTAAATGCATGAAACAACTCCTATTTACACTGAAAATTTCACCCTCTGACTCAGCACCACATCATTATTTCACAATGTCAAGGATGCCTTGAAGTTGTAGCTTAAGTAGTAGCCAGGCTCAGAAGCATGCAAGAGGGAGCTCAGTCCTAAATGGATAGAAGTCCCACATTGCCATCCCAGGTCACATCTTGCATGTTCCCAGATATAAATGTTCTTGGCTGCTTTTCTCCACTGACTTTTTAAAAACAAATTCTAGAACTTGTTTATTCAGACAATCATGGGCAAACCTATAAATACATATTCACTCAAATGACAATCCCATTTTACAAAGCATTTTGCTGACTCCTCTTTTGAAATTACCTTCAAACATAATTTCCCAGCATCCTACAAGCAATTGATTGATCAATTTATAGTCACTGAACACTCTTCCTCAGTGATAACCTATTTAACCTCCCCTGACACTTTCTTCTCTCTCTCACCCCTCCCACTTTTATCCTGCCCCTAGGTTACAAGAAAGGCTTAGGACTCAGTAGAGTAGAGAAGGGAACAGACTGATAAGCAGCTTTTGGGGGCCTCTGTTGCCAACACCTCCAGGAAGCAAACTTACCGAGGTAAATTTATCTGAGGGCTGTCTGCCAGCTACAGGAAATGAGCTGAGATCGTGGGTGTGACTGGCTTTGTGTTATGATCGTACATCATTCATTTTCAGTTGCTATAAGCCAACATTCAGTCCGTTGAAGACTTAGGCCAAAGAACAATCTTACATACATGAAAAAGTATACACTCTCAGTTGTATGGCTTTTTGAAAATAATTTCAGCCTCTACTATTTTGTATCTGTCACCTATTTAATGGTTTAAAACATGTTTCATGGAAAACGTGTAATAAACGTCTAGAAAGGAGGGCATTATGGAAATCTAATAAAAAGTACATAACAAATTTTAAGGTGCAATTGGTAGAATTCTAAGTAAATACTGATCATAGAGTTTGTGCTTCCTATCATGCTTTTGCTTCTAGGGTCAGCATCAAGTGTTTCCGTCCTCTACCATGGCACATCTCACTCCCATGTGAAGCCAGGCAAAGAGGAAGTGAAGCGCTCAGTCCACCCTTCTGTGCTTAGCAAGCCAGTTAGCCCAGGTTTCTCCAAGTGGTCACTTGACCAAACCACCTTCATTTAGCCTTAGCCCAGCATCACCAGTGAAGCCCTTCGAATCTCCAGAGCCATTACCTCTGCTCTAAATGCTTTCTGCTTGTCACTGCTGCACTGGTGCCCAGGGGTGAGGTGTGGCCTGCCGCTGCCTCAGCATTCTAGCAAACGGCAGACAACCGTGCGTGACCTTGCCCTACAGTTTTGCTCTGTTCAGTTCCTCATCCTGTAGAATTACTTGGTTCCCAAGAAGCTAAAATTGAGGGTGGAAAGAAGCACCTTGTACAAGAAATAACCCACATTTGGGGTCATTATAACCACAACTGTCCTTGTTTTGTCCCCATTTCCCAAAGAAACACACAATATTCAAATCACAATCCTGTTATACAAAAACGTTTTGCTTGTCAGTGGAGAAAACCCCAAAATGCTGAGAACATCTTTCTCCACACACCTTCTGTCCTAGATACAGACTACACCCGCTAACACAACTGTGCAAAACAAATACATGTTCTCCGTTACCCATGTATGAGTTTGTATGACTGAAACATGCCCCTGAGAGCTTCCGGCCAGGTCCCCTTACCTCAAAAGATTTTTATACCCTGCCAGCCAACAGGAGTAGCTAAGAGAAAATGACACTGAAAAGCCGGTATAGTTATGCCATAAAAAGATGCACAGGGATGAAACCCTTTCCTAATCTGATTGAATATGTCTGGGAGGCCAATAGGATGTTACAGAAATGCATAAAAGATGCCATTCCTGTCTCAGAAAACAATATAGACATATAAACATTATCTTTATGATAGGCCTTGGCCAACGGATTGTTTCATACACTCCAATGAAAGCTGGGCTTTGTGTCAGGTACATACTTTGAAGCCTGCTTTTTCAGTCCCTATATCAGGTCAGGAAAGCTTCATGAGGTGGAAGAACAAAGCTGCACTTTAATAATCACAGGGTAAGCAATAACAAGATAGAGAAAACATACTGATGTCAGTGATTTACAAGGCCAACAGTAAGAAGAAAGACCAAAAGAAGGCAGGTAAAATAGGGAAAGGGAGCAGCATGAGGAGGAAAACACACCAAATCAGAAGAGTCTAGGAAGCAAACCATGTGCAATGAGGAAAACGACGAATAGCAGTGCAGGGATGGTAATAGAACTAGTGAAATGGTGGGAGTGGATTGACTGCAGAGAAAGAAACCAAGGTTTTGTAGGCTGCTATAGTGTGGAGGGCAGGAAGAACCAGGAAAGAGATATGTAAAGAATAAAATTTATGGCAAAACTCAAGTCCCCCAACTAATGACTTTTGCACTGTATTGTGAGAAGACTATCCTGGAATTCTTATTTGAAATGCAAACACTCCGGCCCCAGACAAGACAGCCTGATTTAGCACTATGGATGAGACCAGGCATATGTGTTTTTAAAAAGGCCAGTGATTCCATACCTTGTACAGACACAAATAGTACTCAGACCTCACTCTGAGAAAGCCACAAAGAAAACAAAGGCACTCTTACCCATTTTAACGACAGCAACTCCTCCGAAGAGAATAGAGGGTACTCATAGGAAAGGAATATGCAACATTAACCCAACGAGGAAACATGGAAGATTGACTAGAATTACAGCTGCACAGAGAGAAAGGATGTTAGTGATGCTGGGGGGAGGGGTGTGAGAGAGCACTTAGTTCCTGAAGTGTGTTTCCTACATAAAAATCAACCTTGATGGCTACAGACATCCCTCATCGTACTCAGCCCATCCAAAAAAAAAGAAAAAGCAGCCCTCAAAGAAACCTATGAATGTAATTACGCACCATAATTCAGGATTATCCTTAATTAGAAGGTTCGCGTGAGCTCTGAGCTTTGGAGGTCATCATGCATTTGTTGCAAGTGATCTGCCACCGTTCCATGTGCACATTATCCATCACCTTGCCTCTGATCTCCCCCTCCTCTGAGCACAGCCCTCTGCTAGGCCCTGCACTTGGGTTGCAGAATGACAGAAATCCCCTGACGCTGCTCCTGCTGCCACTGGTAGGTGGCATGCTCCTCCTGGGGAATTTAAGGTGAAGAAAATCCTTTGCCTCCTTCTCTGCATCCTGTGCTGGCCCTTTGGTGGGTAGCAGGCACGTACCCCCACCAAGAGCACCAGCCCAGCCTATCCGGTGAGCCCTAAAAGGACTTGGGACCCGGGCAGACCCCACGGGCGTTTAGTAGCTCCCAGCCCACTCTAGGTCCAAGGACTCTGCATATAGCACAAGAACAGAGAAAGCCAGGGAGCGGGGGAGGCTTGAAACAGGGACAGGAAAAGGCCGTACGGAGCCAAAATGGAAGAAAAAAGCCAACTAAGTACTGGGATATCCCTTCCCCTTTCCAGCCAGACAGGCCTACCCCCGTCTCTCTGCCTCTCTCCTTCGTTGCAAGGCCCAGCTGGAAACCGTCACACCTTCTGCACCTGTCGCCAGCCTGCTTTCCCCCTCTCCTCTCAGCACTTGCTCGGGGCCCCCTTCTGGGCGTCTCTCCTTTCTCCTCTTGCAGCCCTGCCTCTGCCTCTGGGTGGGAGCTCCTTGCATGCTGCGTTGCGTCAGCAGTTGGCTTTGTGTCCACTTCTCAGTTAGAGGGCAGAGATCTGTCTTGTCCATGTGGCGCCCAGCACAGAACACCGGACAACGCTCTCCACCGACTAGATGGGCGATAAGCCTCTCTTGAATTCCAGCTTAAATCATTCTTTCCCTCCTGGATCCGTTTCTTTAAACTGTTGTTTATTTTAAGGAAGTCCCCAGAAGACTGTCTTCTTATATTAGGAGAACTGAAATGCATTTTCACTAATCACCATCTCAGTGAATATAACGGAACTGGAATACACATTCTCTAAAGGACCCAGTATGGCTTTTCGGGGCAAATCTGGATCTGTCACTTAGTCTGCAAAGGTGAAAGAACTGTGCCTTTTCTGTCATCTCTACTTCCTCATCTGTACATCCAGGATAATAACACCTCCTCACAGAGTCATCAGGAGGATTAGATGAGAAAAATGAAATAAAATACCTGATCAATATAAAGGCTCAATCAATGGGAGTTTAGTTTATTTCCTTCCCTTTTAATTCTGCATTAAGCTGCTTTTGGCATTTTATTTTCTTTTCCTTTTCCTGTGTTGCAAAAGCAAACATTTATACTAATTAAGAAACACCCAGTGATTCAGTTAATAACATCAATAACATGTTGTTTTAAAGTTTAAAATGATAAGCTTTAGCATGGCAGCCTGCTATTTATACTGCCAGCCACGAGGCACTCCACAGCTCAGCCCTCCCAGGTTGCATTTGTTTCCTTTTAAACTGTTTACTAATCATCAACTCAGATTTTTGACAAATATGGTTAAAATCCAAAGCCATGCTTTGAAGGTGTTTATGCTAGTCTTACTTGTATTTAATGTGCAAGGAAATTTTATGTGTAAATATTTTTTTTTAACTCAGTAAATACAGTCACTATGACTGTGTGCTCTCATACAATAATCTTAGCATCTTTAGAGTTTGTTGTCCTGGGTCTCAGGGAGTCCTCTTTGCTCGAAATGGGCGTATTTACTGATCAAGAGTTTACTGTTGCATCTTCCTCTGCTGCAACCTGAGGAAACGGCACCTCTGACCTCTGAAACCAGTATTTTCGTATTACTCATGCCAGTCTTTTCTCACTAATTTTATGATTATAATGAGGCAGTGGTGCACTAGTTAGCACAGATGACCTTCTAATTGAAAGACTGTAAATTCAATCTCCATCGCTGGGCACTGACAGAAATTTAAATAAATATAGCTCCTAAAACTCTTGTGATGGGCTGGCCTGGTGACCAGGGGTAGCAGAGCCTGAGTCATATGTCACAGGAGACCACTGGCAACTCGTGGGTGTTAACTACAGGAGTCATTAGAAGCAAGCTGCCCTCACTGAGCAAAGTGAGATGAGGGACTTTTCCCTGGCATTGATTCAAGCACCATGCCTTGCTTTTCTGTAACATGTGCCAAGTTGCTTTTTTTTTGGTCAAAATTCTTCCTAAAACTGGAGTCTGAACATGCCAGGAAGTTCCATTCTCAAATTGGCCTTAAGCAGACAAGAAAAGCCTTATCTACCAGGCCACCTTTTGTCCACTGCCATTTATAGATTTAGATGCAATAGGCTGCCCAGGGCTGTGTTGACATCATCCCCTGGCTTGCTGTATTCACCCCTATTTTTCACCCCATGACCTTGGACAGCAATCCAATTCAGGTTTCCAGAATGAACTACCCTGGGGATCAAGATGGGCGTGGAAAGCTCTTTAATGGTGAGTCTGAAGAAGGAATCCATGGAGCTGTAATGCTGGCAGCAGTTGTACCAAATAACGGAGTAGTTGCCCTTAATATGTTTTTGACCTTCCATTTTGCCTTTAACATTGTTACTTGCTTATAGACTACTGTGAGCCACCTTGATCTCTTTTAGAAGCAAGTTGCAAACTAACTAGCTGTTTTAAAGGCTGTCCCTGGACCTTGACAACAGCTACCTAAAAATGGCCGCATACTGGTGACAACGCCTTACAGCTGGTTATTGGGTTGTCAGCATTGTGTGTCTTTATCCTGAATATATCACACAAACACAATGGAAATTTCCCATTGCCGTTAAAGTTTTGCATTCTGTATATTTGGTTGTTAGACAAATAGAGCAAGCTTTGCCGACTTCATTTTCATTCTTGGCAGCATGTTTTTATCATAAGGCAGATAGTCATTAATTTACAGAATCAACGCTGGGAACAGCTTTTGTGATCTCATATTAAATTTTCCCCTGAATCCGCCCCTTGGCAAAAATTACTCACATCGTTAAAAAATATTTAATTAGGCTGTAGTTTATACCCAGCTCACTGGGGAAATGTTGGAATTAATATGATTTGCATGAATTCTGTTTCTCTTTTTCTGTCAGAGATTAGTTTTGAATTCAGTTCAGAGGGTCGTTGACACTGCCAAGGACTCACAATCGTGAAGGTCAAACAGGTAGCAAATACTTCCCCTGGGTAGCTTCCCTGAAAAGACAGCTCAAAATTGCTTTTAATTATGGGTTACCTGAAAGGCCACTTGCTGTTTTTATTTTTCCACAGCTCCCTGAAATACTGCATGATTGGAAGTTTTAAGTAAACCATTTTATTCCCAACTGAAACAGCCCAGCTGATGTGTAGAAGTGGGTGTGCCTAGGTACATGGTCCCAGTTATTGTCCCAGGGGCCCGCTGATTTCTGTTGGCGCCTCACAAAGGAGAAGAATCTCTTCACCTTGTGTGGGGATCCTGGCTAAAGGTAGTCTGGTAAGACAGCCAGCAGTGAGTAAAATTCCTACATAGGAGTGCATCTGCTTCCTTAATTATCTCTCACAAGATAAGACATAATGCTTAGTTATGCATTTCCTTGTTTATTCTTCTGTGGGTTAGAGAAAGAAAATTCCTTAGGGAATCCACAATCCTATGCCATTTTTTTAAAAGAAAATTTAATGGCATATTTAATTAATAATCTAATCAATCAATTAATCTCAGTTACATAAGTGTTGAAATCTAATTCTTTTTTCACAGCTATATCAATAAAAGAACTGAAATGTCTGCCCACTTATCAGGATAATAGGAAACCGGTGCAGACACAAAGAGAAACTAAAATTATATTAATTCTGCTACACTGGCCCCAATTTGCCAGTGTTAGCGGTGTCTTTGCATTTTAGACAAAGTTCAGTTTACCCACTGGGACTGCCAGGTATATTTTGGTGGCATAACCTTTTCTAATGGTGAGAAAAAAAATAATGGTTAGGTTTCTTAAAAACTATTACTTCCAAACATTGAAGATTCGAAGCTTTAAGTAAGGCATTCCAAATAATAAAATGGCATTTAAAATACTTTCAAGATTACTTCTGTCTTTTTTTTTATTTTAAGTTTAAAAAATATAAACCATCTGTCTTCAAAGTGTGTTCAGACCACACCATGCTGTGGACCAGCCAACTGTTGATGAATAAATATTTATATCCCAAGGGACTTATAAGGGGCTTCTTTCAGCACTGGAGAGAAGAGAGTCAATTTGACCTCCATGTGGAAAAATTGTGAGTCAAGTCACTCACAGGAAGTGGATGCCAGGTGTACCCACTGCAATAATAGCCTTATTTGATAACAATGCTAATGAAGATCACCACATGTTCCAGATTATTCTAAAGAGTCTAAAGTGGAAGAAATTTTAAAAAGGAAAAAGGAGGAAGCCTAGAACTTTCTGAGTACAGATGCTCCATGAGACACTCACAAAATCTCAATCCTCAAAACAGCCTGCAGGGTAATTATCTCCATTTCACAGACGAGGAAGATAAAGTTCAAAGAGACAGACCATCTTTTTGATTTGTGCCCCTTCTTGTTCACATGAACTTCCTTGTACACACCAATTTAGAAAGATAAAATACCCCCACGCAACACAGGCAGTTACTGTCAAAGCTGTGACTGGAAGCCAGTACTCCAGGCTACAGTATTGGCATAGCATTCTTTCCATGTACCTCGAGTGTATGTCTGAATTTTCCCCTATACATTCTCAGACCAGCCCAGGCTAAAAGTTTGAATACTAACTAAAAAAAAGCAATGGTTTTTCTCCTCTACCTTTGTTTGCCCCCCACCCTTTTAATAGCAAGTCCTCTTAACTCTTTTGCTTTTCCCAAGCACGTAAAGTCTTACTTTTACACAGCAGGGTCAAAGGCAATTCATGTCACCAATTGCACATCTCTAATAAATATTCTCATCTGAATACAGAAAAACCAAAAGATATGACTGAGAGAAAATGATTTAGAAAGAGTTAGAAACTGTTTATGTCACTAGAAGCTTTATGAATGGACGCTAGGGACATTCACTCAACCTGCAAAAAAGGACACCGATGACTCAGGAACAGAAGGAACACTTCCCATCTAGTTTGTCCTGTGTTGTTTGCTTTTTTTTTTTTTTTTTTTGAAGAGCTCAAAGCTTTAAGGACTCTATGTCCATATAGTAGGCCTCAATATTTCATCCCACAGTTTCCAAAAAAAACAGTGGTTTTGGGGGAGAAAAAAATATGCAGTTTACATCTATTTGGAAGCAAACATATATCTTCATGTCATTCACTTTTTCCCAGAGTGGACACTTGGAAAAGAATAGTTATGGATACTACTTCTGAGAATGTAGTCTAAGTGCCTTCTGAGGCCACTAGTTTTATTATCTGGTGCTTCTGCCCCAACTACTTTCAGGTACCCTCTTGTCTGTATTCATGCCATTGTGCTAATGAAGCCAAAAATAAGCTTGGTATTAAAATTCCCACTGTTCAATCAGACTTTTCAATCTGGGGAAAGTAGACATATTTGAAGAGGATTGTGACTGAGATAAACTGAAAACAAGATAAGCAGTTCAGGAGATTTCTAAACAATTCACAAAATTAAGTATTGTATTAAAATTAAGTATGCTAACTCTGTGGCATGCAGGGTTCTCAGTTCTCACTCAGGGCAAAAAATGTAGGTGGATAATAATTGTCACTATGGCTACCATTTATTTACTGCCTACTATGTGCTGATGATATTACTCGTCTCCTTTAATTTCTTCAACAATCCCAAAAGTAAGTTCTAAAGTCGCCACTTACATGGCAGGGTGATGGAGGCTTACGAAGGTTAAACGACCTCTTCAAGCTCACGCCGTTACAAATGACAGAACTGGGATTCGACCCTACCCTTTCCAACTTCAAAGCCAAGATGCAATCCTCCCATCTCCAATCAAAGGAGATCACTGGGGTGTGAAGCAGACTTATTTTTTTTAACAATTTTATTGAAATTGTATGTATTTAATGCATACAAGTATGCTGTTTTGATATACATATTCATATTGAGCTGATTACTGCAATCGAATTAGCATATCCATTTCTTCTCTCTCTGTGTGTGTGTGTGTGTGTGTGTGTGTGTGTACATGTCTACATGGTGAGAACACTGACGATCCACTCTCTTAACAAATTTCAAGCGTGAAATACAGTTCTTAACTATACAGTTCTCTCTTAATTATAGTCCTCATACTATACATCTGATTTCTAGAACTTATTCATTCTACTGAACTTTGTACCCTTTGCCAGTAGGGTACATTTTCCTTACTCCCCTACCAAAGGAAGTGAAATCAGTGTCCAAAAGAAATATTTGCATTTCCATGTTCACTCCAGCGTTATTTCAGATATGCTAGCTAAGATATGAAATCACAATAGATGTCTATCAATGGATGGATAAAGGCCTGTGTATATATAAAGAATATACATGCAACACACATACACATACATGAAAAATTACTCATCCTTAGGAAATCTTGTCATTTACAACAAGGTGAATAAGGCTAGGGGTGTTATGCTAAGTGAAATAATCCAGACACAGAAAGAAAAGTACTACATAATCTCCCTTATATGTGGAATCTAAAACGATCTAATTCATAGAGACAACTTTCTAACCCTCAAGAGGCAACTGATGTGGCTGTGAGATTTTCGCAGGTTCCCTAAGTTCTGGATCTCTGGTCTTTAGTTTAAAAACCCAGGGTTCCCAGGGGAAGAGACGTAACATAAAAGCAAGTCATTTCGAGATCCTCAGTTTAATCAAATCAACAAATATTTATTGAGCACACTGTTCAGTGCCTTTATTCTACAAAGATGAATAAGACATCATCTTTGACACTAAGAAGCCTGAATTTCAGAAAAGGGTTTAATGTAAGTACGTAATTAGCTAAGTACGTGAGTTTTATAGTCTCAAATTCATGGAGCAAGCCATTTTCATTTCCTCTACAAGTATGATATTTTTAATCACAGGAGATGAAAGTTAGTTGGAAAAAATTTTTCCTACACCACATATTAAAAAAGAGAGGGAAAAAGTTGAGAAAAAGGAAGCTAGTATCTTTTTTGTCTGTCTCTACATTACTACCTTCCCCAATCCAGGTTGCTGTACTAACATTGTCTTCTATACTATTGTCAAGTGGAGTTCCTGTAGATTTATTTTTCACATGAAATTTTTCAAATACACAAGTATTAATTACGTATATTATGTAAGAATGAGGTTAGTGCTACCCTTGCAGTTGGGCAGCAGAGGGAGGGAGGGTTCACACACTGGTTGCACCCTGTTGCCCAGGAGGGATGTCACACTGACTGCAGGAGGTGATAGAAACTCTGACTTCTCCAGGCAAATATTGCTGCTTACTCCAAGTGCACACTCCTCAAAGCTCCTACAAAGCTTAGGTATTGATTTCCAACCGTGCACCTTTCCCATGTCTCAGCCTGAAAAGTCAGCGAGCCTTGTGCACACTCCCCCGACCACACTTCCCTTCACCTTTGAGGCCTCCACTCTGGCAAAAGTAGCCAGTGTGACAATTAAGGAGAACTGTGTATGTACTTAGGACACTTTTAAGTGTTCTCTTCTTTTTTCCCCATTACAGAACCAGGTAACAAGTCTCTACAAGGTAACAAGCTAAAAAGTAGATAGACAAAAGTGACTTATCCCACCTCCCTCCAGACAGGGGCTGGGGGAATAAGAAAAGCTGATAAACTTCTGCTTCCCAGGGTAATGCTTAAACCAGGGATTCACATTACACCTTTTTGATATCTTTGAATATTAATTGTGGCACCTTAACTAAATTGGTCCTTCTGTTTTTGTCTTTTTCTTCTGTTTTGAAAATATGATTCCGTATATCTTGAGATACTCTAGTGTGCCAATAGATCTAGTACTATGGTTCTCACACTACTTTGAACACTAAAATACTGTTGTATAACTTAAACCTCTTATAATGACCAAAGCCAAATAAAACATGCCAGTGCAAGGTGGCTCTAGGTGGGTTAAGGATGTGCCTCAGTGGTGTCAAATGGACTTCTTAACCTGGAGGCCTCAGGAAGGTTCAGAGAACCTGTAAATGTCAGAGGGAAGTTGGAAGAGGAACAAGCTATCCTTCTCACCAGAGACTCAAATGGTCCATGAGCTTTTGGATCTAAGCAGTTTTCTTTCATTCCAACATTAGGCATGTGTCCATCCCCCATTTGCTATAGTTTATTGATATTTTTCTGAGTCAATCTCAAGTGGTTTTGTTGAATTTATAATGGCTATGCCACACTTAAGACTTTTTAGTCTAAATCTTGGAAGACCAGAATTAATAGCCCAAGCGTGGACTTCTGTTAATAGAGAATGGACAAACCATCATATTGCTCTGGGACCTCAAACACTTAGACAATCCTTCTGAGCCATGCATTTCTCAGAAAAGTCATTGATTCAGTTACATGCTCGTTTGATTAGAATCTGTGTGGAGCATTGGCTATGCACCACAGGTTGTACCAGTGAGTCCGGCAGGATGGCTTCTGCCCTCAGCGACCCTAAGTCCAGTGAATGAATGCACAGTCACGCTCTGATGATTCACTGTATGCCAGATTTTCTTTGTAAGGACATTACCTTCATTATGTCTCTTAACTATGACAGCAAGATGGTGGGTGCCGTTATTATCTTTACGACTGAGGAAACACTAGAATAACTTACCCACCACAGGTGGATAATAGTTTGATCCCAGGCTATTTACCGCTAGACTTGACTTTCTCTAGAACTGACTCTAGAATTGACTAGGTAACCAATGCTATCTACAAGGAGCATGCAAAGATGAAACATAGCTCATTTTAAGGGGCTGAGGATTTAGCTCAACGGCACAGTGCCTACTTGGCAAGCGCAAGGTCGTGAGTTCAATTCCCGGTACTAGAAAAAAAAACATAGCTCATTTTGTCTCTAATTAGCCATAAAAATGGACCTCATATCCAAATATTCAACCAAATGCTCTAGTCCAAAAACTGTCTTACCTGTCTGGCTATCTTCAGAGGAAGCTTTTAAAATGTTCAACAGAAAAAACAGAAACTCACCAGTCATCTTAAATATAAGACTTCATTTCTAAATGATGCAGTTTAGATAAAAACAAAAGACTTAAAAGTAATTGTGGATAGTCACCCAACACTACAGTATACAAGGGCTGGCAGTAACTTCAACTAATAGGTTACCAAAAACACACCTCCTTTAATAATCTCTATCTCATTTAAGAAAGGAAAAAGGTAGCATTAGAGCGATATGACTCATTAGTGAATTGAAATTGAGAGTTTGTGGCTTTGTTTTATGTTTATGCTTGTGTAGTGTTGTGTAGACAATAAAATGGATGCTGAGAAAATCAAAAGAATGATCAATGGTAGAAACTAAAAGAGTCCCCAGGTATAAAGGAAATGGACTTTAGGAACGGGCAAACCCTATGCATTTCTCATGCGAGAAGGAAACCATCCCAGCTCTTCTCTGGGCTGCTTTCCCGAAGTTCAGAGTGGAGGGAGTTGTTCCACTGGGGAAACATGGATTACATAAGCAAACTCCATCACCTGTAAGTGGAATAGACTCTCTGTTCTAAGGTGTAGGAAGAAAAAACGTGGAGAAATACATACCTGGGAGCTCATAAAAATGGATGTAGCTTGCCCATTGCTTCATTAGGGTGAAGATGAATGGGTGAGCTCAGGAAGCCTGCTGTGTTCTCCGATGAAGTCCCTGATCCTCGTTACAGAGATGAGTATGAGCTCATAGTCTCAGGCAGCTAATTCTACAGGTCCAAGTCACCTCCATCAGCGCATTTTATACCTTTCATTTTTCATAACTTATTTATGAACACTAAAACTGTTACCTAGGAGGCACCGGTGTTCAGTTGTGGATAAAGATAGAGCTGCAATTGAGTGTTCACAAACACTTCCCATGAACCCTTGATTTGTCTTTGTTTTGATTGTGTTTCGTGTTTTGTATTCCTCTTGGTATGGGTAGTATGAACTTTCCCATTTGCAAAAGGGTTTAATCAACAGTAAATGTTTCCAATCAGATTAAACCCCCAAATACTTTAAGAGCCATGTATTTGTTCTGTCCTGCTTGATGCATTCATTTCATCTTGGTTCTGAAGGGCAGTGCAAAGCCGCAGATGTGGTAATGAATCCCCTGCAACAGGCAGGGGTGTTGATGGTTAACAGCAATGAATGCTTATCTAAAAGATTCTGGGTTCTTCCCCACAATACTTCCCTTTCTCCTCGACAAATCCAAAATGAGAAATCAGCTATGAGGCTGGTTTATTTGTCTTTGTTTTGAGGGCAGCACACTTGTAAGCTCTCGAAGGCAATCAATATAAGCAAACCCAGGTCTTTCAGGGGTCCTTAATTATATGTCTGAGAATGCATATGTATTCACATGTAATACTTGTGTTTCTGCAATATTTCCCCCCAGCCTTTTAGCTGACATGTGCTAAGACTCTTTGAAAGCAAAGAGTAACATCAAGAATGTAACAGGCAAATGCACAATGAGCTGTTAAATATGATGGCAAAATATTTTTTAAAAATTTAAAAGCTTCAGTCGGTATGATCAGTAAAAGAAGAAGAAGAAGAAGAAAAAAAAAAAAAAGACAGCCAGAAAACTGTCTATCATGTGATGAAATTTGACAGTAGGGATTATGGCTTTGATGGACCAGAACAGCTAATAGAAGAAGCTGACATTTTTGAAACCCTGCTAATTAAGGGTTCCTTCCTTAATATTAAAATAAAGTCTTTGTCTGGGTTTTATGGTTGGAGAATCAGGTGTTTTCATTAATATATGCCAGTCAGTCTTAATAAGCTTGGAGGGCAGAGGAAGTTATTATTGAGTGACCTTCTACAAAATAAGCATGTTGCTAAGGGCTCCAACCCTGCCCCGTTCAGACTGATGAATCTCATTTCCAATGCAAAAGCTTCACAAGAAATCCAAGTATTCTCTGTGCAATCACAGAAAATAATCCTTGTGTCTCTTGTAATGTCCAGAATTGCCACTTACTACACTACTACTGTACAATGAATATTACAATACATATTATTTTTCTACCACAATTGTCTACATTTCTGAATTGCCCAGAATAGAAAAACTTATTGTGAAGACACTTGTATTGAAAAGTCAGCTCATTTTAATACTTTTCAAATAGTCATCTACTCTGTTCATGAATTATAATGCTCAGAATACATCTGACAATACTGGCTTTGAAAAGGAGATATGTCTATATTATTACATATTCATTTTCAAATAGATTTCAAACAGATTTTAAACCATTCATTGAAATTCATTGAAATGATAAATTCACAGTTGGATTTTGATTGACTCTTAATCCAATTTTACTTTTGATAAATTTTCACCCCCTCTTCCCACCCACCCCCAACTGTTCTCAATCAATGTATTTTGTGCTCTTCTGTTGCTTTTTAAAACCAACCTGATAGGTTATGGTAAAACTGGAAAGTTTTGATAAACACATAGAAAGCTTTTCAAAAAAAAATTGGTAAATTAAATTAAAACCATAAAGCAGCATACTGTAGCTGGCTAATTTCAAATGTAGGCTTCATGGTAGAAGTGTTCATGGTAGCTGGGAACAACCCTGAACAAAGTTTTGAAAAAGTCTTCCAATTACCAAGCCATACCGCCATCACTAGATGACATGGAAACGTGGAGAACAATGAGGTATTTGGGATAGTAGGTCACATATTGTAATGTTTTGTGTTTGCCAAACTGAAAGACTGAGCACTGAAGTGCTCCTCATCTTGAGCTCTTTCTGTCTGTCCTAGGAAGAGAAGCTGGGTTATGTCACAGTTGATGGACATATCACCAGGTAGAAAGAAAACAGACAAGCCTACTTTGGTGAAAAAAGAAGGAAGAAACTAGATTAAAAATTGCAAAGTGCACCTTGGATTTTGTGCTCATGTATGGGGGGAAAAAAGTCATCCATCATAAGCTGAGTTCTTTTGAGTGTGTCAGATACGGGAACAAATGAGAGGAGAATCTTAGACCCAGGGCTTAACATGTAGGACAAAAGTGGGTTCAAAGTGTGGCAATTTTTCAACCTGTGTCTTCATCAAAACAACTGTCTTTGAGATACAGACTTGTAAGGAAAATGAGATAATGACATTTGCTATAAATGATTATTTAAGTGGTTCCTCGGTATTTAATAAGGAAGGATAGTTAATGAACAGCAGCATAGACCCATCATCTTAGGAGCAATGTCAATCCCTTAGTGTTTACTGAGCCTCTACTAAATGCTTTCCCAAAGTTGTAGATACAATCAGAGAATAGTGGAGCGCACCACTACTACCTTTGTAAGTTCCAGTATAGTTAGGGCCCGACTGTGTTTTAGATTGCACCCTTCTTTTAACCTAAGTCAAATATCTTCTCTCATTCTCTCCTCTGTGTGGGACTAGAATGGGAGTCGCCATCCCAGATGCTTTTGGTTCGCCTCTGGACACATCCATTCCAGTGTGGCTTGTGAATGAAGCTATCTGCATCATTCAAATACTTCTTTAAAGTGCAGAAACTTGGGCTCTACCTTCGGCTGATGAAGCCATACTCTCTAGGAGCCCACGGCTGCATTTTAAGGAAATCACAAAGGGATCTAGAGAAATGTAAGTAGCAGTGATCTAAAATGCTCAGGTCACAAATCAGTCATAGGTAATGTCATGTTGTCATATATGCTATCATATCATTTGACTTTGTGTTTGCCTTATCTCTTCAAAATAGATTGCAAACTCCTTGGCACCAGGTGCTGAGGTTTAATTTTTTTATCTACACAACCCCAAAAGTAGTCTTGCAGAGAACAAATAGTATTTGATTGGCTGATTGGTTAAAATCTACAATATCAGGGGGCTGGGGATTTAGCTCAGCGGCAAAAGCGCCTGCCTGGCAAGCACAAGGTCGTGAGTTCGGTTCCCGGTACCGGAGAAAAACAAAAAAAAAAAAAAAAAAAAATCTACAATATCAGTTTTTAAAGCTAAAGACACTCCTGTGTTTATATTTTATTCTCTTACACCTCTTGTCACTTTCTTGTTACCTTCATGGTATTCTATTGCTTTATCTTCTCCTCCAGGGTTTCTTAGTTCCAGAGCAGCAGTGTCCAACAGAATCATTGCGTACTACATGCGTAATTAAAATTTTTTCAGTTGCCACAGTTCAGAGATTAAAAGCAAACAAGTGAAATTAATAGTGTGATATTCTTATGCAATCTCACCTATCCAAAATATATAAAGTCTTTGAAACTTGGCTTTAATTTATACTTAGAGCACGTTACATTTCAGAACAGCCATGTTCCAACTTCTCAGTAGTGGAAGTTGGCTTTTGCTACCATAGTGGGTAGCATGGCTTTTCAGAATACTCATGGATAAACAGCATGCATCTCTACAATCTCTGAAATGAAATGCCAAATTATATGTGTGTAACTAGAGCATTTTTCTGATGAGACACAACATCATTGTCTCAGAGGGGGTTGCTCTCCTACCACCACTCAACTCCCCTGCAAAATATTTTAAGAGCGCACACACACACACAGTCTGCTTCTAGCCTCTGGAATGCCTCATTTCTTTTGACCAATTTTCTCTACTTGCCAGTTCTATTTACATTCTCTATTGTAACAGGAGTAACTCGCAGTCTGTTATTAAACAGTTGTGAATTTAACTTATTCCTTTAAAATAGCACCTAGAGAGTGCTTAGGGTATTGACTTGTTTCATAGAAAATAACCTCAAACACCACCACAGTTAGTAGTTACAATGGTTGAAATAAAATAGCAGTATACAAGCCTTTTTCTTATGGTAATTCAGTAGAAATAAATTCTGCACCAGGGCCAGAGATCCTACACAGCATTCAGAAGCTTCCCAAGATTTGCTTAAAAATATCAACAGGGAAGAGCTGATAATTAGTCACAACATGAAGAATTTTACTCCTCCTTGTTCTTTTCATTGACATAGGCTAACCATTCATTTTCTACAGTGGCTAAAATAGTGTAGTAATACTTTGCGGTTTTCTTCAATAGGATTTTTTAAGAACCCTCAACAGCCACATGGAAAGGGGCCATCAGTTATTTCAAATAAGGCTGCTATGGCATTTGCATAATGTTCCAGTTTAAGAAACCAAGATGTCAGTTGAGCAAGAGCCTCCTTTTGATTGGCTTTCTCTTAAACATAAAGGATTCATGAGGTGTACGGACAAATAATCTTTATTAAACCTTGCTGGTTTTACTTCTTTGTGTGACTAAGCTCCTATGATGTCATTAATCTTCATGAAGTAGCCCCTTTAAAAACAATCAGGAATGATAAGCTATCATTCATGTGCATTTTAGTATTTATTATTTTGTGCATTAACCATGTCCAAAGTTTTAGTCAGATAAACCCTGTTGTTATACCGTGATTAAAATAAAATCACCCTATGGAACTTGCAAAAGCCAAATGGAAAAGTCCTCTCTAAATCATTGTAGCTTTCCTAATAGTAAGTTATCTTTCTTTAAAATAAAGAGGCTGTTAAGAATCAGGTAAAGATTTAAATTTCAATCTTACAAACATTTCCCATTTTTCTTATTCAGATGATCAAATGAAAGAAAAGGATAAAATTAACTATAAGAACAATAAAAAATTAAACAAAAAATGAGATGTACTGATACCGAAGACTGTCTGCTGCATAATATGTGTCTCAATGTGGATCCAGATTTAAATGACAAATATTGAACCATGTAAAATTTGAGGATAATGGATTAACTATGGCAATATCATGTATTTTATGTTGATTGGTCTCCTTACTACCAAGGTAATAAAGAAGCTTTGAAAGTGACATCTTACTATTCGTTTGATCTTCAGAAAAGAGAGATTAACTCCAGTTACTTTTGAGATTGTTAATGCTGCCTTCTCGGCGTCATTTCACTTTTTACTATGATGTAACCTCCAATGGCATCCTTTTTGCCTTCCCAGCCCTGTGATAAATACTAAAAAGTTGGCCTTTCCTGCCCTACAGACACTTTAAAACTTTACAACTATAGGAACCTTGTAAAACAAGGTTTTAAATTTTTCTGATTTAGTCGCTTTCACAAATCCCTGGGCTCATTCCTGTGATGTAATGTCCCCGCAGTATTAAGGCATTCTCCAGGTTCTTCTTTTAACTGGTATCATTTAATGAAAGGAAAAGAATACTGACATATCAAAACTATTCTAAAAGCCCTGCTTCCATAAGATGTTGTAATGAAGGTATCCCTAAACCAAGAGTATAAGAAAATTTTCAATATAACATATAATATATATTTTAGGAAAAAATTGGAGAAACCTTAAATAGTTTACAAATTCATATTTTACATAGATTTCTTTTCTATAAGCATTTAAGCATGCTCAGTTGTAACCTGGGTCTGTAGAATAACCCACCTAATATTTTTTAATATTTGGCAATCAGTGTTATACTGGTCAATGCTCCTGTTGGAAATGATAGTCATACAGATAGACATACCGTGGCAAATGAATGTGCCCAAGTCTGAGTCAGTATTGTGATTTGTTCTTTATTTGCTCTTTCATTCCATTTCTCCAACAGTATGCCTTTTCTTTCTTCCTCTCTGAGAAGGAAGAGATGCCATGAACTTACCTGCTGGCACTTCCTAATGTAAGTTCGGGCCTGGGTATGAAGTGTGCCTTTGGACGCTGTCATTGCTGATACTCCAGGGGTCATAGAAAAGTACAAGTATAAAAATAAATAACCTGTAGTTGCCCCGACTCATTCCCACAGGTATCAAAATGTTTATTTCTGAAGATAAAATAAACATATGATGTGGCATCTTTTAGCTCAAATTGTTCTAAAGGAAAGCTCTGTTAATGTGTCTGTAAAAAGCAAGTAGGTTCATTTTCTTATTTGATGACATGGAAAGGATTTTTCATTCTACCTCATCGTTCTGATATAGAGCCTTTCTTTATTCTTGTTCTACTAATTTATACACGTATTTCTGTAACAGACCCGGTGCTTTTATGTGTTTTTCTTCAGATAAGTCAGCAAATACATAGAATGAGACAGAGCAGTAAAGAACATCAAGTTTCTGTCAAAACAGTTCATAAATATTCAGTAGAGTTTTCTGCAATATGTAGGAAGTTGTGAAGATGGCATTAAGATACCAGTAAATCCAAAGAAAACCTATACTAATCAAGCTATCATATCGTATTATATTTTATTCTCTTATCACTTTATTATCCTTCAGTAACATAAATGTGACCCTCCCCCCCCCAAGAAAAAACAACAAATCCTAACCTGCTGTGTTGAGATAGAATTTGTAACTTATCCGGGGTCAGGATTGTCTAACCAGGATGTCAGAGTCTCTTGGTAGACGTGAAAGCCCAACCTGAGAGTTAGATTTCCAGACCACTTACCACCAGCATAGTCCTTTCTCAGGAATGACCTTCAGCTCGAATACTGCTGACCTCCCCTGTGGGAATAGGCCTGGCTACGAAAGGACTCCAGAAAACGGGATTCACCAAGAGCACCTGCAGTCCTGTCTGCAACCTGGATGCCCTTGAGAAATTAACAAAAAACAAAACACTGTCTTACAAAAAAAGTTAGGATAGTCTATCTTAAATGGTGGGTTGTGAATGACCTGTTTTAGCAGATAAAAATCAACTTCACATGACTCCTAAGACTGAAATACTTTACAGAAACAAATACCTTAAAATAGGTTTACGATCTTTCTTTATAAAAGTGTCCCCTCAAGTGGTTCCAATATGGACGTGACTCACAATATCACTGCGTGGTCCTCATTTGTACCAAACCCTTTCAATCAAAGAGGCACTGAATTCAATGAGTTGCACTGTTAGTACATCGCTGTAGTTAACAAGTATTGCTCACTGTGGGGGGCCAAGCAAAGGCTATTGACATGCTTGCTTGATGTATGAAAAGACAAATTAGTTCCCCATCCTATCTACCAGCAGGGTACAGTGACCTGACATGGAAAAGTCAACTCAAACCACTTATAATATATTTACATTTTTTTCTAGGAAACTTCAGAGTTTCCAAATCAACTGTGCCTAGTGTGCAAATCACAGGCAAACTGACAGAACATGAAATACATTTGAGGAGAGCTACGCCGGTGAGCTGTGCTATAGGCAGTACCAGGTGGCACTTGCAGCTGGGTGTGTCCTGCAGGAGTCTATAGTAGCACTGGGTGGGGAAAGCCAGGACGAAACAGCTTAGACACAGCACTGGCTCTTGATGTGACTGCTTCTCGCTGGTTGCCTGTCTGCCTTTCCTGATGCATTCTCACCTCTTTTGAAACACACTAAGAGACCCAGGAGAGCCATTTCTCGGTTAGTATCGCTCATTTGGAGTAAAGTTGGACCTGGAAATAGTTTTGTGTCCTCTTTTTGTCCTGGGGAAACCATCCCAAAGGTCTATGTCTTCATTTCAGTAAACAGAATGTTTTTTTAAAACTATCATATATAGAGATTGAGTTTACTATGAAGCTAAGAGATGCTCTCATTTGCCTGGAATGCAATTTGCACTGATCAGAACATGCCACTGAGGGGAAAATTGTACTTTTGCTTTGTGGACATCACAATGAAGGATTAAAAATAGGATCAATAATTAATACCAAGTGAAATTTATCTAAATTTCTACTGTTGGTGACTTGAGATAGCTAAGAAATACTTTTTATGGGGCTATTTTACAATTCAAATTTAATATATTATGATGCCATATTGTAATTCATTTTACAAAGTAAATCTACAATGTTAATGTCATCAATAATATTTAAAAACGTACTTAAACTTGTCCACATCAATGATAAAGCAACTTTTTTTCAGGCCTAGATGCCCATCCTTTATTCATTTTACAAATTTTGTTATAGGCCACCCACTCACAGGGCAAGTAATCAGGGAGAAAGTTTGGGGAAAGTTAAGAACTGAGGATTTGGTGTTAAATTAACAGTGGTTTGGAGTTCTGTTCATTTATTTATTTTGTTCTTGGAACAAACATGAAGTTTGCTCAGCAAGTAAAAGACTCCTTCCTGGTCTTTTTTTTTTTTTTTTTTTGGTTTCTTGAGACAGGGTCTTGCTATGTAATTCAGGCTGGCCCTGAACTCACTATGTAGCCAAGGCTGGCCTTGAACTTACAGCAATCCTCCTGACTCAGCCTCCTGAGTGCTGGGATTATAGGCATGCACCATCAGGCCCGGCCCAGTCTCAGTTTCTGTTTTTTGTCCCAAAATTTAGTGGCAGGAAATATAAATGCAGTATTCTTTACCTAGTCAACCTTCATCAGAGTGAGAGAAAAAAGAAAACAGGGTTAAAAGACAAATGTAGGGGACTAAAACTTAGCCATCTGGGCTCACAGGCTTTCTCTCCTACCACTTAAATAGCTGGATAAACTTGCAAAAGCACTGTAACTTCCTAGAAGTGTGGCGTTTTCACCAGTTAAATAAGGGATATTAATAGATGGTTTCTAAGTTCTCAGCCAGCTCTAAAATTTAATTAACAGGCAAGCAGTATGAGAAATGTTGAAATTGTTAGGTAAATGTACAACGTGGTTATGACAGTGATGATGATTGCAAGTAGACTTTCATCTGCCCCTACATCTAATTTTGTTTACAACACCTGCTTTTGTCCAAGAATCCAACAGCAAAGCATCTTCAGCTTTGGAGGACTGGCAGACCACGTGCCTCAGCCTCCTGGCTTCAGTGCTCACTGTTCTCCCCCACGTTAAGAGGAGGACTGCAGGGTAAGAGGAGCTCAGAGCTCCCTGCTCAGCTGCTGTGGCTGCACGTGCTCCCACCTGAGAGGTAACAACGTGAGCCAGCTGACTTCAGACCAAATTCTACCTCCTCCGCTGGCCTTTTCCAATATTTCAGTTCTTCTTTGAAATGAGGATGAATGTAACAACTCCAATGATTGTTAGCAAGATTCATCAAAGCAAAGCACAAAAAGTACCTGCCCACAGTAGATAGCTGCTAATATTGTTATCACTGTAATTGAGGCTCAAAACACATATCACCCTTGGACCCCCAGGTGATGTTTCAAAGTGATGACAAATACCCAGAATTACAGGGGGAGGTACATTTCTCTGTCATTCATCTTATCCAACAAACAGCAACAAGAGCAGACATTTTGAAGCACTTCTTTCTCATAAAGTGATTTCCTCTGCACAGTTTCAGTGAATTTTTAAAATGGGGCTGTGGGCCAGGTGAAGCACGTCTTGCTTCCGTCCCAGTTCTTGGGGCCAGTGCCTTTGTACCATTCACTGCCAAGGAAGGGTGCTCAGGGAAAGCCGCGCATGGGCACGCAATGCAAGTGGAGCCCCAAAGCCCTACAAGGCAGCAATTTCAAAATAATAAATAAATAAGTCAAAGAAAAACTACATATGTAAAAAGTATGCCACTTAAGAAAAAAATATCTGAAAAATAATAAGCTTTTAACAAATCCCAGCTGCTACTATTATCATAGTAATACGATAACAACAACAACAAAAAGAACAGCAATGCCACCAGTTTCAGAACAGGGGCCTGAAGCTCAGGGAGGTTATGAGTTGGCCAATGTCACACAGCTGAGGAGGGAAAGATTCTGGTATCAGATAGGTTATGACTTCAAGGAGCTTGTGCCTTTCACTCCATTGTGTTGCCCTAGAGACACGGAGACTACGACAGTGTTGCATTCTCAGTGGCAGCCTCTCCATCAGTGTTTGGCTTGGCGGTAACTTGGAGGAGAATCCCAGGAGCACACTGCAAGAGAAAGTCCCCACTGTGCCGTAACACAGCATGGTACATTGTGACTCAGTCTTGGTCTCCTTGTGCCGCACTCAGGATGTGATTTCCAGGAAAGAAAGTGCCTGTACCTCCAAGCACATCAGGAGAAAGAGTAACCTATTCTCTTCCCGATGAGGCTGGCTTACATGCACATTCAATACCAGCACCCTTAATAAAAGCCTATTTTATCTCCCACTTGTCATCTTATCACAACCTGTGATCCGTGCCAAAAAGAGCATTGAAGTCTCAAAGAAAAACATTAGAGTTGGAGAAAAATGACAAAAAATATTTATTAAAGTACCGCAATTGGATTCTATGTAAAATGAGCGACTTCCTCATATTCACTAATCCCCAAACAAAATAACCATCAAGAAATATTAAAACACACATTTTATTAGTTTCATTTAATTTCTTAATTGCTCAAAGTCAGTTTACCCATTTATTGCTGTGTGAAGCGCTTAGAGGCAAGGCGCACATTAAAGGGATTATTTCCATGTAATCCCCCCCTCCCAGAGGGTAGGAGCTGATCACTGTGAATCCCGATGTACTCTGTAACAATACCAAGTGGAGGAAATAGGCATTGTAAAATGATATAGTCAGGAGTCAGGTAATACAGTAGAAGAATGTAATTTAATAGCAAGAGAAAGTACCTCATTTTCAGTAAAACTTGTGAGCTCTTTTCAGGAATAGCTATTAACCAAACTGAATCTAGCCTCCTCTTCTTCTGCCTGTACCTCTGTTAATTGATAGATGTTGAAGATGTGTAGCCTGTTAAGATTTTAATCAAATAGTGTCTGGGAGTAGATGTGATCATCTTACCGGGACTTGGAGTTCTGAGGAGAATAATTGCTCTGAGTATTTCGCTGTCTGTGACAGCTCGCTCCCAGCCAGACTTCCTCCTTGGCAAGGGAGAGAGCGTAGGCACTCAGGCTGAATTTGGAGGGCAGAGCAAAGGAGGAGAAGGTAGCAAGGGGGCCAGGTAAATAGTGACCAAGAAACTTGTGACACTGTGATGTTCTGGCAGCTCCCGTGGCCCATCACAGCTGGCCAGAGATCATTAGGCTTCAAAAGACTAGGAAACCCATTAGTGACCCAGGGAAAAGCTTTTCCTTGTCCTATTGCTAATGCACCTCTCCCTGTTGTAGCACCTATAACCCAAGTACATTATGTTAGGAGCATTAGTGCCGTTCTTAGAGGAGATAACAGAGCATCAGAACAGTACAGAGGTAAGGCCCAGCCTGGCCAGCGACGTCTGCCCCCGAGACAGCTTGTGCCTCAAACACAGGGGTCAGGTCTGCCAGCCCAGAAAGAGGCAGAGCCTTGGTTCCAATAGCTCATGTGCATTCTCTACATTCAGAATCTCCCTCCCTCTCAGAGTACACAAAATAAAACACTGTTTAAAAAGCCCTCAAGGAGATTTGTACCATGTATTTTATTAGATTGAGGGCAAAACAAGCTGATACCAGCAGAAAAAAATGGCTGCTTCAGACCCCAGCTGACCTCTTTTGCATGGAAAATTCTCCATACGATTACAGAGCTAATGAGTAATATTTAATGAAAACATTATGCCTTTGCATATATTTGTAAGCAGCAGTTCCTACATTTAAATTCACATAGAAATAAGAGGATATGTGTAGAAACACATCTTGGAGGTAAGATGTGTTTTACCTCTGTATTTTAAAGAAATACTCTGTATTTTAAAGAAAATACCCGTCTGCTATCTCTGGCTGTTCCCATAGTTATTTTTATACAAAGCCCAAACTTTCAATAAGAAAACTGTAGAATCCAGTCAATCATCCGGTTGACACCAAACACACAAGTATTTGATGATGCGTGGATAAAACAGCTGAATGCAAGGCAGACTCGTCCACATTTCACAGAATGTTTTGGCTTTATGCAAACAACAGTGTATGAAGAGAAAAAAAAACTGGGCTAAACAATTGCTAAATAAATATATGTTTTTTAAAAAGCCTTTCTCTTTCAAGAACCCTGAGGCATTTGAAGATGAAGACTCAGAACTGGGGTTGCTTCTGGGACCTGAGTGTATTTCCTTTTCTGCTCAGAATCTGAATCACTGTGGTACTGAATTTGAACGTGGCAAAGCCTGTGACACCTGTCTTTCCCGCCCTTTCTCTTCCCTCTCCAGGTAGAGCTGACAGGCAGCAGCGTCTTTGACTATGTCCACCCTGGGGACCACGTGGAGATGGCAGAGCAGCTGGGCATGAAGCTTCCACCTGGGCGGGGTCTCCTCTCACAGGGCACCGCGGAGGATGGAGCCAGCTCAGCATCTTCTTCCTCTCAGTCAGAGACCCCTGAGCCAGGTGGGAATTGCAAGCCAGCGTGAGGGTTGGTGGGGAGGACCTTTACCGAGTGAGTGTGCTCAAGGTACCCATGTGTGAGGAGACTATAAACAGGTGTGAGGGTATTTAACAATTCCATGCAGCTTTCAGTCCCATGCAGTAATTAAATAAGGAAGAGATTTGAAAATAAGGAGACATTTTAATGAGTATAATCCAGAGATCTAATTTCAAACAATACGTAGAGAAAGTACTAGTTCCTTTAGTTCCTCTTTCAAATTACTAGAGGAAAACCTTCTGATTCAGAACACTTTCTTCCTTTTATTGTTACTGTGGCCAAATGCAATGCATTTATTTATTATTTGACAGACTCTATGGTAGAAGCATTTTGAATATTAGCTACTAGCGAATTAAAAGTATTAGGGATTTGCAGAAATCTTGGTTTCTTTCTTCTTTTTTTTTTCCTTAAGCATCAGAAGGTACTTGAAAGATGTGAGCAGATAAATTAAGGCTAAAAAGAAAACAGAAATGGCTACATTTTAAACTGCCTTTCCACCCTCAGTATTTAATTAGATCAATTGTATAGAGGAATGAACAGAGGTGACATTCCTCATTGGGATTCCTTCCAGGACTCTTATAGACTTTGCATTCAGAATGTTCCCATTTTCATTGTGTTGTACTGATGATAATTTAAGTATTAGGGGAAAATCCATTTATAAATTAAACAAAATGACTTGATATCCATCAGTCCCCTAGTTCATCAAGCTGTTCAAACACGGGGAAGATTGGCTGGTCGGCCTGGGTCTTCCGAGAGCGCTGGTAATTAGATCTGCGAAGGATTTATTCTTTGCTGATTGGGGCTTTAAATTAATTGAAGTTCCACATTTGTGGTTTTGTCCTTTTTGTACTTTTTTAGAGGAGATATTTCATATTCTTGTGTGGTGGAGTGCTTGGCCAAGCAGCAGTGGTTTAAATGTTAATTTTTCTCATGAGAAGTTTAAGATTTTTAATGAATCAAGGCCTGATTTGAAGTGCAAAGTTTTATTTGCTTACTTGGGAAATTATTTTCACACTCTTCAAAGATGCTTGTACTTTCCTTACTCTGTTGTTTTAAAACAGATTCCCAATACAAATGCATTTTATTAGAAAGAAAAATGGAAAAATCCTGTATTAAGGTTAGTATTAAAATAACGCTGCATACTTCAAGACAATAATTTGGCCTGCCTAGAAATAATCACAATGTGTTTGCTCACACAGAAGGACAAAAACCATATTTGCCTCCTTTGGAAATATTTTAACTTTACCTAGAAGCAATGTATGTTTCCTGATGGAAGTCACAGCAGATCCTAGGGCATGCATTATTGTATAGCTCCGGCAAGCATCCTTCTTCCCTTTGCCCCATGCATGAGAGAAGAAAATATTTAAACCTATTCTTTCTTTTACCCTTTAAAAATGAAAATAACTTTGTTCAGGGGGAAGTCATATATTCCTGTACCATAGCTCCCTGATTTTGCTGAATAGATAGGTCAGTGAGATCAGTGAAACTGTGTTTAGGCATTAGAACATTCATACCTGGGCATCTTTGAAAGCAGCAATGAAAATATTTTCTTGGGGCTGGGGATTTAGCTCAGCGGCAAAAGCGCCTGCCTGGCAAGCGCAAGGTCGTGAGTTCATTTCCCGGTACCAGAGAAAAACCAAAAAAAAAAAAAAAGAAAAAAAATTTTCTATTTCATTCTGGAGTTGGACTGAGGCCGCTTCTTTCTTCTTGATTCAAACATGCTCTGTGAAAGAACTGAAGTTTAAAAGCCTTTGTACAAAGGAAAGGCTTGAAAAAAAAGTGGCCTTTGTTTCTTGACTCACAAATTCTGAGTTTAGAAGGATCTTCTAGAACTTTTAATCCAAATTCCAACATAGGCAGCTGTTCCTACAGCACAACCAACAGGTACTCTTTCTCATCTCTGCTAGAACCTACCTCTGATAGGAAATTCATGAACTCACAAGGATGCCCAACTCACTGCTGAGCAGTTCTAATAGAAAGTGATTCTTTTTTTTCTTTTTGGTACCAGGAATCAAACTCAGGACCTTGTGCTTGCCAGGCAAGCACTGTGCCGCTGAGTTATATCCCCAGCCCTAGAAAATGGTTCTTGATTTGAATCCCAAACCTGCTTTGCTACAGCTTCACACCCTTAGGCCATGCTTCAGATTTGTTCCATCTTTCCTGTTATTATGGATTTTTTTTAATATGTGAAGTTATACACATCAAATCCTGGCTTCCTTCCACTTTCCCGCGCAGAGTATTCTGGGAATTCTATCACCACCACAATTTAGTAGTGTGTTCCTAAAAGCCTCGGCACCCTAGTCATCCTACCCTGCTGCACTTCAGTTTGTTGGGGACCCTCTAAAAATATGATTCTATGAACTGAACACCGCCCTCTAGACATGTTGTGGTTGATACAAAGCAGAAGGATTGTTGTCATTGTCAGTATAGATTACCATGCTGCTGTGAGTGCAGTTTAAGGTTGCGTTGGGTCCTGCTGGAAGCCAGATCATGCTGTTGATTCACATGGAACTTGATGTCTCTCCAAGCACAGGTTGAGGGTAACTTGTCATTTGACAGAGACTTTGGAGCCAAAGAAATTCATATCCTGTAAATCAGTTCTTCTGGGGTATCCTAGGCTAGAATCAAACTAAAACACCAAACCCAAATGGATGTATTAATATAAGAACTATGTGGGGCTGGTGATATGGCTCAGTGGCACAGAGCCTGCCTAGCAAGTGCAAGGTCTTGAGTTTGATTCCCAGTACCAGAAAAAAGAAGTCTCATAAATCCCATGCTTTGTATGAAGGACTTACATGCACACCTCTAGGTACATTGTCAGACTCAGTTCTAACAACTCAGTTCTAATTTTGTTTGTGGTTAACAGAGTACATTTGGCTGGACATCTGTCCTTTGCTCTAGCATTTAACATTAAACTGTGACTACAAGGTACTATAAATTTATCTGTGCTTCCTTCTCTATTTCCCCTGCTATCCTAGCTGGGAAGACTGAACACTCTGCTTTCTCCCTCCCTCAACAGCTCAGGCTCATTAGCTTTACTTGCATAGGAAAGGGCTCTCTTCCTGGATAGCAAGTGAGGCGCTCACCATTAGAGAAAGTCAAGCTCTCTGAGCCTTCAAAGTCTGCAATATTGGTTCCTTTCAATCTCTAGTATAAGAAAGCAATTAGATTGACTGCTCAAATACTAGAAAGCAGCGTAGGGTGCTACCTTGAAGGAAATATCTGCACTAATGCAGATGATTGCTCCAAGGGAATTACTTTAAAAGTTCATGTCAGGCACTACATCCCAAAGCCGCTTATGTTTCTTAAAAGCTGAAAGAATTTTAACAAGATTTCCTAATTCTTAATAACATGAAGGAACATTTTGAAGACTGTTGTTCAGTGCATCATAATCTTTTAAACTCTGATAAAACACAGATTCCTTTTTACATACTGGTGTAATTTGGTTAGAAAGGGGATATCAATGTATGGTTATTATGAAAATGAAAGGACTGGTAGGTGTGGAATTTTTTAGAAGTCCTGATGTGTTCAGTGTAGCATTACTAAATGACTGAAATCTAAATAACATTTGGCATTATAATAAAAGGAAATAAGTGACTAAACCAGAGTACAGGCAGTGATACTGCACCATAATAGGAATTCCATTTCTTTGAGCTGCCAGCACTGTGATTGTCTTATCTTGAATCAGCCTCAAGACAATGGGGGCAGGGAGTCTTTTGAATTGGCAGCAAATCCAAATCTTATATATATATATATAATATATATTATATATATA
>NW_004955409.1:27250278-27262220 GCF_000276665.1 Chinchilla lanigera | reverse complement strand
TAATCATAATAGCTGAGTAAATACATTATTTTTAGAGAAATTTTAAATATTAGAAAAATAAATGAGTGGCTTTGTTTAAAAATTTGTGAAGTTGTAGAGGGTCTCTGTAGGGGTGGGTGTGAACATTCTGGAAAAGGCTCTCTTCGATGCCCTACAGGCAGTCACTTCTCTCTCCTGCCCGCTCTCATGACACGAGGAGCACAGCCCAGGAACGGGCCATTTGGGTGGCTCATTTTCTCTCTGTAGATCTGCTTGTATCTTTTCATTATTCTTAATGATTCTGCAATCTTGGGATTATGAGTGCTAGCCTCATTTTTTCATAAATCTCATTGCTGTGTCTTTTAAATGCTTAGTAAACAGAAAAGCAGTCCTCTCAAGAAATCCTGGAGGAGCTCTAAAAATCTCCCTATTTTGAAGGCAAAGACTAATTTCCCTTAAGTTGTCATAAACTTAGTGATTTTATTCCTTCTTGATAAAACGGCTTTTTTCCAAGTTTAAAATGAATTTATACCCATTGTGAAAGATTGGAGAAAAAAAATTTAACCAATGTCCCGCTACCCAGAAATAATAATTATTTATACATATGCACACATAGCCTTTCCAATTACAAATACAGTGAGGCCTCTGTTTTTTGGTATGTTTTCCTAAATAAGATCATAATATACATGTTTTTGGTAACTTGTTCTGTTGTTTTGTTCTTTTCATTTAATCTCATAGACATCTTTTCTCTGTTGTGTTTCTCTCTTCAAGATGAAATTTCCTATCTCCAGTGGTTTGTTTCCCACTAACACAATCAGCAACTATTGTAGGACCATCAGGAGCAGCATACCTGGGTCCTACTTTTGAGGGAATTCAGCTAGAACAAGGAGGTCTTGCAGCTTCTGGAATAGGTGTGAGCTCATGGGGGTAGAAATCAATACTGCACCAGAATTTAGACAATTTAGCAAAGATATGAGACAGTACTTTGTGTAAAGAATGACTAGCAGCATGGTTAACCCATTGATTGTCTGAAATATAGGTTATCATATTTTCTCCAAAGTTTCAAGTAGAATCTAACCTGTTTTGTAGCATTAGGAAAATCCTGGTAGTAGCATAATCCTTATGCTAGGATGGCTATTCCATGTTCTGAATGCCTTAAGAGCAACAAAACTTAAATGGAAATAGTTTGCATTTTGTACTTATACCTCTCTGCCATGAGAAATTTGATCATCTTGTGACTCTATAGGAACAAGAACATAATCCTTTTACTTCATTAGATAATTTTCACAATAAGTGATATAATAAGAATAACAAATGACAACACATAACAATAAAGAATAACAATAAAGAAAATTTATCCAGAGGATCAGAGCAACATTTTATTTGAACACTGTATGAGATATACTTTTACTCATATGGGTGAATTATTTACCCATTTGGTATACAGCTAAGGAATGATTTTTCTTTTTGTATTGGTTCAAGTCTCCTATCAATGAACTGAATTTAGAAGTTAGGCAAAGGAAACCGTCTTACTAACCTCACATCCAACCTTGGTCCCCAGACAATGTGACTGTATCTACAGCACTTTCTGCTGTACTGCAAATGTCAAACAGAAGGTGTAATGGATTTAATATTAGCGCTGGCCAAGGTGTTGAGGGAGCTGTTAATAATGTCACTCCAGTTATTGATCTGAAGCCTTTAAAAATCAGAGAAAAGTGAGAGATTCCCTATTGGGGAAAGACATACAGTGACTGGTTTTTATTGCCAATATATTTCTACATATAGAGTGGCAACTTTCTGGAATTATGTTATCGCCATTAATTTCTGTGAGATTTTTGGGATCATTATATGGTTAGATAATATCCTGGAGACTGTTCTGCATGCTAATGTTAAAACACTGGACCAAGTCTTTCCCTTAGACATAAATAGGATTTAAAAATTTGCATGGCAACTATGGCATTTGTACAAATTGTCAATGATAGGAAGTTATTAACACTATATTTGTGCTTTCTGACAATATCAGATTAATTGGAAGTGTAAACAACAAACTATATAGTCCCCAGGATGCACTGCGCTTTTCTTTTGCCTTTCTAAAACTTTTAATATATCCATGTAGTAACTTAAGGTAGAAATAGGTTTTGATCTTACAGTGAGTATATACACCTTTTCGGGAAGCTGCTAATCCTTCAGTCTGAATAACAGTTCATATGCAATGAAATTCCTGCTTTCCGCAGTCCCTGACTAATAAGTGAAATTTAAATGTATAATTCCTGTTGAATGTTTATCAAACTGCAAATACACATTTAATTCCTTTCCATATTCATTCAACATAAGCAAAGATAAATCCACCGGATGATGTACCACTGTGATCTCCGATGCACTGAAAATGAACTGTGTCTCTACTGGAGCTACAGCAATGATCCGAACCAGTCCATGATTCTCCCGAACTGGCCCATCTTCTGTTAATTCTCAGGCGCCCATGTACGTGACAAATGTAACAGTCAGAAAACAACCTAACAAAAACCAATCTTAGGCATGAACTCAGCTTTTATCCAAAATTATTTATTCTCCTTAACGATGGCATTGTTTTTTGAAATAAATTAGGAATCGTCGTCTTGCCAATCTTGAGATGACACATAGACTGTAAAACTCAGGCAGTCTTTTCACAGGGTCTGCTGTGCCAAACTTAGAATAAGTCTTTTGCCTCAAAAAAAAAAGAAAGCTACCCTGATACAATACCATTTTTTATGCAGAAATGGGCCATTTTTAAAAGTCACCTCTATCCCCAATGAAGTTAAACAAGATCTCCCGGAACTACCACAGAAGGGAATGGTGTTTTGCCCTGCACTCTTCTGATATGCAAGGCCTAAACACACTCATTGCTCTAATTTGTGTATCTTCCCGCTTTGGGTGCTCATGTTTGTGTATGATGAAAACACTTGCAAAGCAACTTTGTAGTTCTAGGCTCTTGCCTGAGGGAGCTAAAGAAATCTCTTCTTCCTCGCAGGCTCCTGGCCCGCACCTGAGCTCTGCCCTTCCAGACCAGCTCCCAGAATGCACAGCTGCAGCCCCAGGCATCCTTTGGGAGCTAACACCTTGACCCATAAAAATCAGTGTTGGTGACTCACTCTTGGTACACAAGGGCAGCGATCCTTTTAATCCCAGGAAAGATGTGGGATATCAATATATTTCTGCATGCCCTTCACAGTGGTTCCAACTCAAAAAAGCACTGCTTTTACAGAAATTAATACAAAGGTATTTATAGAGTAGCAAATATTTTGTTCCATAAGGGGAGCAAAAATCTCCTATCAAGATACAAAATAGGTTTACTCAGTTTATATATAGCATTTTTCACCCAAACCTTCTATAAAAGGTTTAGGAAATCAATTTTTTAAACCTATTATTTTTAAGTTTTCGTATACAGCTTTCTAGGTCATAATTTTGACTTCCTTCTATCTGTAGTGATAAGGGGTATATTTTCAGTTTTTTAGAATGAAACCTAACAAGTCATTAATGATGACTTACTCTTCTCCATTTAAAAAAACAGTGGCTGAATTTGTTATTGGATAATTAAAAGTTATATTGCTATAACTGGTGCCTTGAACAAAGAACAAGTTATTTGCTTTTAATACATATCACTGTAGAGATGTCATCCCTGTCCAAATTATACCATTCTGAATTCTACATCTGCACTAAACAGCAGACTTGCAAAGGATCAGTTACCTGGCATTGACTGAGCTTTGCAGGGTGCCCAGATCAGAAGAGGCAGAACTGGCTGGAAACCATTTCCACCCCTAGTGAGCAATTTACTCATGATTGCTTGGGGAAAATACTGGAAATATTGCTTCTGTGTAAAGTTTGCAACTTCCAGTTGTCAGCTCTTTGCCAAGCAGTTATTCCCAAGTATAGCTTTAGAAGGAAAACATACTCAGACCACTTTGATAATGGTGGCATTCGTTTTGCATTTGGTGTTTGCGCAGAACACAAAACCTGCTAATTACAAACTACTAATTCACACCATACTCCTCTGAGGCAGGTCAGTATGTTATCCTTGTTCTACAGCTGGGGGGACAGTGATGGAAATTCTAAGTGGTTTTCCTTAGGCCACAGGTTACATTTAGCAGCCAAGATTAAAGTAAAGAGTTCAATATTAGGGTTGGAGTTGGTGGAAAGCAGATGAAAAGAGGAGATAGGACCCTGTTAGGAATCAAAGCGGAGGAATTTTCTTCAAGGGGATCCTGAAGTCCAGAGAGAAAGCTAATTATCCCCTCTGCACCTATTTCATTTGGACTAAAACATCTTTTTTTAAAATAGAGTGTAAACTTAGAAACAGAATCACCTATCTAATCTTTTTCTTTCCCTTCATTCCTGTACTGAAACTCCTTATGCTGCAGGGAACAGTAAGCAGCATCTGAATCCAGTGGGCAAAATTCAACCCTGAGTCCTTTGGTCTCCATTCACTGTGTGATTCCCCAGCTGGAAACACAGCCCAAATTCTCTCTGTGCACTTGACCTCTGCTCTGCCTCAGCTGGCACAGGGCCAGGCTCTCCACAGTTCTTCCAGGCTCTTCCTTTCAGGATGGGATCCACCACAAAGTAGACGTGTCCTCCTGGAGGTACCCACTCGTGAAATACAAACATGACTCCTTGGAACCTCCGGGAAACACCATCCAATTTTTCTTAGCTGACAAAATTAACAGGAGAAGAGAGTAGAATTTGTGTCTTTCCTGAAGCTGTGATTTACTAGAGTAAAATATTTATTCAAGATCTAGGCCCACTTGATAATAAGAGAATGTGTAGATTATTCAACCACTGATTGAAAGTCACCCACGTGTCAGCCATTGTAGGAAACACTGACGAGGCAAAGGTGATCGTTCCTGCCTTCCGAGGAGCTGAGCACCACGTGAGGACACAGGTCATAATATGATGCAGGAGTGTGGTGATGCCTGTCAGCGTGCCACAGAGCTTAAGTTGGACAGCACCAAGACAAAGGGCCGTGGAGCTACCTCAGATTTAATGCGCTGAAATGCCCACGCCAATAAAGACCAGGACTGTCAAGGACTGTGATGAGCATTATCAAGAGGTTTTGTTGTTTAGTCCATTTATTTAATTAGTGTAAAACTGTGCCTAACAAACATTATAGCTGCTGCATGATAGGATCCCAGAAGCATTAATTCCTGCAGTGCTGCTCTTTCAGGCTCTGTAAGAGTGTTCTGAACATGAGGGGCCCCAACTAGCCTCCCTTCCACTTATATGGGCCAGTTTAGTAAATAGAGCTCAGGAAATCCTAGCTTTGAAACCTATACTCTTTTGTCTTTTTCTACTCAGGACATAATTTATTGCAAATACTGTAATAACATTCACAATATACTACTAAATAGCATTTACTATATATTACCTGCATGTTCCAATTGTAAGAGTAAATATTTATAATTATTGATTTCTCAGAATGACCCCAAACCAAGATTAGAGATGGTAAATGACTTGTATACTAGTGTATACCAGAGTATACTACAGACCCATAATTTGGATTTAGGCTTTGTTTTGATTTTGAATACATTTCTAGATGGTTACTGAGAGGACAAGAGGTAGCCAGGACACTGCCCTCAGGAAATTTATCATCGTCAGTAGACTTACACACAGTCAACAACCAGAGAAAAAAGAAGGCAGTGCTGCTATCTTCAGGTGTGGCATAAAAATGTCAGTTGGTATAAGAAGTCTGGAGACAGTTCAAAACTTTCAGACTGGCTTTGATGAGGAGGGTGACTTGCATTCCTTGCATGAAAACCAGCCTACAAACAGAAGGGTAGGGGCAGCCTTCCAGGAGACTCATCCCCAAAGCACAGTGCGATGAGGATGCTATATTTGGAGGTAAGAAGATCCATCTTCCTCCCTGAAACCAAGGCACATGCTTATCAAGGATGGGGCCATGTCGGGAGGACTGCAGTGCATTTGAGATTAGTGTTATAAGTTCTGTCACCCACTAAAGACAACAGTGACCTGATGAACATACTAGTTCATCCCTTACCGATTTAAAAAAAAAAAAAAAAAAAACTCAAATTTAAAAAGATCATTCCTTGAGGATTATATTATACAGCTCTTCCTGGATCCCTGAGTCCCTTATGCTACATAACTGCTAATATGGATTGAATGTTGCTATGTCCGCAGCATTCTGCTAAGTCCATCCTATGCACAACCTTATGCATTCATTGAAAAGTACTATGAAGATGGTACTATCATTTTCCCATTTTACACCTGAAGTATTAAGAAGAAAGTGAGTTTTTAAAAACATGAAAGTCTCATGGCAGCCAGTAGTGAAATAAGCCAGTAGTGAAAAGGTTTGAACCCAAGCGGCCTGGCACCAGAGCCCCACTCCTAACCATTTCTTCAAGGTGCATGTCAGCCCACCGGAAATAGCTGTCCAGCCTTTGTTTAAAACCACCAGATGGGGGCGCTCACATCCTTCCCCGACAGCTCTGACTACCAGAATTGAATGATCTTTAGGGTAGCCTGAATAATCTCCGTGTGATTTGATACCAAATCCTTTATTTTTCCAAGGATAGATTGGATAGAAAAGACTGGAAAAAAAATCATTTAAGAAGCTGTTTCTCTAATCCAGAAAAAAAATGAACAGGTCTTCAGAGGAATTATTGAGAGCTCTTACAAAGAAAGAAATGATTGTTTAGAATTAACAGAATATTTAGAAGAAAGTAGAAAAGTACCTTATGGTCATTCTTCAGCCAGGACTTTTGGTGAATACTCTAGAAATTATGAGAGTCTTAAGCTTGCATATCTGATTGGGATTAATAACACCATCTGTCCACACTCATTGTTTTAAATCAATTTGTAATAAAATCTTAAAATTTTGAAAATTACAAAGCTATTGACCATGAAATGTTAATATATAAATTTCCTCAAGGTTCAAAGCTGTTCTTGTTTATGATTTCTTCAAATAAATCACATATCTTTGGTAAAATGTCTCTCTGCTGGTCAGTGCCACTTTTTCATTGGGGTATGTGTTCTCCGTACTAAGAAAACAAAATAACCCAGTAAAATTGATGGTGTCCAAAAGAATTAAACTCTTCTCCCTTTTGTCTAATCATTTCTTTACTGAATAGAACACATTTTTATGTTGGAAGAGGATCAAAGTATAGAAATTTCTTTAATTGATAATGATTTACATTATCATTATCAATTATGAATTAAAATGCAGTGAATATTTAGGGAAATATTTTCCATTTCACAGAAGTAATATAAAATGTAAGATGACACAAGCCCAATAGTTATGTAAGATACTCATTCATTTATTCATTAACTTGTGCACTCCTTCAATCATTATGTATTGCATGTGCATAGGCCTAGTTCTTGGCTATCATAGTTACCCAAAAGGTCTCTACTCCTACAGAATTTATATTCACATGAAATCCCGCGCCAAAAGGAACCAAAAGGATTTCCATTGAAAAATTCAGTTAATAAAGCTCCCCATTTTATAAAGAGTAGGTTAATCTATACAGGACCAACTGATTGTCTCTGCTTTCTAAAATGCACAGTTGACATAAATTCTAAGCGAGCATTTCCAAAATATATTCCCCTCATAAGAGTCCTGTGAGGTGCTCTTTGTAAAAAGGATCTCACAGTTAAATAGCAAAGGAAAAAAGTTCACAGTCATCTCTTCATTAGAGGTAAATAATAAGCATTAACTTGTGAAGATTTGAAATGTGTATGATCAATGAACCTATTTCTTTCAAAGTCTTTCCAATTTTTAACTGTATTAGTCTGTTTTTCATTGCTATTAAAAATACCTGAGCAGGCTAACTTTATTTTTAAAAGTGGTTTATTTAGATCACAGTTGGCTATATCCCCTCCTGGTGGATATCAACAGCAAGGGTGCCTGTAGGCGGAAGAAATCATATCCCAAACCGGAAGCCAGAGGCCAAAGTCCCACAATCCCTTGCAAGGACATGCCTACAATGATATAAGAATCTCCCTCTGGGTTTCACCTCTTAATGGTCCAGAGCCTCCCCATTGCCATGCTAAGAATAACGTGACCAGCTCATGAACCCATGGAGGACACTCCTACGCTATGTTCAAAAGAAAGCAATAGATATCTTCTTAAAACTAACTCTTACGAACACCACCAGAAACACACGATTAAGCACTATACTCAATCTTGTGTCTGCTAGCCAACTGCCTCCTGTTTGTGCCACTTTTCCAAGACCCTCCTAATGCCAGCAGGGTCACAGGTGAGTTACTCAGCTCAGAGGTTGAATTCTCTACTCCTTTGATAGCCCTTCCAAACATTCCTCAACACTAACCACAGTGTCCTTCAAGCTCTTCTCTCTTGGTCACTGTCTGCATGCTAGAACACCAGACCGGAGACCCACAACTCCTCAAGGAAGAGAGGTTTCTTTGGGGCACTGTTTTCAGAAGTTTCGGCTCTTGCATGAACTATGCAGGTGGGAAGGCCAGGGCAGAGAAAAGCCGCTCACATCATGGCAACCAGGAAGCAGAGAAGAGCCAAGAAGGGAGATACACCCTTACAGAACCTGCCTCTTCTGACCAGACCCCACTGCTAGCAGCAAGTCAGCTATAAGGCCTGCATGACCCAGTCACCCCCAAACACATGACACTTTGGGGAGCATTTTAGATCAAACCATAACATTTTCTAAAAGTGAGCAGCTCCATGTTCCTATATCTTTTAGTGCAGTGCTAGACTTTGTTCTGCAGGCTTTCGCGTTTCTCTTTCACCTTGTCCTCTCTTATTCTGTATTTACATAGGCAGAACACAAAGACCCTGGCTTCCGACTCACCATAGCACTATTCCAGTTTAGTGTATAGATATGACTGTGGCTGCCCAGAGCAGTGTGGTGGTGATAATCAGTTACTAGATTGTTATCTCTATTTGTAACAATTTAATTACATTGCATCTCCTATACAGTATTAAAGAATTTTTTAAAATCTGTAGTCTGGTAACTTACAGATTATCCTAAGAGTTGACTACATGTGAAGATAATGTTCCTAATCCAAATTTTGGGACATACTCCCTAAACTGTTTTGGTGTTTGCCACATACAATATATATCAGTTTCCCCATCTTAAAACTTTAACCCTCTAAGCTAGATTGGAGAGTGGGATAAGAATAATCACCTATTGGTTTTATCATCAAGTGAATTAATAAATTGACTTATCATATAAGGATATAAGTTAATTAATGTAAAATGCTTAGAACAGTAGTATAGTGTATACTTAATGGTCAGTGAATTTTTTTTGTCTTTTTGAAACAGGGTCTTGCTATGCAGTTCAGGCTGGCCTTGAGCTCACTTTGTAGCCCACACTGGCCTTGAACTCACAATGATCCTCCTGTCTCAGCCTCCTGAGTGCTGGAATTGCAGGCGTGAGCCACCACGCCTGGTTGTTCAGTGAATATTTTAATTCTGTTGAGCTAACCATTGTCCCAAGACCAAGTTTGTTTTTGAAGGAAAGGCTAGCCAGGAAGTTGGCATCCTTGCATAGAAGGCTTGAATTTGAGTTTTACTGACATTGTGTTCCAACAAACTGACCTAAGGGCCTCAAATTCTACATGGCTCACAATACCCAAATGTGTGCTTCTGACAGCATGTGTGCATGCATGTTTGCACGTGCACGCGTGCACACACACACACACACACACACTAAATGGAGGGTTTGGGTTTTTGTAAGACTGTAAGGTAAAACACTCTTTTGGAAATAATTTACCTCCTCCGATCTCTGTAATACACAGATTTTGATTTGTAGATTTACATTATTTGTATATTTAGATCTCTTAACACAAAAATTCAGTTTTGAAGATTCACATTTATTGTGTATTCAGTTTCTTAAAGCATACAGAGACACATAATTCCTCTTCGCAAGTCCACACCACTGTTCCTAGATGCTGCACGCCAAGCTATGCCGCTGAATCCCCTTCTTTTAACTCTAGTTTGGAGGCTGCCCAGTTCCACTTTGGAATAGACTTAGATGTCAGTCTCTGAGGGTCTGCAGCTTCTCGCCTGGCCCATTAAAATGGGGTGTGCTTTTGGGCCGGTGATTTGGCTGGTGCATAGCATATAAGATGTTCTTTACTGATATTTTCCCTTTTTATCTGGCAAGGCCATTGTGATATGGCCACAGCCACACATGGATTAAGATCCACAAAAAACTAAGCGACCCAGAATTTAATGTTAGGTCGCTGTCATCTAAGACTCCTTTTACTATCAAATCAGCTTTCATCCCGCCTTTCGGTCTGCGCTGGAGAACGAGGTAGGGGGTTCAGGATTGGGTTGAACTTTAAATGAATCAATTTATTTTGTGTAGGAGGACTTCAGTGCACCACTAATCCTGAGAATTGAAATGAGTGTAGATCTAGTGGCATGCTTCTGTAAAAGCAAAAGAGATGCCCAGATGCCCTGGCCATAGATACTATATATGGACTTAAATAAATAAATTAAGAAACTCATTTCACATAGGCCACAAAACACTCATGAGATGTTAATGACTTTTAGTCACTGCCAACCTGGACAAAATTCAAGCCAGTGACCTATGGGTGAAGGGCTCTATATATCCCATTACCAATCCCCTGAGCCGTTCAGGCGCCCCTGACAAGGTATTTTATCACACGAACTCCAGTGCGGTACAATAGTCCAGATTCCTATACCATCAGGAAGTCTTCTATCTAAAAATGTTAGAAGTATGTCAGATAGGCACAAAACCGACTTCCTCCAGTAAAAGAGCTATTTCAATTAAACAAAACTTTGGAAGAAGGGACATGTGAGTATACAAACACATATACGTAGTGTTGGAACTTTTCCTTAATTCCAGTATTTTTTTCATCATGTTTACCCACTGCACATTTGATTCTGCCTCTGGATATTTAGTAAACTGGCATATTTTGGAGTTCCATTAAAAAAGCCATTAGTTTTAGTTTAACATTTGTATATAACTGATTCGTTAAACCCAGGGTGCTTTCTTCCCTAGCTTGTTTTTAAGTGTCATAAATAAATGACTTAAATGTCCCACAAGACAAATGTTCTTTAATCATCTAATGCACTCATTTATCCTAAGCCTTAACCTTAGTCCTAAATTAAGTCTGTTGCAAAAACATAACTTCATCTAAAAACATCCATCAATCCTACATGGTTCTGATAAGCACATTTAAAAAACATAAACAATCAGACACTTGTCAATCTGGGTGAAGCCCGGTCCCATGTAAGAGTTATTCACCAGCAGCAGTATTTCATGCCCACACCACCAACAGAATTATAAAAGAGAATGGCTGGCATTTGAGCCTTTGCTAAAAGTTTATATTATGAAATGGAGGGTATAAGGGTATGGTTTATAAGAATGTCAAATGAAACAAAGCCTCGCCAGGATAATCCCCTTTCCACATCAGATACAATTGGAGTTTGTTTTGAGAAAATAGTAATAATTTGACAATGCTGTAAATACATTAAAATTTCATGATCACATGCTTGGTAAATTGCATGCCATGGCTTTGATTAATTTTTAGTTGTCCCTAGGCCTAGAAATCTGTCAAAGAATCTGGCTGCTCAAAGCTCATACATGAGTGATGATTACTGAAAGGTTTGGTGCAAGGAGAAACGAAGTGAAAGTGTAATGGAATAAACACTTGACTAAATTGGGTACTTAATACCTCATAACTAAAAATTCACATAGTTCGGTGAAATCTTAGCTTTGACAGGTGCCCAGTTTAATTCCAAATTCATTCTTATGTCTTTCATTTGCCAGTGGTACCCTTCCAGAGTAGGACAGAGATAATCTTCTCGTTTCTCCACCAGCTTCCTTGGGTGCAGCAGAATTATTACCACAGAGCCCCTTGGGGTTGTTGGATGCTCCCCCTACCTTCAACTGGGGCTTTAAATTTTTTAAAAAATAGATAACAGCATTCAGCAAATAGCTACATTGAGAATAAACTCAAAAATTATCACC
>NW_004955409.1:27212778-27247778 GCF_000276665.1 Chinchilla lanigera | reverse complement strand
CCTGTGTGATATAAAGAGGAACTCTGCCCATTTATATTCTAGACAAGAAGTGAGAATGGAGACAGAGCATAAGAGCTAATGTAACTTATTTCCCAGTGTCCTTCGAGGTAGACCTGCCCTTTATTTGATGCATAGTTAATAAAAACAAATGTTCATTGGTCAGATCTAAAGCACTTACAAAACGGTACCCATGTTTACGTGGAGCTCTTCCTCTCTGTCCATATACCCAGCATCAACATTATGCTGTGTTGACTGATGTGGTTTCCTTACAGTCAAAACACATTCTTCCACCAGACACTTCCCGACAGCAAGACCACATAAGTGAGATATCCCTTTAAGGGTTACATTGCCTTTCGGTGTGAGCCCTGATGGCCTTTCCAGGTTGTTTATTTCTCTGTGTCTGCTTTTTGGTGGAAGTCTCTTTGATATGTACATGATGCCATTAATAGATTTCAAAAGCCATGCAAAGAAAAAAGCGCCTGGCTGTTGACTCTTCAGTAGCAAAGCACCCTACTACCACATCATTTTATTCTGGCCGCAGAGTGAATGAAAGTACCTCTCTAGAACATGAAAAGTGACTTCCTAGAAGACCTCACAGAACAACAGGATCTCACTTCTCACTCCTACGCCTGCTTCCACATGGCCCCCTCCAGGGAGCTTCTTTAGGATTTCACAGCATTGTTTTTAAAAGTATTTTATTTGAATGTAATTTATAGGTAAATGAGGTCATATACTAACCGCAGTAGACTCTGATTTTTGAAGCTTTTTCCTTTTAGCAATATGTGTCCACCATTTAATTCCTAGTATAAAAAAAAAAAAAAAAAAAAAACTTGCCCAATAGTATGTAAAATACCATTAGATAGAAAAGTCTGCTCCCTAAAGTGGAAAATAATACACTGCCTAGAAAGAAAAGAATAGCAGAGAAAATAGTCTCGGAAATGGTTTTATCTTGATTTTGAATTAAACTCCCAAACTCATATTGGATTGAAAAATCAAAATCAGACTTCACATTGTTGAGCTGGAAAATGTCAGATATGAAATATTTAAACTGTGGAATACAGTCTTCGACTTTGGGTTATAAAACTTTAATTTTGTGAGTTGGTAGCTCTCCAATAGTTCAATATTTTTAATTCTACGAATCCATGTTTATTAACTTTCAAGGTTTAAACAGTATCACCAAGTCTATTGAAACTAAGTTATTCTGACTTATGAGGGCTACATGGTAGCTATAATTTGTTTTCTATTTCTACGTAAGTGACAAAGACAAAAGAATGAATAAATAAAAGGAACTGATGGCCACAGCAATCCCTTTTTATACTTTCAAAATGACCTAAACCCCTAGCTGATAACAGCAGAGACTTACACCTGTACAGCTTTACAGGTGGGGTTTCCCTGCGTGAGTCAAGGGACACTTAATGTCAGGCTGCCCTGATGTTATTAAAAATGGCTCCCATTGTATTCTTGTTGACAAATGAACTGTGCTGCTTCCAAAAAGTACATAGTGCTTTATTTGCTTCTGTTTTACTTAGGGAATTACTGGGCACATTTACAAAAGTTTTGATTTTTTTAAATTTAATGGCATGATTATGTGCTAATAGAAATGGTGACTTTTCATCTCTGTCCGGTTAAGACTCTTTCCTTAGAAGAAGCTTCCTCCCAAGTGTCATCCCTATTTTTAGTGATTATCTGTCACCACTCCCATGCTGATTTAGGCCGCATTTAGTCAAGACCTATTGTGTGCTAAGTAAATGAAGCCCTTGGAGAGACAAAAAGAGCCCAAGAGCAGAGAAGAAGCCCAACGCCTCTTCTAGTTTTGTCTCTTCCTGTTGGCTTGCCTTAAGTATACATTTAAATATTTTGAGCCACTTTTCTTACCCACCGAATGGAACCAGTATTTACTTCCATTGTTGTTCGACCACCAAAAGGCATAATAACTGTGAAAGTGCTTTAAAACCCATGAAGTGTTTTTATTTAAATAGCTCAGAAGAGTAACGCGTTTGGTGAGCAGTGTTCCACAGTTATTTGGTGGTTATCTTCTGATTTCCTGTTTGTGTAGGTGAACAATGGTCTGTTGGATTTTTAAACTCTAATATCATCTCCATAGCAGCTGCTGTTGACTTCAACATCCAAGTTAGATTATCCAACACAGTTTTGATGAAATTCATTCCTCCACCTAACTTAATCTCTCTGTAATTTAGTTTGTTTCCGGGGAAGGAAAGTACATTTGCTATAAACTCAAACTCCTGGTTGCTAGCAAGAAAATTCAGTACGTTTTGTTTATTGCTTTTGTTTCATATATAATGTATATGACTTCATGGTGATTTGTTCAGGGAAGAGAAGTTGAGGCATTACCCTTGCATCCAGAATCTGCCAAACATGCACTGTGAAAGCGTTACCTACATCTGAGTTACCCAAATCAATTTGAGAAACCAAGTTACTCTCCTTAGGGTAACAAATATATGTGTTTACAGCCCATGTTTCTTTTCTAATGATACATTTAGTAATGAGTCTTTTCTGGGCTTTAGAATCATGTGTCTTTCTTCCACTCATGAAGCCAGCTTTGCCTACTCGGACCCCAAGTTCTTCAGCTTGAGAATCTGGAGAATCTTGATCAAAGTGAAGATTTCCATGGGTGTCTAGAGGCCTGGTTACATCACTGCAACTTTCCCTATCCATCTTTACATTTTGTAAACCTGTTCCCCATGTCTGTTAGACATCAATTCTGCCCAAATTTCAGGCCAACTTTGCCCCTAGACAGGTTGGCATCACACAGCCAAAACTTATAGAACAGAACAGATAATCCGTGGGGTTGAGTGAACTTTTATTTTTATATGGGGCTCACAAAAGAAGATGAGCAAGCTTTGAATTATTCTCTAACTCAGAAAAGCTTGCCTCAAGTTTTTGACATATAATTTAATTATGAGGAATGGGGACATATTGGGAGCAATGTATTTATGGCACCGATACAAATAAGATTATTTGTGTGTTAGTTAGATAAGACACTAACTGGTTCTCCAGAAATAACCTTATCAGATCGAACTCTTATTCAGTCTTCTTGCATGTTCCTGGGAAAGTATAAAATTGATACCCAAAATGGCTGTGGAAAAGTACGGTTTAGAGTTTTAACTTAACCACTGACTTACTAAACTTCATAAAAAGGTACATATTCATGTTTATCAAAACAGTAGAATTTTCTTCTTTTCCTTCCAATTTTATATAAACTTTAATATGTGGATGTATTAATGATGGTAACTGAGATTTGGATAAGAGATTACTAAACCTGTGAAACAGTTATGTAGCTCGTTCTTCAGCCTAGCATGGACAGGGTAATTAGACATTCTGTTTTTGTCTCCTTAATGTATCTTTCTCTTAAATGGGCATAATTAGGATAAGTGACTGACAGAATTTTCCATAGAGAACTCTCTAAGCTTAATATTTAAGAAGAATGTCTTCTCTCTTCTATGGTTTTAGTGATTAAAGATTCATATTGCAACTCATCCATCCCATGGTCTGCAAAGCCCTGTGCCAGGCCCTGGTGAGAAGCTGAGACACGGACCCTCCCCTTGAGGAGCTGGGGCTCTCGTGAGGCACTGGCAGTAAATGACATTTTACACAAGTCATCACTCAGGGTACAATCACAGGGCTAGAAAGGACAAATGTGAGATGCCAAGAGACACAACAGGGGTGACCTCCAGAAATTCTGGAAGAGTTATTTAAATGTTTTCATTCCCTTTTGATTAGGACCACAAAAGGAAGGATTTTTCCTTACATAAGAAGGCAATCTATAGCTTTTCTCCAGGAAAGTGGGCAATTTCTACGCTCTTTTCAAAAGGAGAATGACGTCTTGAATATCTCATGCATTGTAGCTTGAGTTTTTCAAGAGACAGATCACATTCCAGCCCTCAGAAGGTGTTCACAGGGTGTTTTAGGAACAGCCTGTGTTGTAAAATGATTTGATTCTCCAAAGTAGAGAAATCACATCTTTTGAATTTAAAAAAATATTTTCTTACTATATTACGTGTCCACACTTGCCTTGCTTTTTCAGGTCATTCTGAATTGGTAATGCTCTCCCCTAAAACTTAGCTTTAAAAGCCCCTGCCTCAATTTCCTTCTTCATGTGGGCTTCACAGAGAAACCTTCAGTGTTCTAGTGGGACTTCCGATTTGAAGCAATCCTTTGCAGAATGTTTACAAAAATATTCAGTGTAACTTGTTTCTATTGCAAAAGAAGAGATCTACAAGGCGTGATTGACACAGTGACCATTTAAATTTTTTTTTCATTATTACAGTGAAAGACTCATTGCTATTGTTCCCCCTCAAGATACTTCCCCTCACTTTGAATACACTTGTTCCTCTGTTCTTACCACTTTCTGAAGCAGTTCTGGAAGTCTTCTTTTGTGAATGCTTTTTGTTGTGTTGTCATGACTCCCTTGATGTCTTTCATTGATTTAAAACATGTACCTTTCATGGTCATTTGACTTTGGGTAAGAGTTAGAAATCTCCTCTGAGCCAAATCAGGTGAATTGGGTAGACTGGGATGTGCCACAATGTTTTTACAAGCCTGCCGTTCTGCTTCTCATACTGGACATCAGCATTCACTGCATTTTTTAATCAGATCTCATAAAGACATTGTAGTGAAAACTCAGCTAAATAAATGAAGGTATAACAAGAAGTGAAATACTATGCTGCCATTAAAAAGAATGGTGAATAGGTACATGTTCAAATATGAAGCAGTTTTTGAACTATTAAAAAAAAAGACAAGGGGCAGAACAATGTATGCAGGCTGCTATCACTTGTGCATAGCGAGGAAAGCATCTATCAACACATGTGGTGGCATTTGCCTAAAGCATCGCTCAAGGGGCACACAGGACGCTGGAACAGAGGTCACCTCTAAAAGAGACCCAAGAAATTGAGGTTAAAGTTGGGAGGAAGATTTCCTTTCACTGTATACCCCTCTGTGCTATTTCAACTTTAAAAAAAAAAAAAAAAAAAACCACCACACGTATGTGTCAACTCTTAGCATTTCTAACTGTTAGAAAGTATTACACATTTAAAAGGTGGAATAATCAATATTGTATTTTAATTTAAAATACATCATTTAAAATCAAGTAATCAAATAAAAGGTAAAGCACTTTTTAAACTACCCTTTTATGTCACAGTGGATCCCTTTATGATGAAAACAACCCGGCAAAACTGTAAATTTACATTTATAATACATCTGTTTTTCCCACACTGAAGCGCCAGAAAGAGAAGGGCTCAGAAAAATGATTTGCACTGAATCCACAGCAGTTAGCTTCTCCAGCCTTGCAGAGAGGACACCGGGAAAGCAGCTGCATTCATGGAAAAGGGGAAAGCAAATGCGAATGCAGCTCCGCGGCCTCTGGCAGCAAGTAGTGCTCAATGTGAAATGGGCACTCCTAGAACATTCCATGCTGAAACATTTTGCCTCGGCTGGAGTAATTAGAACAGTAATTCAGATTTGGGATTTTACTCTGAGCTTTCATAGCTTATGAAGTCAGCAGAACGGGGTTATTAAATCATAACCTAGTACCAAGTCAAAGGGATTTTTCTAAATGTGGAAGACAGGAAAAATTCGAGCCCCAGCTGAGCAGTCCTGTGGGTGAGGCAATGAACCCGTACGAGGCACAGTTAATGACCTGTTTTAGGGGCAATGCTCATATATTCCAAATAACAGGGGGGAAGAATTCCAAATAGCTTAACATCATTAAACCCAAAATGCTATTGGACCCTTCCTCTGTGGCATCATAAAGTCCCTTATCCAAGTAGAGAAGGGATATGCTTGCTGTAAATCATGGAAAGTTTATGCCACCCTAGATGCAAACTTCACACTAACTTGTTCACTCTGGGGAAGGTTCATGGGTTTGCTTTGTTTGGGGTTTGGCTTGTATTTTTTTTAAAGCAATAATAGTCTTTGTAGGATGGCTGCCGTGTCAGCATTTATCTTGAAACTCATGGATATGAGTTCTGACTGGAGTCACCTTTCTGACAAGTGTTATTGCGACTGTGTTTTATATCCCTGTTCAGAATGGTTTCTAATGATAATGCTCTGTCTACCTCGCTGCTTCACACTAAATTATAGATGCCACGATGACAGGGCAAACTGCATCGAGCACAGAGCTCAACTCCCTCTGTGTGATGTCAGTCCCTCCACCCTTCTGTGCCTGGAATTAAAAATGGGAAGTGAAGATATGCAAAACATTTGTGCTTAAAAATAATGTTCTGTCAGTTATTAAACAAGTGATATTTCATTTAATCAGCTCAAGGGATTATTTTAAATGAAAAGGCAGAGAGGATGATTTTATTAACACATTCCTGCCCTAGAGTCCTACTGTAATAATTCTTTACCTGCCTAAATTAAAAAGTTATAATTCAGTGTGTCTACAGGAAGAAGTTCTGGGTGATTGGATTTTATTAGTTCTTTGATTTTTAGCTTCTCACAAATGGCGGTAAAGGCTGAAAAGCTCATCCTATAGCAGTGAAACTGTTTGAGGCACTTAATAAATCACCCCTTCTCTGGATTGTGTTTGTGTTCGGGACTTAGAAAGCAAGTGTGCTTCTGAATACAGAAGTTTATTGAAACGGGGTCCATCTGGCCAATCTATTTATATATTTACAGTTAATTCCATCACTTACTAAAAGGCAGTGTAGAAGATTTAGCTACTGTCCCAAATATATTTCTAAGTAGTATTTGTCAATTATGTGTAAAGCACTATCTTGTATCTCCAGAAGAAGAGGCACAGAAATGAATCCCTTCATATTTCTGGTCTTAATGGGTCATATACACTGGTTAAGGAAGGCAGCCATCTGAACAAAGAATACAAAGGTATCAGGGAAACAAAGGACTGAGAGGAGAATTGAAGTAGCTGCCTGGAAGGTTCCAATCCCCACCCCGCCCTGGTGAGGAGGCATAATCGCTGTAACACCTTTCATGAATGTGGTGCTGTGCAGCTTGCCAAGTGTTTTCAAACAATCCTATGAGTTTGGGAGCATCTTCAATATAATTTTTATTTTTATACAAGTGAAAGAATTTCAAATGCAGAAATCGTGTCTGCCTTTGATCATTGATCTAATGGTTTAAACCTGAACTTGAAAGTCTGTCCTCATTAAAACACAGGTTGTAAACTTTTGTTCTGTTTGGCCGTCCCATGTGAAAAAGAACAATACACAAAACTGCGAGTGGACACGTGTCCTTGTTCCTGGGAAAAGAGTTGGTTCAAATTCTCAAAGTGGACCCTGACTGAAAAATAAAAAAATAAATTTACTGTTTTGATAGAACTTTTCATCACTTTTTAAATCTTTGGCTTATTAATCCCACTAATTTGTTTTAACCTTTCCAAGAGGAATTGTCATAAGAATTTCGGTTTGCATGGTATTTAGACACAACTCCTCTGCCAGCCACCTTTTGTCTTACCGGTTTCTACAAAGAGGATATTGTAGGAAGTGTCCTGAAGCCCCGTTCCTTCACTTCTCGCTCATTTATTCACTTAACAAGCATTTGTTCAGTCGCTACTGTGTTCTTACTGATGTTAAATTGCTGATGTTCAATCTGTGATTATATTACTAATTCATTTGTTTATTTAACCTGAAAGGTTTTTTTTGTGCAAAGATCTCTACCAGATGCTTTGAAGGCAATAGATGAATAAGAAATGGAACCTACCCTCAAGAATCTTACAATCTAGTAAGAGAAAGGGATGGAAAAAAATTATATAAAAAACAAGACTAAATGAAAGTATTGTGGTAGGAAGAAAGTAGATCATCAAATTGGCCAACCTTCTAGTGAAGATACAAGGTAAACACAGGAGAACTCTCTGAAAGAGCGCTTGAAAAGAATATTTTCAGTTCCTTTCAGAAGTAGTTCTCTAGAGAGGCCATCCTCCCATGCCAGTTTTCAGACTGTTTGAAATTCTCATCAAATCTGCAGATAGTACTGGTCATCTAGTATTTCTCCCGCCCAGTATCAATAGTTATCCCTATTCCTTGGACAGAATTATCTTGGCTCTATAAGGAGGGAATTCAGCCAAAATACAATTGGTGGGAGAGTGTTTTTCTATTGCATTTGGAACATACTCCTATCATTTTCATTCATTTTCAGTGCTTGTGATAGATCTCTCCAGTTGGAAAGAACTCAAAACCAATTTCAGTGCAGATGCAAATAATCCTAACAAATTATTCTATAAATACACCGCAAATAGCAATACTTTGTGAGGTTAATAGCTCTTACTTATCAAATAAGGAAACTGAAAAACAGAAGTTGGGTCCGTGTGAGGAAAGTAGATTGTGAATCCAGAGATCTGTTTGATTCTTCTGGTCAACATATCTGTCCTACCTGTAACTTAGAAGAATACCACTACTCAGTGGGTTAGCTCACAATCCACAGGAATTCCTATCTTACGTCTGTTCAGCTTCTGCTCCCCGTGTGTATGTGTGTGAAAGATGCGGGAGAGGAGAGAGGGCAGGGTGATAGAGATTTCGTTTTCACCCCCGTTCACAGAAGAAGAGGAGAACAGCCCTCTGAATGGGAGACTAGTCATAATAAAGCCACTCTTGTGAACCAGAATTGAAAAAGTCAGGGGTAGGCGCTGATGAACCTTGTCTTTGAAATTATGCCATAGGTTGATAATTCTAGGTATGCAGTATCAAGCCAGCAATGTCTATTGGAACTGGAAGATATAAATGATATTATACATTTATATGTATGTATGGCCTTCCATACAGCAAACTTTCTAACAATTTAGATTTAGATTTTAAGTTTAATACAGTAGAAAATGAAATATAAACTCCATCCTGGGTCAACTGATTTTCTTTGGAAATTGCATTGTGTAGAAGAGGGATGAGAAACAAGATTGGAATAAAGTTTCTGCACTATTTAGTATAAAAATGGTAAAACTTCAAAATCAGAAATTACGCATTTTAATAAATACATTAAAAAAATTCTAGCATTATTTCTTCCAAAATCAGAGGTCTTACTTGCTGGGTTGTGAATCCAGTAATCTGACCCCAGAACCTATGTTGTCCTTTACCGCTCAGTACCAAGGGCAGGGACTGTAAACTTAGACACTCCTGACTTTGAGTCTTGTCTCAGAGCTGGGTAACCTTGGACAAGTTATTTTACTTTCTAGTTTCAATATCTTTGTCTGTAAAATTGATATAATTATACTCACTTCAAAGGATTATGTGAAGATGAAAGAAAACTATAGAAAAACATGAAGTAAAATCTCATATTAGGGCCTGTTACCTTGCACACACGTTTAGTGAAATCTAGGAAAGTTTCAGAAAAAAAGAACTGAGGCCTGTGATAACAAACTGATTGAAGTGACAGATTACATGGCAATTTCAAGTTCTGAAAGTGAGCATGCATATAAATTGTAATATGTATACATATAATTTCTATCTCTGCACATTATTTAATTTTTTAGTTCTTCTACCAACTACTAATAGGATTTTAGTTAAAAACTGCCAGGACTAAGAATGTAATTCAGTGCAAGAGTGCTTGCCTAGGGTGTATAAGGCCCTGAGTTCAACCCCTAATACAACCCCAACTCAAATAAGTTGTTAAATGTGAATTTTAAAAAATTAACATGAAACTAACCAAGTAGATAACTCTCAGAACTTAGAAATCGGTGGTACAGCTGTGGCTGTAGTTAAGACATTATTTGACTTCTCCACTACATTATAATGGATTGGATTAAAAACCTCAAATATAAAAATAAAAACTAGTTCATGCATAAAGCATGATGCCCTGAAGCATATTAGATCTGTTTATCTCTTTGTTTAAAATGAATGCTACCTGGTATAGTTTACATAACATGGCAGGGATCAGCTTGATAAGTGTTTGTATCACCGGGGGAGCACACTGGCTCATTTCCTCAACACCTTTCCACATGACTAGGTTGCCAGCAAGTATAATAGCAAACAAAGTTTTAATAGGTCAAGAGCAGAGTAACTGCTCACATTAACAGGAGGGAGAGAGGGCTTGACGTGTGCCAAGGCTAATAACTGACACTTTCCACATTCATTTTTGAATGCTGCTTAATGGGGAGTTTAGAAGGAAAGGCTCTTATAAAAAAGCCTGACATAACTTCTAAGCTGTGGGTGGCGGGAAGCGGAAAAATGGAGCGGCATCGCTGTGGATCCACACTTGAAAGTGTGGGTCCCCTTTAAGGAAGGTGGCTCATAAACCATCTCTGTCACTTGTTTGCTTTAGCAACTCGCGATTAACTCTGTTATTAAACTTAAGGATTTAGTGCATCGCTTCCACTTTCTTTAAAGCTGTCTGAACTAGGAGTGGTTCTCATTTTTATTTGCCTGTTGTCTAAGAGAAGCTGCTACTTAGAGACCGCTGCTGTCATATCACATCAGTTTTGCTGAAAGCTGCAACAAGACAGATAAACATAAGATCTATTTCAGAACCTTTTTTTTTTTTTTTTTTTTTTTTTGCCTATCAGGAAAGGAAAAAAGAACTATCTTTCTTTTCCTTTTCTTTCTTTCCTTCTCTTCCTTGGACAGTGTGATTACTTATGATGTTAGTAACACCTACAAAGTTCCTGGCTCCCCTCCCCACTAGAAAAACACACAATAAGTTTCAGTAAAGTTTAGGGAGTGTTGGAATGAATAGCCAAGTTACAAACCCTGGTTTTTACAGCCCATAAATGGCAGAGTATGCACAATATTGTATTTATCCTTTCCACATCACCAAGGAGGAGGCGAAATCTGCTACTGTGTTTAAACAGAAGAATGGACAGACTTTCTTTTGTTGCAAAATCTGTGTCTTTTGTGTTTATGCTATAATTGAAACCTCTTTAATAATACAGGGCATAGAGAAGCTGTGTAGAAAAAGGAATGGGAAGTTCATGCAGAATGTTCCTCAGACACTGCCCACTGTAGCAAATAGGAAACTTTGTCAATATGTATCCAGGCTCCTGAGGGAAACAGATCAGTAACTGAATCATAGGTAAATAGATAGATTAGATATGGCAGTAGTGGGAAATACATGCTGAAAAACAAATCCACAAGAACAATTTTACAGGGCTTGCCTTCTATTTTCATAAGGAAACTAAGCCAAATAATCTGACAAGGGCGAAAATCAAATCATCTGTCAAGTTCCTCTACCTTTCATTTATCACACAGTTTAATACCATAATGAAAAATAGCAAATGAAAAATGAAGTGAATGACCAATGAAAAATGCATTCTCTGAGGATACAGTGATGTGTTATTAGCCTAAATCCTCCGCCCCTGTACACATATAACTGGTAAAGGAGGCCCTGTGGCCACACAATCCTTTTCATTCAAGTATAACAAATCCCGGGATGACATTAACACTCTGGTTGGAAGAGCCTTCACTACATAAAAGCTTCCCTCTTCTTTCTTTCCTCTCGGGCACCAACATTTCTTTATCCCTTCTTTACATCAAAATATGAGCTTGTAGGGGGTTGTTATATGTAAGCAGAAGCCTTGTAATTCCATACTCAGCAAAGAAATCTACTGGTGGAGAGAGAACTATCATGCGTTGGGTATTCCCAACATGCCCAAGATTGAGCTTTATAATAACCATGTAAGGTCATATGCAAATGAGAATAATTAGCTTGTCCATCCCCTAAAGGGGTAGAGCCAGAATTTGAACCCAGGCCTACTTGACACCAATCTCTGTCTTTCCATAGATCTAGCTATTTCCCATAATCCAAGAGGACAGAAATGTCCTGTGCAGTGGGTACAACGGCATCTTGATGGGAGTAAAAAATAAAAAGGAATTTGATAGGTGGCTTTGCATGTAAAATCTAAACAATAACAGCTAATCTTCACTTAGTCTGTGTCATACATTTTCAAAGTGTTGTATTGTTTGATCCTCATAGTAACCTTAGGGTGGGTACAATTAATCCTATTTCCAGATGATACAGCACAGAGAAACAGGAAATTAGCCCAAGTTTACACAGCCAGTAACTGATGAAGCTGGGAGTCAACCCAAAGCTGCTGCCTCCTGCTCCTCCAGTGCCTCCTCCTCCTCCTCTCCCACCTCCTCTTCCTCCCCCTCCTTCTCCTCACTATGGCTTTCTACCACCTCTTAAGCCTGAAGCGGGGGTAAGAATTTACCTGAGCAAAAGGTTATGATAGCAGCCTCTTTGTTTAAAACCTACTTTTAAGAAAATAGTTTTAGACTCAGCAGTGAAATAGCTTCATTTAAATAATACCACCCACCAAAATAAAATGCTATTTATCCTCAATCCTCCTGTTTAAACAGTGCAGGCTTGGGGAAGAGATAACATTTATTTTACATACTTGGTCCAATCTAGCAGCTTGTGGGTACTCACATCATTCTCCCGCTCCTAAGCCAAGATGATTAATAAGGCAGAATATATTTATTTCTAAGGAGCAGGGGAGTTGATTCTGATTTAGACAGTATGTGCTGTTGAGCTGCAAAACAAAATTGACCTCAGCATAATTAGGTTGGACACTGGTGGAGTGAGGACTTGAACACAAATAGTCCTATTTTGACAAGTACAATTCAAGAGCAGCTGGTTTCTTTCTTTCTTTCTTTCTTTCTTTTTTCAAAAGGAGAATGATGATTATTTAATATTTGTTGAGTGCCAACAGTGTACTCAGCGCTGCGCAAGACCCAGGAACTGGATGTTGGAAACTGCCTGAAGGGAAACGTTAGCAAATTAAAATCCATAGAATCAGCATGAAGGCAGCTGAGGAATACCGGATGAGAGGGACGGGCTCCTCGCCCATCCCAGAACGACAACAAAAACGGGAGCGATAAGGCAAGAAATAAAAACCTATATGCTTCAAATCGCAGAGATGCAGCCGGGTGGAAAAGTATGCTTTAAAAGAGAGAACTACCGCCCAAGTGAAGCTAATAGAAGGGAACATAAACTTCAGCGGGCAAGATGGAGAGCAGAAGGAAGAATAAATTCAAAGAACAAAGACATCAAGGCAAACGATCGGTCTCTCCTCAATTCCTTCCAGAGAAGGAGGCCTGAAGGAAAGGCAGCCGCGGGTCAGGGTGGCGGGAGAAACACACAAGACCCGCACACCAGAGACACATTGTCGCTTTGCCTGTGTGTATGGCACAGAGCACCGTGAGTCAACACCTAGCCCCTGGGTGGTGAAGGAAAGCTCACCCCTGGTGGTGCGGCAGGAGGAACTACCTCTTGTTATCTCCGCGGAGGGCTGACAGCCCTCACCTGGTAAGTCCTGAAGCAACCAAGAAGAAAACGCTGGCCGCAGACACTACCCCATATCTGTGGTCATAGCACCCAGGTAGACAAGTCCAGGAGACAGCCACGCCATCCTTGGGACAGTGAGTCCAGGGCCTCATTTCACTGAGTGAGGTGCCTTCTGGAAAGAACACAGCAGCAGCGGGGTCAGAGAAAACTGAAAGAGACTTAGAAGCTATTGAGTCCTTTGAAAGAGTCCCCAAAACCATGGATAAAAGGAAAAACTGGTAGGTGTGATGCATTTTGACTTTCAAAAGACTTTTAGTAAGAGAAAAACGAAGAATAATAATCCTTGCAAGAGGCTGTTAAGCAAAATTGGTAATCATAGGGCAAGCGTTAAAATTCTGTTACATTTTTTAAAAAGAGAAAAATAACTAGGTAGGAGATGGAAAGCAATGAGGAGGAATAAAGGCCTTTTTTTTTTTCTGTAGAAAGAGGTTAATTGTGGAGAGCCCAGGGGAGAGCAGCAATATCAGCTTTTTCAGTCTTAATAACGACCTGGAAGAGGAAGATGAAAAGCAAGATGGCAAAACTTGTTGATGAAAAAGAATTATTTAAGGGCATTTGAGTCGTGGAAGAGTCTGAGAGTCTAGAAAACAGACACATGGTAGGGGAAAGAAAATAAAGGAAAATTAAAAGTAATCCAGCAAGGAAAAATTTAACTGATGCAGGCCGAGGGCACCCCCGCCTCGGAAAGAAACCTCAGGTGTCTGAACATGTCACGGCACTTGAGGCATTCTAGACGTTACTGCACATGGTATGGTCCTTTTGTAGGCTAGACTGAGACTAGGGATTGGTCACGGTGGGGACAGGTTTATTCTATGCCGCTGTAAGACCTAAGCTCTTCAGTATTCCATTTCCTCTAGTTGCAAAAGGACGATGAAATTGGCCTCACATGTGGATATGCTGAAGATTTACATCCATTACTGAAAGCAGACTGAAAATTCCAAGTGAGACAGTGTCATCCTACAAACTGATTGATGGAACTAGTGGACAATTCTCCAAAGCACCTAGGTGGCTTGTGTATGGCTTTCTTCTGCCTGCCTATGACACATCACTGAAGCTCTTTTCTATTCGCAAAATAGCTGCTGTATTTCTGCAGAGGATCCTCATGTGTAAATCAGCCATTGTCCCCTGGAGAAACGTGGGCCTTCATGAATAGGAAGTTAATCAGCTTCTTAGGAGACAAATTCTAGCTGTTTCAAATTTAAAGGAACTACTGTCCCACCCAAAAGCCTGATGAATAATATCGCAGGATGCCAGGAGAGAGAGAAGTCAGTTCGTACTCTCTGCTCCTTCCTGCCTCCTCGCTCCCACCCCTGGCCAACTGGAGAACAGAACCCGCCACAGGAGGGCAAAAGTTTGGGGTAACTTCATGGCAGAATGGGATAATGTTAAAGAACAAACATAGTAGCAGAATTAAGAGGGGTGAATGTTGCAAGGAACAGTTTCTTAGTTCATTCCAGTTTAAGAAGTGCTTTATCCCCCATCATTCTGTGTAATTCTCACAAGGCCCCTCTTGTAGGAAGCCATGTATCCTGATTTGGTAGACGAGAAAACAGACCCAGCAAGTCATAACAGTAGCTTATGAACAATAGAGCTGGAATTCCAACTCATTTGTTCTAAATACAAGCCCATTATCTTTCTACTTCAGCAAATAAAAGGAGGAAGAAAATATGTCTGCCCTTCCTCAGGACTTAAATGTCCCCCATGCCCGCGGGATGGTTGATAGTTACTGTGCCAGTGATTTTTGCAGATCCTGCCCTTCCCTCACAGGTGCCCACCCCAGCCCCAACCCACCTTGGAGTGCACTTAAGGTAAATAGAAGTGACAACTTTAACACTCACACTTGTGTTAGCAAGAGCAAACCACTAGAGAGACGTGTTTACACATTCAACATTACCTTTAGGTAGTCTGTAGAGATTCTGATTTCTATTTGCACTCATCTTATGTTAGTGATTTTCATATTACATTAGCAAATTTAATCTCTGCTAATGTGATAGGAAGTTACTAACACAATGAGATTTGATTTAACAACTTTCAGACGTCAGTAGCAAAGGCAAAATTTGCAAGCTGAACACCAATTCCAATCCCTAATTAAAAAATAAATCAGAATACAGAGATGTCAGTACTTCCTGTATTTCAGGTCTAGCCTCAAGCCAAGGTTGAGAGTAGACAATTTGGATCCAAGAAATTTGTGAATGGGGAGAAGCAGCTGGAGGAACCACGTGTAGGTCTGAAATCTTATTTAGGTTATCCTGAATTACTAGAGATCCATGTAGCTTCCTATTGCTAGTCTCACTAGAACCACAGGAAATTCTGGATGTTGAAATCACCAAAATAATTGTCACTCTCGCTTTTATCAAGCCAAGGTTGCTTTGTCGTCCAAAAGCCTTTCACCCAGATGGCTGAACAACAGGCTCAATCAAGCCAGTGCCTTAGTCTTCTCAGGGTGTCTTGTCCCTGAGACTCTTGACTGTAAGTAGCAATAAGGAGACACATTCAGATCATGAACCTGCACAGAAAGCTCACACCACCAAGTGCGGGGTGGTCTTCAGGGCATCATACTAGTTACTGACTATTCCTAGGAAATTTTGAGGAGCTACCTCTAGTACTGATTTTTACTTATTCTATGTTTTCATAATACAATGCTAGAAGCCAATTGAAAATGTTTTAGGATCATGACAATCAGCTGAAGAAAGTTGAGTGTATCTTATAATCAAAACTGCTTTTTCATAGTTACATAAGAAATATGTAATTTAATTCATCAGGTAGCCATACAGTCCCAAATCTAGAAATTCATTCAGGTTTCTTGGGTTATAACCCAACCTTACCCCAGATGCAGAACTTCTGGAACATCTGCTTTACCAGTTCTGCTTGGAGCAAGCACATTTCAAACTCACTCACCTTTACAACTGAAACCCCTTTCTATTATTATTTTTCTTTCCACCAGATGAGGATTTATTGCTCCAGTATATATGTGCACGCACTGTATAATAAAACTTACCTGATTACTGCATAACTGCACATTAAAAATTTACTAAGATAAAATTAATGTGATTTTAATAATATTGTTTTAATATACAGCATGTCAGGTGATAGAGAAAAACTATTTTGAATTCAAGATGCAGTATGCCTCTCCTGCACCACCTTCCTACAATAGCTGAACTGGCAGATGAGCACTGCCTACTAACATTTCTGATTCGCTCGTCCTGGGGGAAATAGCTGAAGTTGGGGACCTTTTAAAATGTAACAGGACAATGCTTTAGAGACTGTAACGTAAAGAACTTCCCTGCATGACAAGGGGACTGGGCCAAATAAACTTATATTTCCTGTATACTCTTCTGTGAGATTCAGCCAGAGAATATAACTTCAAAGACTCTTTTGATGGAGAAAAATGTTTTCATTCACCCATTTTATGATAGTGCTGCAGGATAGTTACAGTTGATTTACTATAATGACAGGGCCTGGATACTGTCCCAAAGGAAAAGAAATCCTACTTTTCTCCTGAAACCTATCTGCCACATTTATGATTCCCAGCCAGCAGTATGGACAAGCAAGTGATGGGTTAAAGGGAAAGAGGATCAGAACACAGCAAGTATAAATCTAGAGTTCTCAGCAGGGTCACTCACACAAGGCATGTGACCCAAGGCAGGAACATTCCCATGGTCAGGTGCCTACTTGCTCCAAAGCCCAATAAAGAAAGCAGACCTCCCAGCTCTGCATGGCTGCTTAAGGGATCTGAGGAGCCAGAGAGAAGTAGCCCTCTGGCTGCCACCCCATTGGGCAAAGACTCAGCCAAAGGAAGTGCCAGGACACTGTTGACCTACTTCGAGCCCTTCCTCTCCATTTGTTCCCAGGCAGAAGAGATACAAAAGCATCACTATGGCATGGGGAAAAGTTGGAGAAGCATTCTGGAAATTGACATGCAAATAAGCACTCCAAGTACTCTACTTTGTTCTAAAAATTCTCATCATTGGGAGCTGTGAAAACACCAATCAGAAGAGGGACAGAGATGGGAAGGACCTGGTGGTTTTGCAGCCAATCTTCCCCTTTGAGAGGTTGTTTCTGTACCATGTCCCAGTCTGAGCTGGCACAGGTGAAAATAACATCCCCCCACCAAATGACCGAGAAGCAGGTTTACATGTAGCTGATCTGTATTCAGTGATAACACGCGTGCATCTGAGTGGCATCGGCTGTGAATGATCTTAGCTGCCCACAAAATTAAGATGCAAACAAGCTTCAGAACTCAGGATCACGAAGAGAAGCTAAATATTTCAAATCGAACAAAAGCATCTATCTCAGCAAAGCCAGCTCTCGCTCTCAGAGCAGGTGTGCAATGCTGTGCATGTGAGGCTGTGGCACTCTACAAGTTCTACAGTTCTCTGTGTAGGAATATTGAAGTTCCAGACAAAGACCTTAGAACAAAATTCCTGCTTTAATCACTTAATTCTTGCATTTAGATCGCTACTACCTATGATAATCTGGATGCCAGGCTCCCACCTGCAGATCCTATAGCGCCCTATGTGAAGTGCTGAACACAGTCACATACTGTATAACCCAGAAAAGTGGAGTTGCTGACTGGTTATTGGCCGGCACCTTCTATAGGAGGTCTCTTTGGTTTCATTTATGATAGACACTCACCCTGGGAGAATGGGTTCTTTCTTACCATGGGTGTTGCTGGCCATGGATAAAAGGAGGTGTGGTCCATGGGGGGTATTAAAGTAAACATTCGAAAAGCTGTTCCCTTGATTAGGAATCTAGTTGATTCATTCTGATCTAATTAAAAACCTGCATCTCCAGGTGGCAACACATTCTTCATCCTGTGTTGGGCCACTTTGCCACTGTCACATTTTTCCCCTCCAAACTGTCCCAGAGCCCACCCTTCTTGGAGATGTAACCCTCCTTCTTGCCCCCTGAGGCATTCTTTGTCAGGAAATCTGAGCCCACACTCAAAGCTCTGAGTTTCGTTTCAGGTTTTATCCTCTACCGTCTGCCAAAGGAGAGCAATTCAATCCTGTAATCAAGTCAGCTAACTAGAAAGGAAGTTGTCATCCGGGTTAATTCAGCTGCCTGACAATGGCATTGAAACTCAAGTTCTTTCTGTCTTTTTGATCTTCTCTCCTCGGAATATGAAGTTCATCCTCAGCCTGACCATGCTCTTAAATTTTTAGCAACAGTCACAGTCTCACAACAGTGTCCACAGGCAAAGAAGGGGTCTTTGTTTTTATTTTTTTTCTTCTGTTTCTCGCTTTAAGTTTAAGCAAAACTTCTCCAAAAGCCCTATCCAGAAACCCCGACACACACCAGTTTCTCATGGTTGAATCAAATTGCTGCCCGTGGGGTCACCCTTGGAAGCTCCTTCATACCCCTCTGCCCGTGTCACCTGCAGCTCATGTGCAGTCTGTCAGCAGGTGCAGTTGGCTGTTCCTTCAAAATAAAACCAGAATCCGAGGAGATCTCAGCCTGGGTTAGGACAGCAGCCACCCTGGATGTGCTCTTGCCCTCTGTCCTCTCCCTCATGTTCTCAGAGAAGAGCCACATCATACCCTGACTCTACTAGAAATTCCCACGTGGCTTGTGTACCAGAATAAGATCCAGAGTTCTTCAAGAGTATGTTAATATGCCCGCACCGACCACTCCACTGACCTCCTTGCTATTTCTTAAACAAATGCTGTTCCTGCTTCTAGGCCTTTGCACAGGCTGTTCCTTCTTCCTGCAGCTACTCCGCCAGATCTCCAAAATGGTGACTACCTCACTTGCTTCAAGTCTGTAATCAGATGCTACCTTCTCTAGGAGATCTTCCCTGGAAACACTATTTAATATTGCAAGGCTTTCGCCAGACATTCTCCATGTTCATCCTCTGCCTTCTCTTTCTCCATAGCATTTTATACTTTCTAGCACATTATATGGTATATTTATCTTAAATTATTTTAACCTCCTAATGGAATGTAAGCTGTATTACAGAGAGATCTTCTTTTCCCCCATCCTGGCCTAATCAATGTAACTTTAAAGCCTACACCAATAACTGGTATCTGTAGAAACTCATTAAATATTTGCTGAATAAATAAATTCCAAAATCAATTGTGGGCAACTGGACCCATGATGGCTTTATACCTGGGCCATGCTTTATGCCTGGGCCATGATGCCTTTGACCATACTTAGGGCTCTAGCTTCCTTAGCTGAAGAATGTAGCTGGGCAGAGGAAGATAGGTATTTGGAAGGGCGATAAATGCCTAAGAACTGAGGTTTTTTTTAGGAAAATAAAGAAGACAAAAAGATCTGGGGACAAGAAGTCAACAATTATATATAGTATTCTACATTTCTGTTTTTAAAAGCAGAAGAGATAATTGTCAAATTTATCCTAAGTCATGAAAAATATCTTGTTTCATTGATTGCATTTTTCACCACATTTTAACACCACTACCTTTCAGGCACACCTTGTAACCTGCACCACTTACAGTTATATAATTGGCAATATCATATTTGGTTTTCTGAGTGCATCACAGAAGGATGAGGCATCTTAGAATGGATGGTGTCTTAGATACAATGAATCCCATAACATCCCCTGAAACATGGCATGCTTCTGAAGTCCGAAGCTCTGCTATGGGAGAGAGTGCAGTATCATCATTGTGTAGACACGTACACTGCTGTGAACTAAGCCAGTTTTGAAATTTCTCCTCATTCCCAGGACAACTAACCATTGTCTTTCACTCCTACCTTCATCATAGAGGGAAGCTGTGATTTACGATAATGTCTGAGCGGAGAAGCTTTGTTCAGCAGTGTCATTTGACCCAGATTATATGTTTTTATAGCCTGAGCCAATTAGTTAAAGTGACTTTGACTATAATAGGGACCTGTGACATTCCTCAATATTATTGCATTAGTCACCCTGGAACAGTTTCTGGGTTATGTTTGTAATCTGGCTCTGACTGTGCCTTCCTCATTCTGATATTTATATGATTTGTTGCTGTCCTATAAAATAATGACCTTTGAGTCCTTGAAAGTAAACCCACTCTGATTTTCTTTATTTCAATGAGTCCTTGGCAGGTGATGGAACAGTGTGAATCACTTTTATTGTTCTGACTGCCAATTAAGCTTTGTTTGCTTTAATCTTTTCACGCTGTATTACTCGATGAGGGTTGGGAAACTTGGTTAATGTTCCCAAATCTACCCCTGGGGAGTTGGACAAACCTGGGCAAATCCCATACCTCCCCTCCTCTCTTTTTTCTTGTTTATCCATGGGGAGGTTGGTTTTAGAACAGCTAGCCAGCTCTGCTGGAGTGGGTTTGTGGTGCCAATCCCACTGTATGCATATCTTAAACGATCATTTCAGCCTCTGTCCCAAGGCTGCATTGGCAAACAGCTGGGTTTTGTTAAATTCACTAATTTATCTGTAAAATAAGGTTAGATAAGCACTGACCATGAATTCCTTGAAGGCAAGACCATATCTCATTGATCTTTGTAACCCATCACTAAACAGATACTGCTTGAGAAAAGATACAGTATTTATGGAACTCGTTTTTGTAGTCCCACTGCCCAGAGTAGTATAAGGACCTCACATGCATTTGTTGAATGATTGAATGAATGAATAAATAATTGAAATGCGACAGTCCAGCTTTTTCCACTCAGCCTTAAGGGAAACTATAGTTATGCATTCCTTCTATCCTTGTTTTATTCTTTCTTGCCATGTTTTTGTTTCTCTCTCAGTACTTCTACTTTTCCATTTATTTTCCCTTCCTTTTCCCCCCACTTATTGTATCATCTCGTGTTTCATTAATATCAGTGCTACCTTTTTGTGGCACAAATAAATGACAGAAAAGTTCTCATTTTGGCCAGTTCTGAGTGCATGTTCAGTAACATTAAGTACATTCATGTGGTCATGCAAGTATCACCATCATCTATCTTCAAAACGTTTTCATCATCCTAAGGTGAAAGGAACATGGCAACCATTAAACATTAACTTCTCGTTTTCCCTCCTCTAAGTCTCTGCTAGCCTCTTTCTGTTGTCAGTCTCTGTGAGTTTTCCTATTCCAGTTACAGTGCTGCGGTGAAATTGTAGTTTCTTTTGCTTTGCTTCTGTTGTCTCCTGTAGTTGCTCCACTGGGCAGCACCTCGTATTTTTTATCCTTCTGTGCATCCTTAGCTGCTATCTACCATACAGACCTCCTTTACATTTTCTGATGTCCATATACACTTTTTAGGCTTTTAATTCATTCTTTTAAAAAGTGTTATGCCCTTTTATGTTACAAAGAAGAAAGATGACTCCAAAATTTTTTGAAAGCGTATTTATGGAAAGGGTTAACTCATAAATGACAGCACTTGAAAAAAAGTACTGGAGAGAAAGAAGGAGCTGATGTAGTTAGAAGGGGTTTTCCAGTGAAATATTTCCTATTTGAAAACCATTGTGGGATTTACATAGACTTAGGGATTATGGAATAAACTAAACAATCTCTGGATGTTTTTTGTGTCTGATCACGGTAAGAAAAGAATTACAAAGAGTAAAGGTCAGTTTCCTTAAATTTCCCAATCAAGTCAGCATTAAACCTAACCATTGAATTTGATTCTGTTCTTGTCCAATTCAGTTTGCAACCAGAATGATGGAAAGAATTAAGTTTGTGAACGGAAGTACCACTGTACAAAGGCAGCCTGCCTCTTTTATTATAATGTGCAAGTTAGGCAATTACTGATATTCAATATCAACTTTTCCCTGAAATCTGAATCACTCATAGCAGGCTAAAACAATACTTCAGAGAAGTGTGGACAGTATAAGGCCACTTTAAGTAGACAAAAAGAAGAACATAGAGATAGATACTAGTATAGACCAATAAATACACATTTTATGAAGTGTAGAAAACTAAAATTACAATCATTCAACATTGCTTTTTTCCAGCATCCTCATGTGATTTTTCCATATAACAGGACTCTGAAATATACTGCAGCTGAGATATAGAAGTTAAAGATTCCTGAGTAAATTATAGTGAATAAATTAGATTCCATTTAAGGCATGATATATAAGCATTAGAGTGCATGGTCATAGACAATGGATTCTCTTTAAAATGGGAAAAATAAAAGTGCTTATCTCAAAGAATGTTGTGACACCTAAATTAAATGTATATGTAAATCACCTGGCATTAATCCTGATCTCCTGTACCTCAAAGCTGGTGGGCCCAAAATAAAATAGCTAATAGCTACTGAGAAAATCTAGCCAATTATCCAGCATCTAGGTTTAAAATTATAGTTGGGTTGTAAATTTTGGAATACCTGCTTTTTCAATAGAGAGGTATGCATGTAAAATTTTAAAGTAAGTATCCAAATAAATCATGCTTTTTCCAAGTATATCAAATCCTGCTTTTTCAGGTTTTTTTAGGTTTGAAGAAAGCATAGGTTTTGTGATATGCAACCCAGAACACCAACAGCTGGCTCAGAAACTAAAACCTGTGCTGTAGTTATAAGAATAGCATTCCTACCATTTCCTTCTCCTCCACAATTTCTTCAGTGTGTTTAGGTGCTTGTTTTGTATAGTTTATTGTCACTTTATTTGCATAATTTTTATGTATTTTTCTCATTTCTTTTAATCCTTTGTATTCATTTTTTTGGCCTTCTCTAGTTTCTTTCTTAGCATGCTACATCTTTCTTTCTCTTTACTTTTATGCCCTGTTTAATTCTCTTTCTCTACATTTGCATTTTTCCTTTTTCACATGTATTGTCTACCATTTTCAAGTAAAGAGAATGACTATAAAATTTTCTTAACCTTCTTATAAGCAGGCTCATGATACCTATCCATTTCTAAAATTTATCAGCCTAGAAATCTTAAGTCCTATTGATGATAGCACAGCCCACAGTGTTAATGCATGTATAAATTTTGATAATAAAATAGTAATGTGTCTATGAGAAGATTTTTTCTAATATTAATTACATTCACATTAATATGGTCTTTGTGTTACTTACTTTTCCATCGTTGGGACAAAATAACCAATACCCACAACTTACATAAGGATAGGTTTACATTTGCTCACAATTTCAGTGGGTTCAGTCCATGGTAAGCTGACTCCAAGGCAGACATAGCATTGTGGGAAGGCCTGCTAAAGGAAAGCTACTCGTATTATGGCATCCAGGAAGCAGAGAAAGAAGGGAAGAGATGAGGACAAGAATGCACCCTTCCAGGTCACAACCCCAGTGACCCATCTCTTCCAATTATGCCACCCCTTCTAACTGCACATTTAGGTATTTAGTGACCCCATTTTCCAATTACCTTTTAAAAGCCCCACCTCTGAACACATAACACTTTAGGAGAACATTTTAGATCTAAACCATAGCATTTTACCTCTGACCCCCAAAAGGCTCATGTCCATCTCATTATACAAAATTCATCTCTAAGAGTCACCAAAGTTTTAACAGTTCCAAGATTGCTAAAAGTCCAAATCTAAAGTCTTTTTCTGAGAAGATTCAAGGCAAATTCTTAGCTGTGAACCCATATAAAAATCAAAAAGAAAGTTAAGTATTTCCAACATACAGTGGTGTAGGGTAAATATTTTTTCTTTCCAAAAGGAAAGGATAGAAAGATAAAAAAAAAGAAAAAGAAAGAAAAGAATTGGACCAAAGCAAGACTGAAAACTAATAGGGCAAACATTATATTCTATAGCTCCATATTCAGCACCTGGGGCAGGTTGTGGAGACATGAGTTCCAAAGAGTTTGGGCAAGTGTCGTTGCTGGTTGCAGCCCGTGTGACCTCTTTGGTAGGCCCTGCTTACTGCCTGTGGTTTTCCTTAGCAGATGATCTATATTCTAGAATCTCCACAGCTTCTTTAGTTTCTCACAAGTTCATGTACTGCCCTATCATGGGCTTCTGTCAGGGCCTATAACCCTGTACACATTTTTGCCTGGCCTCCTGAACCTTCTTCTAAAATCTGAATGGAAGCCTCCACGACCCCACAATCACCTCTACCACATGGATGATGACAAGGTCTGCTGCTGGTTCAGGCAGTAGGTTTGGCCTCTTTAGACCATGGCTACAGCATCCTGTGAATGCCTGGATGGCTGAATTCAGGGAACCACTGGGTTAATCAGTTCTTTTGTGTAGTGCCCCCATGATCCAGTCACCTCTTGAAACCTCCACCTCTGAACACATGACTTTACAGGGACAATTTAGATCTCAACTATAACAGTATCCCAGTGTTGAGTAACTCATGAGCACACAACAGTGTCTGTGGCCACTTTTCTGCCCAATGGCACCACTGCTATTTTTCCAAGATGAATTTTGCTGCTTTGGGACCCATCAGACTACTATTACCATCCTTTCCTATTACAATGACCCAACCAGTAATCCTAAAAATGGATATTGGGGACCAAATCCGCAGAGACATCGACAACACCCACTATGACAAAAACAAACATTTACTGGGTATTTATCATTTTCCAAGCTACCTGACTTACATGAAATAGTTCATATACAAGCTCTGATTGAAAATTTAGTGAATGCCTAAGTTTTTAAAAAATTTATTACAGTGAAAACCCCATTGCCATTAATCACCCTCAAAATACTCTCATTGTGAACACACTTCCATCATTGTTCTTACTGCTTTATGAAGCAGTTGTAGAAGTCCTCTTTTGTGTCTTTACAAGGTGTTATCAAAAAATACAGTGAATGCTGCTGCTGAGTGCCATACTAAGAAAGGTAAGACAAAGAGACAGGCTCTTAGAAACATTATGCTGTGCCCTCATTCATCTTATTCACTGGATCTGGCACTGTGTGACTTTTGGCTCTTCCTCATGTTAAAATGACCACAAAAGGCAAACTCTCTGAGCAACTCAAAATGACCATGAAAGGTAAATCTTTGAATTGATTCATGATATTGAGGCAGTCATGACAGTGCAACTAATGATGTGAAAGAAAACTTCCAGAACTGCTTTAGAAAGTGGCACAAACTATAGAATCAGTGTGTTTAAAGCAAGGGGCAGTTTTTAAATGGAGTAATATCACTGTGTCTTTTACTGTAATAAAAGTTTTTATACTTTAAATATTAAGTAAATATTTTGATCACATCATGTATTCCACTCTAAATGGTTAAAATGAACAGAGTTCTTTAAATACATATATTTGCTACATGTTGTTCCAAACATTAGTAAAGCTTTCTTACAGAAAAAATTATGTTGTCTATTAAAAGGAAAAGTAAAGACCCAAAGTCTTAAGAAAATTAAAATGAAAATGCAAATAGACCCAACAAATCTGGTTTCCAAGTTCTGTCCTTTTTAACACATCACCATTGTATACCATTCACCTTTCTGATGGACTACTCCCAAACAAGCACTGAGCTAATGACATTGTAGAAATAAATCTTCACATGTAAATATTGCCTTGCTCTATGTCCCCAATGCTCTTTGAGTTCTTCCATAGAAGGGCACAATTTCTCCTCAAGGTGCTGGTAAAACCTCCCTGTGAGAACCTCCTCCTTGCCTGCCTGGGTCAATTGTCCAGGCATTATCAGCAGATCATTAAAGAAGTGGAGAGTAGTTATAATGACAAGGAAATAAAGAGATCCCATGTCTAGGAAGAAAAGCTGGCACAGATATTATGTCAGGTAAAGGAGGGAGGGAATCTCATTGTCAAATACAAATCCCCAAAAAGATAGTCTCAATAAAAATATTATTATTACTTATATGAAGAGAGAAAGGCTTAGTTTTAAGTTCATTGCAAACTTTCCCTTTGGTATTGAGTTATTCTTGTCTAGAGCCTCCCAGGGGTACAAGTCTATAATTTTAATTATATCCTGACATTCTCATAAAGCAAACAGCCTGCTCAGGTAGTATTTATTACCTGTTAGGAAGAATACTTATGAATATACTTCACCAATCCCAACTGCAGCGATCTGAAATGGGCCTTTTCAAGGACAGAAGAGGTGAGCTGGAACACACAGAGGAGAAAAGTTGCTCATTAAGAGAAGGTTTGTTATCCAGGAACATATAATTAAGGTGACGGTCCCAGCTTCTGTGACAGCCAACACTTGGGTAGTTGTTTGATTGCTGCGTGGGTCAGGGATCAGCTCCTGCTACAAGATGTAGCCACATTAGTGTGTTAGTGAACAGGTTAGAAAGTAAATTACAGCTGCCTCTCTCAAGCACATTACTGTCGGTCTTCATTGTTTTGTTTTTACTGTACATCAGCAGGACTGTGGCTTCTGAAGACTTTGTGTGACAGGTTAGGCATTTTATCCTTTGAGTAAATAGTAATCATGGTGTGAAGAAAGTGGGGCATTGGAGAATTTTCCCTATTCTTTGAGAATTCCACTCTTCCTTTTTAGTTTGCTCCAAGGGCTCATTGGGGATACATATATTAAGCCCTTTAAATAGTTCATAATAAATCTTTGTCTCAGGCTGATTCTGACAGTTTTTTAAAGAGTCTTTTAAGAGAGAATCCTCAATCATTTGTTAATCCGTGGGGTGATCTTCAGACTTCGGGAAAAAAATAACAGCCTGGGCTCTTGGGTAGTGAAAATACAATGGAGGAAAAAAATATATATAAATATGGAAAACCCCAAGAATGCCACCTTTCTGAGATTACATGTTCTGCATGTATCTAAATGCTTGCCTTCTTCACCAACAAGCCAAAAAGAATAGAAGATAACTGTCAAAATAGCAGAGATTTTTATTGATAGTTTTATGTTTGGGAACTTTTGTGCATCTAAAATATCTAGGAAAGACTATCCTTTCAAATTTTTTGATGAAAAGATAATTTTTTCTTTGACCTTTTCTCCCCTGTAAGACCCCCTCTGTCTTCCCTTAAATTCCCTATATGCACACTGCTATTTTACCTGGTCAGGGAGAGAGACATTTTGCTTTTAGAGAAAGGAGTGTGTGTATTGGTTATTAGTAACAACAGTAACCAACCTTTGAAGGGCAAGACATAGCTTGCAGAATAAAAACCTATTTATGGTCTTACCATGGATGTATTTACATATTTTCACTTGAGGTTTAGATACGAGCTAGTTTGCCTAGTGGGTTAGACGTTCATATTTAAGTAACATGAATTTCATATGCATGATTTTTAACACCAAAAAAATCATACACAACATTTATCAGAAGAGAGTAACAGCAATATTACTTCTGGTGTAAATAATTAACATTAGTAATCATTATAATGCCTGTGCATTATTTGTGCAGTGTGTTTGAACTATTTTAAAGTCTGCCTCTACAGAAAGAAAGTATAGTTGATGTCAAGTGTTTATGCATAAATTACTGACTCTTTCAGGAAATCTTTATGTTTATTTAGCTTTGCTTATAAATGGAATGACTAAGGAAAAAATAAAAAGATGCAGATCATATCTTTGACTAAAGCATGCAGATGAACATTATGATGGGACCATTTTCTCTACATATGAATAGGAAACTTTATGTCAGTTCTAAAATATAGCTTTCTCAAATTGTTGAAAAATACTAGGAACTTTACTAATGAAATGCAAATGGAGTTTGTTAGGGATAAATGCAATACTAAAATAGAGACATGGGCAAAGGACAGCCTACTGTTACAGATGGATTCATTCTCAAGTAAGGTCAAATAATTGAAGATGTAGAGCAAGGGCAGCCATAAATACCTGGAGTCCCTGCAGTTGAAGGGATTAGCCACAAAACAATTATGACAAATGCAGTAGGAGCATTGAGCTCCCAAGCAACAGGAAATGTGTGATTCCAGTTTTAAAAATATTATTTGGCATTATAGTATATGCAATTTAGACCCAGGAGCCATCCAATACAACACTGAAGTGCTAAAAATAAAACGTATCAGCAATGTCATTGGAAAACTGTATTTGAAGGGATCACTCTGCCTCACAAAGCGAGGAAGGCGGGGGTAGTAATTCATACCAACAGATTTGCTTTGCTACCCATTTGAGAAAAGGCTGTTTGTTACCCCCTTTTTCTCATCACCATTAGCAATAGCCTTTCTCTTTTTTAATTGAAGAAAAAGAGGGTAATTGTACTGCAAGAATAACTGCAAGCTATGTAAATGGACTCATTAAAGCATGTTTTATCCCCACCACTTGGGAAGATTATGCATAGCCTTGAAGAAATATACAAATGACCTAACACTGAGTTCAGATATGGAAATGCTACCCACACACACATTAGCTGACGAAGATCATAAAGAATCCCTGTCTTCCTCACTGTAAAACACAGCTACTTCATGCAGATTAGAAGGCTTTATTTAGGTATTAAGATGAAACAGTGGTCATAGAAACTTATTGGGATCATGAGATAAAGGAAAACTCAAAGATGTCAGAAAAGATATTCATTATTAAAACAACAGATATATAGATATATAGATATATAGATAATTATTGGGTTATCTTCAATTTCTGGCTTCTCTAAGTTATTACACAGTATTAATAATGTTACCAAGAATGTTCTCCCCATAAATAACCTCCATTCTTTACTGGTGATGGATTAATATAGTACTTCTAACTACAAATGCTTGAAAAATAATCATTTCAAGATGTTCTGGACTGTAGCCATAATGACACCAAGTAATTCTCACTACTAAGTCAAATTTCTATGTGAAAAACTAAATAAATTAGCAGGCGATACTGACTTGGGAGGTGCTTATGAAGACCCGCCAACCCATACTCATCTGGACCTCTAGAACATGCACACTTACACAGGAAAATAAAAATTGGTCATTGTGCCAGACCTCATTCCTGAGAGGGCAATTATGAAAAAACCACACCATACCAACTTTCACTTGAAATCTCAATTGTTGGTTATTTCTCTTAACACTGCCGTGAGGAAGCTCTACCCTTTCAGGTTTCTGTCCATTAAACAAGTACATCTCAGGCCAATCTTCAGAACTCCCTCATTCGTTGAAACAGTGAAAAAAGAGTTCTTTATCCAAAATTCAAATTAATAGGCTGTCCTTTCTGTTATCCAGTAGTCATAATTAGAGGTAAATTGTCCTCTTTGCCCTCATTGAGACCTTCCACCACTCCCCAGGCCACCACTCTGAAAACCCTCCCCGGTGTGCCCGCTCCATCCTGAGTCAGTCCTCGGCAGAGAGAGAAGTAGCCATCACCTTGTGTTGCTGCTACCACCTCCACACCACTGTCCTTAACATTTTCACTTTGAAACTTCCTCTCTAAAAAGTAGAATTATTTTCCTGCTGTCTGTACCATTGTCAATCAACGTGACCTTCCTCAGTGGTGTCAGTTCCAGATCTATGTACCTTTCTCTGAAAGTAGGCAAATGGATATCAGAAAGAGAATTTCCAGTACACAGTCTTGACTGCCAAAACTCAAAAAAGAAAAGAACAGTTTCCCTTAACTTACCTTTAGTCACCAATTGGCATGATCATACCTTGGCTTTTTTTTGTTGTTGTTTTTTTTTCTGGTACCGGGGATTGAACTCATGACCTCACGCTTGCCAGGCAGGCGCTGTGCCACTGAGCTAAATCCCCAGCTCCTATACTTTGCTTTAACTACACTTCATTTTGAAGATTCCAAATATCTGTTTACACTTTCTGAGAAAAAGGTACAAAGAAAAACCTTCTAGATGACTCTATATAAACCTTTAAAACATGACCTATGAGTATCATATGCAGAAGTAGAAGGCAAACACAGAGGGAAATATTTGCAAGAAATATGTCAAAGTTAATATCCTTAATAGATATAAGTTTCTCATTCATATTGATAAGAAAAGCACTAAAATCCCAATTAGAAAATAAAGAACATAAATATATGATTCATTAAAAAATTTAAATGGCCAATAAATATGTATTAAAGCATAATTCAACCTCACTAGAAATAAAAATGCAAATTAAACATGTAAGATGTTTTTACATATTGCTTATCAGCAAGATCCCACTGAAGTATCTCTGTATCTTACTAATTTAATTTTTATCAAATAAGAACACATATTTTAAATGGCAGTCAATGTAAACATCAAACATTGCTAATCGACATGTGAATGGATGCAGCACAACGTTTCTGAAAGTCAGTTTGTCTCTGTATATTAAGGTGTTTTTTTAACAAGGCTGTTGCCCTTGACCTAGTAATGCTCCCAGTCCACCTTCAGAAATGATAAAAAGGTGAAAAATGAACTTCAAAGAAATTCATCACCATACAATCGGATATTACATAGTCACTATAAATAGTGTGTTTAAAAGTGATGCAAAAGAATGTACTTTATATTCTTTAAAAACATACAAAGAGTGGTTTGCAATGAAGACCCCTAGAGTTCTAAACCCACTTTTTCCCTTAATAGTGTCTAATAAATTGGTAAACACAGATACGATCTGAATTTTGAAATACAAGATACATAAATATGTGAACTAATGCTAAAAAGATAAAGAAATAAATTAGCATTGATTATGACTTTAGTTGGTCAATGAGGTACTGGGAATATTTTTATTTTTTAATTTATTTTTCTTTTTAAATTTTTTCTATGAGCACAGGAACATATATAGTTATCAACTTTTTAAAAAGCAGTCAACAACATTCTCAGAAATCACTGTCCAAATATAGCCCCTACTGGCTACCTCTCCTTTGAAACCACCCACCTGTCCTGCTAGTCCTTCCTGGTACCCAGTTCTCTTGTATTCCCATTGTACTAGCTGTCCTCTCCCATCCAGTTTCCTCTAAAAACCACAAACTTGTTATTACTCAAAAAGTTAATACTTTCAAATTGGAGCCATGCAATTTCTAGCTACTGTACCATCTTAATACTTGTTTGCTGTCAGCCCCAATTGGTTTCCCAGATAGACTATTGCATAGCTTTGTTTTCGCTCCCAAGCATCCTCCTTCTTCCACTTTATCTCCGTAACAACCTTAACTTCACTGACATTAAATTGTTGAACACTATTTCCGTCATACTCTTGTCACTCCTCCAAACTCTCCCTTTCATTGTCTCACCCTCTCTTTTTCTTTCATTTCAGATGCTTTCCTTTCGGTCTCTGTTACTCGTAAATATCTCTTAGGATCTATATTCTTCAGTTAGCATCACCAGCTTGGACAACTGTAAGCTCTGACTGCTCAATGAATAAGTTTTCTCAGGTTTCTTTATTTCACCACCAAAGTTCACCAAAGAGAAGTGTATCCTGTATTTAGTCAATCCTTATGCCACTTTTCTATGGAAATCACTCTCCCTGAACATCCCCAAAGAATTTGAAACCCCAGGTGTACATCAAGGAAGCACTGGACCTGCTGCATCATCATGCCCACTAACTTGCCCCTTGCCTTCCCACACACTGAGTCATGTACTAAAGACAAATGCTTTATTTTAACTTCGGATGAAAGTTTTAGAAGGTAACATTTCTAGAGTGACATTGTTCCTAACACATTTCTATCCACATAATAGTTTTCTGAAAAGCTCTTTACTAATCTGCAGTCATAAAGTTACAATGTGAACCATGAACTCAGATATGCACTCACCCAGATATCCACATGACTTGGTCTCCTCTGAGACGCCACCTTAGCAGAGTGACCCCTGTGATTACCCCACCAAAATGCACCCCCGTCACTCTAGCTTTTTACTGTACATTGTCATTCTTTGTAGCATTAACCACTACCTGAAATGACTGTATTTATTTTTATACCCTCCCTCAAATGTAATAAGCACTGCTACAAATGGTCCCCATCATCGTAGTTGGTGAGTATATTGAATTTAAGTAACTGAATAAAGAATAAGTGAGCCATTTGATGTGTGCTTATATGTGTTTAAAATACTAATATTGTCATTTAGGGCCAGGTGCTGAGTAAGGGACAGAAGTTCCACAGACAGACAGAAGATCAACCTTTAAAATTAAAAGGTTCACTCTCAATCCCCACACCTCCATGTGGAGAGTGGTACTCTGCTTATCAAGGACTTGATTCACTGGCTGATTTTTCACCCAGTGCTGGCTAGCTGTTCCTCATCATATGGTATTGTTTCAGTTAGTAACAGAGCTTCAAAGCAAGGAAAAGGCAGAATAAATATGTATGCGTCTGCAACTGCCTCTGCAACCAGACTTGTCTATATAACTCCATTTTAAAATATAGTATGGGGACAACATCTGTGCCTAAGATGGCGATTTGGCCAGCATGCTAAGAAAATAAACATGGCAGTTCAACTGAGTACAGGCAACTGGTGACCACCCCATGGATAGGCTGCATGGGAGATTCATGTATATAAAATAGTATATTAAGGTAAACTTACAAAAGCAAAGAGCAATCACTGCAGCCATCATTTTTTTCTTCCTCTTTGGGATTCTAATTTTAAAAGCATTAAAAGAGACAGCTGCTCATGCTGTGATATGCGCTAAACAGCCTGAAGGATGGAAAAAAATATATGTGTAGCTCATAATAACTATTGACCTTTCTGATATACAATGTTCTCTGTGTTAGCTATTCGGTTCTATCAACAGTGAAGATTGAACATGACTTTTTAATAGAAAACATGGGGTTTTGAGCTGCCTTCACAAAGGTGTTTATGTATTATTTTGTATTGTACTACAAAGACTAAGTCTGGATGCCCTTTGTCTGACATCATGTTTGTCATTAAAAAAAAGAGAAAAAGAAAAAGGAAAACAAAGGAAGGAAGAAAGGAAATAAAAGAAACAGAAGAGGGAAAAGACCTCGATGTTACTGAGTATGTTTTCTATGAAGAATTGGCTCATAACTACTTTATAGTCGTGATAAAAGCATTGCCACACTCGATCCCGTACGTAATATTGGTAATGGAATCCATGCTGCATCCCAGGAGGACATGCTATATTTTTGCTCCAGAATAGATCCCTCAAGTGGCAACATTTATATGGAGTTTCCAATTTAAAGCACTCGCTTGCAGTATTCATGCGGCACATCCTTAGGAGTGCACAGCCTGTTGCCGAATGGGTCATATTGAATATCATGTACTCTCCAAGGCGATCTTTACAATACACATTTTCCCCCTTGAACTTTCCTGTTGCTTAGTAGTTGTGTGCAGAAACACCCACTGGTAGCAGCTTGACTCTGACTCTGTGTGCATTTCCCCAGAGTGGTATCATCCAAACCCCAACTGCAGAGCAGCAGGCAGCCCCACACTCTCCCCTCTCCCTCAGGGGACAGCTTCACCAAGAAATAACCCCTGCCAGGCACAGAAAACCTGAAAGACAACTTTGTGCATTATGATTCTCATCCAAGGCAGGCCAGATAATGCCAGGGAATTTATCTGACAGGTGGCAAGGGTTGGCAGAATATGACTTTTTTTCTTTTTTATAGATTATTTTTAATTTACTTTGAAAGAAAATTAATTCATCATTATTGAACCACAATTATTTTCACAGCTATGCTCTAGAATTTCAGTTAATGATTCACAAGTTTCTAAACAGAGCTGAAGATCCTTCACTGTGTGGGAGCAGGAATTAGCCCTAATGAGATTTAAATAAATCAGACATTTTTGTCCCACTCTAAAGCAAGCACTGAGTGATGGGGTTTGACTGCAGAGCCAGCGTGTCACCCGGCATGGTGATGCAAACCAGTAATCGCAGAATTCGGGAGGCTGAAGCAGGAGAATTGCTGAGTTCAAAGCCAGCCTGAACTACATAGCAAAACCCTGTCTCAAAAAATAAAAAAGAAATAAAAATGCAGTGTAATGGCTGCTACTGAATTGTCTACAAAGGATGGGACAACTGTGCCCAAAGAAAAGGGAAAGTACTACCTCACCACAGTGGCCACAGAACTCACTGTCATATACTCAGGGCTGTTACCCCCTTGGGTCACCCTGGCACATGGTAGAAGACAGGCCAATGGGATGAAAACCAACTTTCAAATGACAGAAAAGAAAGCATTCTCTAATTCTGGGGCAAATCAGGCCAATCTCTTTTAACTACCAAACCCACTGGCCATGATTCTCAAAAGAACACTGCAAAAAACATTTCCTTAGAGATGAATACAAGGAGAGCACATAATGATCCCCTCCCCTCAAAAAACAAAATTCTTAGGACAAGATATTGTCTAATGTGGCACAGTAACAGAAATAAAGTGAATAATTCTTGTTAAAAGAAAGTATCTGGATCTCGCTTATTTCAAAACACATAACTGAATGCCTATTAACATCAAATGCAATCCTGGGCACTTGGGAGGATGAGAGAGGCTAGAAAAGAGCAAGAAATAGGCACGACAAAAGATAAACATGGCATCATCCCTACTTTTTAAGATTACAATGGTATAGATGGAAGTGTTGGTAGCACTTTTTGCAAATTACTCATTTCAAAACAAAGCACACAAACAAGCACTTGGAAGTGCGAACCCTGATCTCAGTGTTGCAGCTGATTTTCCCCAGACATGTCAGGCATTGAACCAGTGAGCCAAGCATCCTTCTTACTATTCCATCAGCTTCATCCATGTACATGGCCGTTACACATCAAAACAAGGATGTGATTTTTCCACAGAAAGGCTTTTATGTGGATGCTAGTCAACTATTTTTATGTGACAAATTGCCCCAAATATTGATATCATTTTTAAAAGCCCAAGATGTCTTACATAGTTTCCACTAGTCAGAAATTGAGAAGCAGCTTTTCTGGGTAGTTCTACCTCAGGGTCTGTCATGAAGTTGCAATCAAGATGGCAGCCAGAGTATGGTCATCTTAAGGTTTATTGGGGGTGTTGGCATGAATGAGCCACTTCTAAGTGCACTAATGTGATCGTTAGTAGGAAGCCTCAATTCCTCACTACACTGGTCTCTCCATTAGGCTACTTGGCTGTTCTCACAATGTGGCAGCTGGCTTCTTTCAGAGTGAATGATCTGAGAATCCCACTATATA
>NW_004955409.1:27200529-27212678 GCF_000276665.1 Chinchilla lanigera | reverse complement strand
TATATATATATATATACAGTGAATCATGCCAGGTATTTTAGGGTATCAAAGTTAGACTTTCATTACTCCTGCTGCCCTCAAATACTGAGCACATGATTAAATGAAAGAAGTATCTAAATGACTGTGAAAATGCAATATTATTATCATCACGACTTTGGAGTCAGATAAACATTTATCATATTCCTGCTTTGCCATCTACTGACTGGGAGATCTTGGGGAACATAATGATTCTTTTTATATGATACCAAATACTTAGTATTTGTATCTGCAAATGTGGGCTAAATTATGCTTTAGTAAAAATACAATCCCCAAATTACAACAAAGATTTCTTTCTGTAAGGGTTGGCAGGGGATCTTGCTCCACACTGTCTTCTAAGACCCAGGCTGACCAGAGAAGTTGCAGTCAAAAATACTCACTGTGGCAGAGAAAAGTGGCACATCATGACTGCCTCTTGAAAAGCCCGCCTGAAAATAACATGTGACTTTTTCTCCTTTTTCATTGGCTAAAGCAAAACATATGAGCATCCCTCTTATAGTTTAGCTTGAAAATATCCTGCAAAAATCTCATTTGTCTGGAACGTAGCTGGAACATGTACTAATCCACTGATGAGTGTATAGCTGGCTGTGCTATTTGGAGATGAGGCCTGCTCACGAGTTGAGCCACTGAGGGTGTGATCCAGTGGAGTTGTATTCTTGTTTCCAGCTCCTCCTCTCTCTCTGCTTCTGGCTACTATGACTTGAGTAGCTTTTCTCAGGCCCTTCCACCATGTTGTTTCTGCCTTGGAACTAGATGACCATGGACTGAATCCACTGAAATTGTAAGATAAATAATCCCCTCTTCTTTTAAATTATAGGTGTCAGATATTTAGTCCCAGCACCAGGCAATCTGACTAATAAAATCCCCTAAATCTAAGTAATTATGAAATACCATCCCCTCAAATGAAAAGAAAAGCTTTTTTAAGAAATGAACTACTTGTTAAATTTCAATGGACACATACTCATTTGAAAGTCCTAAGAAATATCAATTTCTGGGCCAGGGGTATAGTTCAGTGGCACAGCTCCTGCCTGGCAAGTGCAAGGTCCTGACTTCGATTCCCAGTACAAAAAAAGAATCAGTTTTTAACAAAGTTAACAGCCTATGCCAGTGAAACCATTTTGCTTTATCAAGATAATTGCAAAATGAAACACCACTGACCTTGCCTTGTAAAAGTCACTTTGGGTGTTTGTACTTTGGTTTGTCCTTTGTTCACAGGATATCTGAAGAACAATTTTGAAAAGATTAGTTTAAGCAGTAACATGGGAACAAGAATATACACTTAGCCCTCTATATTCACTGCATCTTCAGATTCACCCAATTGCTAATGAGAGATATTCAAAAAATTACATCTCTATGAATATGTACATACTTTTCCCCTCATCATTATTGCTGAAACAATGTAGTATGAAAACTTCATGTAGCATGTACATTGCATTGGTAGGTAATCTAGAGATGATTTAAAGTACACAGGAGAATATACTTACACAGAGAATACTGTGTCCTTTTATAGAAGGGACTGGAGCATCCATGGATTGGGGGTCTTGGGAGTTCTAGAACCAATACCCCACAGATATCAAGGGATGACTATATTTAACATCATATCTTAAGGACTCATCCACAGTCCACTTCTCCCTTAAAATTAAAAATATCTTACTGTTAAAGAGAGCATTTCTTGATAAAGAGCTCAGTTTTTTGTTTTTTTTGTTTTTTTTTTGGTTTTTCTCCGGTACCGGGAACCGAACTCACGACCTTGTGCTTGCCAGGCAGGTGCTTTTGCCGCTGAGCTAAATCCCCAGCCCCAAGAGAGCATTTCTTAAAACTTAACTTTTCTTTTTTTTCTCCTGCACACACTCAGGACCTGATGGCAGTGAAATGTTTCTGATGTTTGAATACACTGAAAGCATTTGGAGTGTGCTGAAAAGAAAAACCCCCTTTATGCTTCGGTCCCATGCCCTTGCAGGGACCCTGGAGAGAATATCGAAGGTGTTCAGAATGGACACGGCACTAGTTCCAGCCCAGTAAGAACAAGATGGTTCACAGCCACTGTTCCTCCCTCCACCTCCTACACATCTTGCTCCCAATGATAAGGACAGCAGCAGCCCACCACCAGTTATGGAATCATGAACAGTTAAGCAGTAACAAATAGGATTTTACATATGGTGGCATTTAAATGCATACAATTTGTAACGGTTTTGGATTTTTGTAAGCATTTATTAATTTTATAAAACACTGAGTTATGTCTATGGCCATATCACCCTGAACGTGCCTGATCTAGTCTGATCTTGAAGCTATGCAGGGTCGGGCCTGGTTAGTACTTGGATGGGGCACACTGGGTTTCAATGCATATATTTTGATTATATCTATTACCTTCCCTTATTACCACCCTCTCCCTCCTCCTTTTTCCCCTCCTTTTGTCTAATAACAGTCTCCCTTTTACTTTCATGCCATTTCTTTTTAGATTCCACTAGGGAGAACATGCAATATTTGTCTCTCTGATCTGGCTTACTTTGCACTACATGATGGTCTCTGATTCTATCCATTTCCCTGCACGTGAAAAAACTGTGTTCTTCTTTTGGCTGAATAATACTTCACTGTGCATATATACCATGTTTTTTTCTATCCATTCATCTGTAAGTACCTCAGCTGGTTACGTATCTTGGCTATGTTGAATGGTACCACAATGAAAATGATTATGCAGGTGCACTTAAGGGTTTACTGGCTTTAATTCCTTCGGGTATATACCAATAGTGGTATAGCTGGATTAAACTGTAGCTCTATTTTAAATTTTATGAGGAACTTCCATACTGATTTCTATAGTGGCTGTAGTAATTTACAGTCCAGCAGCAGGGAAAAAGGGTTTCTTTTCCCACATCCCTGCCAGCATTGCTTTTTTATAGTCTAGATGTTAGGTTTTTTGAGTTCTTTATATACTGTATTCTGGATTTTAATCCTCTGTTGGAAGAGTAGCTGGCAGAGCTTTTCCTTTTTCCATAAATTGTTTTGTAAAGTTTACAAAATATGCAAAAACTTGACATTTCAGGAACTGAGTTAATTTAGATTTATTGAAAAGTTAAAGCCTTTGAGAGTCAACAAAAAGAATACTGTTTACTTATTTAGAGAGGTTTTTTTAGTACTGAGGGTCTTGTTGTTGTTTCTCAGCTTCTAGTTTATAATTTACAAGTTGAAACTGGCTATGACTGAGCTTTGACCACTTAATCTGGTTTTTCTACAATGTCTCCTGGGTCTCGGGCAGCAGTTAGAACTGCTCTAAATCCCAGGTTTCTAATCAAAGCATGTGGCAATCTTGGCTACCCTCTAAAAGTTAACACAAAAGTGTTTCATCTCTAGTAGGCATTGTAAAATGCTATTTTGACATAAAGTGGTACCACTGTCTCCGGAGAGCACAGGTCCCAAGGAGACTTTTCTCATGCCTGTCCCCTCTTCACTTTTTCCACACACTCCTTCTCATTCCAGTGCCATAGCCCTGCCAACCACCATTACCCTGCTGCCTTGGCTGTCCCCAGCTAGATGCTTCATCACAATGGCCCTCTCTCCTGAGACAATCAGGAAACATCTCTTCTGAAGCTGCTTCTCTGTCTGGCCTGTCACATGCAAATAGTACACCTTTTCACATGAGAGAATATTGTCACAGTTGCAAAAACCCGAGGGTATGTCATAGCTGCTGAGGAAGAATGGGGATGGTGTGTGCGCTGTGAATGAGTTTGTTACAGGATCCTTTACAAGGACAGCGTAGCAGATAGCTTCTGCTCCTTTCCTAGAACCAGGCAGTCATAAGGAAGCAAACTAATTAGAAATCATCAGAAGTCAAGCTCTTTTCCAGATTTCCCAGTCTCCTTCTCACAGACTCCTCATATCCCCTCCTCTTGAAATGAAATTTGAAGACCGGTTGAGATTTTAAATCTCAGCTTCAGTGAGGCAAAACCTGACCTCCGTAGTCCTCTCACACCAGTTGTCCCTGGTGTAATTAACACCACCCTGCATGCTTAGGCAATTCCTATTGTCACAGTGGCGGAGTGATGTACTCCTGCCACAGCTGGGGCGTGATGCAGTGTATGGCTCCACAGCTCCTGAGAAGCTTGTGTCTTCACCCGGTTGGAAGAATCTGTGCTGTGGTCTCTCCTGTATGTATGCAGAGTTTTACTCTGCAATTCCCACACCAAAACAGAAATGATTTGTCATGACACCTGCATTTGCCTTCCTTCTACAGTTAGGCGTTTGCTTCCTTACTGGGTCAGGATATCTAAGACCCCAGCCCCAAAACGTATGTCACTTCTCTGGGAAGTTTCATTTTTCCTCAGCTATTGCAAACACGATCTTGCTGAACAGAGCTGAATTTTTAAGCCTGGGTTTGTGGTGTGGATTCTGATGGCTTCATGTTAGTTCAAGTCTCTGAGGACCAGTGCCAATAAATGTGAAAGGGACAACAATAGATAGGCATACTGTTCCATTTCCACCAGGATGAAAAAACTGCTATAAATTAAGTCTAACCTTAAATGTATAATCTGTCCTTGGGAAGGAAAAAAAAAAAAGGATATAGCATCTTGAAGCTCTCGGCATCCCTTACGAGAAAAAATTGGTTCTAAGGGTCTCTGATCTTGTGTTTTAGTAAAATAGAACTGCACGGCTGACTGACAGTTCTGATCTAAAGCATTTACGTTTAAGTTTTGATCTCTCTGCTTTTGATTAAAACTAATGAGCTCATTTAATTCAAAATGGGAATCTCTGATAAGAGAAATAAGGTTGATGTGATTGGATTAGAGGGGCAAATTAAACTCTTAGAGCAGAAGTTTGTGCTTATATAGTGTATTAAAAAGCTGTTGGCGTATTATGGCGTGTTAGATGATGAGAAAAATTTCATAGTAATTCATATTTAATCAGAAGAAATGAAAGTACTAAATATAACATGGCTGTGCTTTTCCCTCGAGTGATAAAAAGCTGTACATTTAAAATGACATCAGATCCATGCTCTCTATAACAAAAAAGAAAGGAAGAAAGAAAGAAAGAAAGAAAGAAAGAAAGAAAGAAAGAAAGAAAGAAAGAAAGAAAGAAAGAAAGAAAGACATAAGAAGGGAGCATTTGTCAGTTGTTCCATCAACCCAGAGTAAACACAGGAAAACATAGTCTTATTAAGATAAGAATGATAGAAGAAAAGCCCTGGACCACAGGGCTTCTGTTATTACAGTAGCTTTCATTCTACATTTATCAGAGCATCAAGCTTAATATGAGAAATACAGATCACTTACTCTTAGAATCATATGAATTGCATTTCATGATTTAAATTTTAAACTTGTTTTTCCATTTTAATCTATTCTAATAGCTATTTTTACATATACTTATTCTTAAATCTCTTTATTATGTGTATATTTTTATCTCCACTCCAGAGAGAGTTTCTGTTAGTATAGGGCTGTCCAAAACAAGTCCTAATCTTTTTTTGGCCTTTTTTTTTTTTTTTACTTTTGAATAAGAAGACTTTAATATGTAAGAGTAAAACTACAGTATTTATTAAGCTGCAAGCCCCCAAATTAGTTTATTTGCAGGAAGACGTAATTTATAAAATACCTTTGAAGGTTATTCTTGAAGAAAATAGACTCATGTCACCCTTTGTCTCGTTTGCGTAAAGGTTCTTAGAGTAGCAAGATTACACACTACTTCAGTTTCATAAGTCAAAATATGCCTACTTCACCTAAAAACATAGAAAAGGGAAAAGTAACTATTTTAAAAGAGGAAATTTGTTTCTCATATCACAAGGAAAAAAGTGGGAAAAAAAAGACTGTTTCCCATTTGGGGAAGGCTGGGGCAAGATGCCACTTGGACAGGAAGGGGAAGTTGCTGTAAGTATTTTTCATTTCTGTCCGTCTGTGCATACTGTCCTTGTCCCTCTGTCTCGAGGCAATTGAGAAGACCTCATACATTTTGTTCCCCTCAGTGAACACAAACCAACTCAGGATGCTGGGGACGTTACTCAGGACAGGGCTTCCCAGCCTGAGGATTGTGTGGTTTCTGGAGCTCCCCAGTAGGGACTGGTAGAGAGAACAAAGAGCAGTTCCTTACCCTTTATCAGAAGCATGTCTCTGCCTATATCTTGGTTACGACATAAATCTATGGGGACCTCTTTTTTTGCCAACAGTTTTCTGCAGGCATACTAGCCAAGCCTCAAAGTGAATTTCAATTACTTACTTACTGTTAGACTCCACTTAGCGTGCTGCTGCTGCAAGTTAAGAGACCTGAAAAAGTCTAACAACTGGAAAGAAGTTACTTTAGATGTATTAATTTTTCTTTTTCATTTTCTGCAAAGTAAACATTTTCTAAATGAGGTAGATTGATTACTACACTCTTAGCACCCATCCTTCATTTATCTTTAGTGAACTCGAGGATTGCACCTGAGCAGTAGCTGTGAGGCACTGTGTAGAGACCGCAATCACATGTGCATGTATTTTTGTATTCCTCAGTGGAGTCCACCAGCCCCAGTCTGCTAACCACTGACAACACTCTTGAGCGTTCCTTTTTCATCCGAATGAAATCTACTCTGACCAAACGAGGCGTGCACATCAAATCATCAGGATATAAGGTAAGCCGGGTTCTGGGAGTGGAGACATTTCTGTCTCGGCAATCCCAGGTAATTTGCATTGAGTTTGCCAGCTGCTTTGGGTCCATATAATTAACACAGGTGACCTTGAGCAGCCCATAAGGTCCTACTCACATTCTTGTCTCAAGGTGAGCTTCTTTCTACCTCCTGGTCACTTTAGACACTGCAGGCTCTCTAATGCCCCAAGGTCATGTCTTTTCTTAAAACACTGGTTAATAATAGACCAAGTACTTTAGCACCTGCTAGAAATTCACTCTGAATGAAAAAGCGAGCTAATTCACATCGGTCCTTAAGGTGAGGGTTGTAGAACTGCTGCTTTTCTCACTTCCCCTGTCAAATACCCGCTTTCTCTTTAGAGAAGTTGCTATTTTGTTATTGTTTTTTTCTCTTTAAAATAAAAGATTGCTCTTTAGAGAAAGATTGTCCAATCTAATAACATGGTGACCATCTAGACGTGTACATGCAGATAAGAAAATCATGTTGGATTCTAGAAACCTTAATTTTGAAATTAAAATTATTACACATTCAGTCATACCTTGGTACATAGGGAATAGTCAATGTACAAAGTATATGCTCTTCACCAGCAAAGACTAAAGTACAGAGTCAAGCTTTATTGCTATTATTTTTAAGGTTAAGGTTATAAAATTTTTCTAATCTCTAGAAATCCCAGCATTCAGTTACTACAGTAACATAAATTAAGACCTATGAAATTTGTGAAATGCCTTTGGCAACCTGAACCTTTCCAGTTTTCCAGCACACTAACTGATTTCTTCAACAATATGTAGTGCGTGTAGGAAGGCAAACAGGAAGAGAGTGAACCAGCAGTGTGGCCAGCAGAACCTCTCCCACTTTTAGACTTCGAACTCCAGACAACTCAGTTTTTTAGGGCGACCATCGCTTTGTTAGAGGGGATCATCAAGCCTTAAAACCTGTATGTAAGACATCAGGAGACTCGCAGCTGTATAAAGTCAGAGGAGGGCACCTTCTCTGACATTAATTCTTCAGAAAAAAAAGAAAAAGAAAGAAAGGAGGTGGGGAGGCAGAGCCTTCCAAGGGCGACCTTTAGCGCAGCTGTCCTACAGGCTGAAAGGCATGTGGTGCATAACCTTGACCTTTTCCAGTTGTAAAGTTCTAAAGTGGTGAGTGGGCAGCTCTGCCTGCAGTAGCTTCACCTTTTTGAGTCTTGTTGCAAAGATTCAAAGTACTGTAATTTGGGGAAAGTAAAACCTTTGTGCCTAAGACCTTACGACCATGTTGTATTTCCCTGTCTTACTGAACACTATGCATTTATTAGTTGTTAACTGTATAGCATTAGCAAGTTTGGACTTTTGTAACAGACTACAGATGTCAAGACTATTATTATTTTAATACCAGAACGAGGCATTCTTTACATTCCAGAGCTTAGGAGCCATGAGGTTTCCTTTCAATTCCTGCTTTTCTGTCTCAGCATCTTTCTTCACATTTTATGGCTTTTACTGACTTACAGAGGCGTACCCCTGGTGTAAGAAGTGAGATATGCTCTGAAAAAGCAATTGTTAGCATAATTCAGTGTCATTAGATAGTTTAATTTTTATTCTTTCATACTACAAACTAGAGGTTACAAAGCTTTGCACATTTTTGGATCTGCAAATAAAGCACATGTATAGGTAAAAACAAATGGAGAAAGAGTTTGTCTAGGCAAGAGCCCAAGTTATCTTGTGTTGTTTGTTTGATTTGCCATACAGGCACCTCAGTAAAACTGTTTTTCCTGCCTGACCTGAACTTAGACAAATGAATGTGTTATACCAACAGATCATCCATTCATTCAGAAAAGATTTATTGAGTTCCTACTATGGAACATGTTCTATATCCTGAAAGCCCAGCAATAAACAATAAAAAGTGCTGTCATGGTGCTTACATTCTAGCAGCAGGAGATGGACTATCACAAGTAAATAAAGAAGGTAATTTCAAAGAGTGCTGAATATTAAATAACAACAAGTAACATCAGGTAGTCCTACCGGTATGCTGGGCTTGATAGTTTACATATTTTAGCCTTCACAATAATCCGACAGAAAATATTCTTACTGTTTTCATTTTACAGATAAAGAAACTAAGGCTGAGAGTGTCTTTAGCATATACAATACCACATGCTGAATTAGCAGAACTTGAAACTGGGGAGTCTGGCTCCACATCCCATGCAGTTAACCACCAGGCTACGCCACTATTCAGAGTGAAGTGACAAGACAGGGTGTGATGGGAGCTGTGGAGAGCACTTAAGAGAGGAGGATCACAGAAAGTGATCCTATGAGGAAGTGACATGATTTATGAGTGATGAATGAAAAGAACCACCGTGGAAGAAAAGGAAGAAAAATGTTTATGAAGCAACTTGAGTTTAGGATTAAAGATAACATTGCTCCAAAAGGGGCCTCTGCGAAACAAAATATTTAAAAATGAAACCTTGAGCAAACAGGGCTGAAAAAAACTTAGAAGCTATTACAGACCCCATCGAACAATGTCATATTAATGAGCCCATACTCCTAACATATCCTGTCAATGAGTCTTTGTCACCAAGCGTGGAGGTGCACACCTGTAATCCCAGCACTCAGGAGGCTGAGGCAGGAGGATCTTTGCAAATTTGAGACCAGCCTGGGCTACAAAATGAGCTCAAGGCCAGCCTGACCTGCATAGTAAGACCCTATCTCAAAAAGACAAAAAAAAGTCTTTCTCAAGGTGCTATGAAAGGCTTTACCCATTGCCTTTTTCCTTTCACCGGAGCTACTACCTACAAGAATTGATTCATCTGCTGTCCCCTACTAAGATGACTCATGTAACAGACCCAGCCATTCCCCTCTCTTCCTCTGCAGTGAACGTCCCTCATTAATTAACCTTGTCTAGAAGTTAGTGGAAAAGCTGATGAGAACCTATGACGTTATATACCTGAATAACATCCCTGTGTATCTGTTCATTCTCAGTACATAAATCTAGCATCTTATAAAACATTCCAATAAAACTGATAATCACCCCACCACCACACAATAAACACAAATAAAAAGAAACAGCAATGATAATTTCTCTGTACTCTCAGTATTCCCTTTAATTTACTTCCACTGTATGCATCTTTCCTTTCTCTTAGTTACACACCCAACATGTTAAGCTTTGTCTTATGCAGGTCATTATATTTCTCTCCATTTTCTTCTATGACCATGGCACGTGGACTTTTCTTACTTTCTCCATCTGTTTATCTGTTGTTGTAATCCTCACTGACAGTAATCACAGGTACAAAAGTACCACTGATTAAACACTGACATGCACTATGCCAAATATTTTATACTCTTTTTTAAATCTGTAAGTCATTATTATTTAAAAATTTCCCCTCTACATTCTATTATCACGCCCATATTGCAGATAGAAAAACTGAGACCTTAATAGGTGAAATCCTTACTTAAGAGCTACTTATAGCTCTTAAGTAGCTACTGAGAAGCTAAACTTGAATCCAGGCAATTAGACTCCAGAGTTTTCCCTTTCCGCACCTCTGCTTCACTGCTTGTCGTTAAAGTTCAAGGAAAGGCTCAAGATGAGATGTACCTTAACTAACACATGAAAAGTTAATTTAAGCTTCTAAAAGAAAGAAAACTTTCTTGTCTAAGTGTTCAGTGTGCAGCTCACTGTATCCCACTGCACTAATGTATCAGTGCTTGGCAATTTCAGCGTGCCCAAGGAGTTACTGAGATTTACTTTCCTTTCCCGGACTCTCATGTCTGCTTGTGTACAGGCCGAGCACTGCTAATCCAAACATCCTAGACTATCACCACCATATGCTCCAAAGTCAGAAACTTCTGAGCACTGACTTAACACAAGTAGAAAATTCCACACCTGACCTCATGTGACAGGTCTTAAAAAACACTAAAAACATTCTATCAAACTGCTTTCCTGTGTATATAAGGTATATATGAAACATAAATGGATTTCCTATTCAAGCTTGAGTTGCATCCCTAAGATATTTCATTATATATGTGCAGATATTGCAAAATCGGAAACAACCATTTCAGATAAGAGATACTCACTGTGTACCTCATAACCAAGAATTCTAGCCAAAGGAGTGTCAATCCCCATCTGTTAATTGAAGCACAGAGTGTAATATAAATTGTTGTGGCTCAGTTTGCCACACACTCCATCCTTAGGAAAGTTCCCCTCTCTCATGAAGTTCCCCAGCTATGAGCTGACTTTCAGTTGTTTCCGTCTTCATTTACTTTGAAATCCACAGTAGTGTGTTATCTGGTCGGCCACTTTTTGTGCCGTAAGGGCTTCCCTGTTGTTTAGGTCTCTTTGTTGGTCACATATCTTTACATAACACAGTTCTCATTTAAATTGCCTTGCACCGGTATTGTGCCTTCTTGATTAGGGCTATGTGTGGAAGAACTTACTAGGTGTAACACATGGGGTAAAAGGAAATATGTAATCAGGGAAATTATAGAAGTGAAGACTAATTGGGGTCAACTCCTTAGCGCCTGTCTTTGGAGGGTAGTTTCCTTCCGGGTGGGACTTTCGGTTTTCTAATCTACTCTTAAATGCCCACCAGCACCACTGTTGTTTCTAGAGTAAATACTCCCCACACACTGTGATGTCCTAACTGAAATGACAGTAAAACAGTCTAGACTGGGAAATAACAAAGGAAAAAACACTGTCACATTTTATATGATGCTGAGAATGTCTCTGAACTCTTCAGGGGTGAAACCTGCAAATGCAAGGAGTTCCCACTGTGACGTGCTAACTCATTACTAAACAAAGATGTGCAAAGTCAGGATTATTCAAAGTAAAAATCCCTCACCTAGAATGACTTGAGTATGGATTTGCTAGGAGCTAAGTGTTCCACTAAGTGACTTCTGAAATCCTATCTAGTCTCCCTGTGGTATAAAAAGTCAGAAAAAAGAAAATACGGTAGTTGGTAAATTCACTGATTTGTTAGGATTTCTGATAAACCTCAGTTTTAATTACCTATAGCTAAACATGAAGTAACAAAAGCAATAAATTAGAGGGTGCAAGTTAGCTCTCACCTTATCTAAACACAAACAGTTGTCCTTTGAATTAGAAACATCTCTTGTTTGTTTTTAAAATTTTATATTTTTACCTGATCTGGGGCATGAGGTGCACACAGAATTTTAACAGTGATTTTCTTCAGTTTGGATGTCATAGATCTCTTTTAAAAGATTTGATAAAATCTATAGATCCTCTCCTAAAAGTAAATTTGTTGTGCTGCGGTAGGTTCTTAAATCCTTGAAGTTTATCCATTGATCTCAAGTTACAAAATCTTATCTAATATGATGATATCTTCAGTATTTTTTTAAAACTTAGCATATCTTATCCTTCATATTTCAACAATATTACAACAACTCTTTCCTACCTCATTTTTCCCTCCCATTTATTCATGAAGTATTAATATAAAAGTTCTATGCCAAAATGCCTCAAATCCTACACAGCAGAAGGATAAAACTCAGATTTACATTCTGATCTCCTTGTGCAAATAGGA
>NW_004955409.1:27138345-27200409 GCF_000276665.1 Chinchilla lanigera | reverse complement strand
ATATTATAGAATGTTATAGAAATATGGGAATATTATTTTTAAATTATATCTATAGTCAGGACAGTTATTTTCAGCAGACCTGGTCTTTTTCCCTGTTTACTTAGATATACATCACTAGAATTTTTGAAGTCCAAATTACAACGAGGTAAATTTAAAAAGTGAACGTTCTACATATGCAAATTTGGTCTTGATTGAATGTGTATATTAACAGGTCTCAAGATGATAGCAGAATAGCCAGAAATTATAACTATTTCAGTCATTTGGAGTCTTAGTTCTTAGTTTCATTTCCAGTAAGGTTCACAATATTAAAATATCCACCTTTGCTCCTTGTTCACCAGCCACATTAATGCACTGCCAAAAATCTGCCTGCATCTGTTGTCATTGCTGTAGTTTAATGCCTTGTTACAAATGTATTGTGAGAAATTCCCAAAGTGTCCTTCAGATTTTACTTCTCTGTTCAGTCCTGCCTCCAATTTCTTCCTAAAGCCTCAGCTATCATCTGCTTCTCTGCAGCTGCATTGTGGGTGGTTCATAATGCCAACATGTTGAAGCATCTGACCCTAGCTTAGCATTTCTATCACCACCTGTGTCATTCTTTCCCAGAATCCTTCCCCCCATGCTCTAGCTACATCATGCCAACCATCTTTCCTAAGATAGGTTAGTACAGTAATAGTGCTACAGTTTTGACCATGCTGTTTTCCTCTCCTACAGTGCCCTTCTATCACTCTGAAATGCCTTTTTTTGCCAGCATAGCACTATACAGATGTCACTTCTTTTTTTATTTTCTCAAATACATGTAAGTCAAATATCCCCTCTCCTCTGCATGAAAATATTATTTTAGTTGTTACTTATGCTTACTGTGCCTATTTTCAACAAACTCTGCCAACTCTCTTCTCCATTTTAAGAAGTACTTTCGTGTGACTTCAGAGTAACAAAATAATTATTTTAGCTAACTCTCTCTATTTTTCCAGTTTTGAAGGTAAATAAAACTGATGCACAGAAGCATAAATTGACTGATCTAAAGCCACATAAGTAATCAAAGGCAAGATTGAGAGAAACATCCAGATCTTCTTACCTCTAATACCACACTCTTTCCAATATACTCTGTTGGTTGCTGGGTACTTTTTTATTCTGCTTTGTCCCCTGCTGAATACAGTTGTCACTGAATAAATGTGGGTTGAAATGAATTGTATGTTCTTTCCTTCTGAGATACATATGAAAAATGTTGACAGTCTACATCCTATGGAGTACCACTAGATAGCTTGCTAGCTGACATCAGTGTCTTTTCAATGTGACCTTTGGAAGAGCTACAAACCCAAATGACCATATACTGTGATCTGGGTTTCGTTTCTCCACCTTGACTATAAAGGCATTGTAAATCTTCATCAATATCTTACCAAACTCAAAGTGCACCATATCTACCGTGTTCTCTCTGCCCATCAATTGAGGATTCCTTTCAGAAGAAAAGAAGTAGAGTTATATTAGCATCACATATTCATTCCAACTTCATATCAATTTCTGTTGACCACCATTTTCTTTCTAATTAAGTCATCTTTTGAGAGGTTGTTTTTTTTTTTTTTTTTTTTTTTTTTTTTTTGGGTTTTGGTTTTTTTTCTCTCGTTGCTAAGTCAAAATACCTGATACCCAAAATTAAGGAAGGAAAGGTTTATTTAGCTCAAAGTCTGTGGAGGTTTCAGTCCATGCTCAGCTGGCTCCAAGTCAGGGTGGCACATGGCAGAGGGCAATGTTCATGGCAGCAGGAAAATAGCAAAGAAACAAGAGCAAAAGGGAGGAGTGGCAGCAAGCAGCCTCTTCCTCTCCCTTAAATATGCAAACTCACTGCCTAGGGCAGTGCAGCACTCACACCCATAATCCTAGAAGCCCACCCCATGACTGCATGAGGATTTGAAGGGACATGCAGACACAAACCATAACACCTGGAGATTAACTTTTGGGGGACTCTTGAAAATTTGAATACTATTTGCCAGTATCTTACCTTGTGGGACAATTCCATAATTTCTCAGAGATTCAGAGATGGCTAACGATATGGGAAGTGTTGTCATTAGGAGCTAGCTCTTTCCTTTTCCAAGTGAGTATCTGTACACAGCAAGTTTTAGTTCAACCAGAGGCAGAGTGCTTCAGGGCATCACTGCTCAGCACCAGTGTGGTGACAATGTCATAGTAATCTTTCCCTGGTGATTTCTAAGACCCCCATACACTGAATTCATCAATCAGAAGTTGCTCTTTCTCCTAGACAAGTGTGGATATACTAGATGCCATCTAGATACTCCTTCCAAGCTGAGATGCACAGATGTACCAAGTGTCTGGACATATCAGTACTTCTCCTGAAGCTTTTGCTTCAGCTTTGTGTTGGCTTGAAATGATGAGTACAGTATTCCAAGCTGTGCAAAATGTAACTGTCTTGTCAAATCAACAGATGAATTTTCAGAGAGACCAAAAATTCTGTCAACCCATTCAGGCTTTCAAAGGCTATGCATTTATTGCCTTTCAATCAACCCAGACACCCAGAATAAATTGAAGGAGAAAAAACTTTCCAGGGTAGAATGTACAGGCAGAGGTTATCCTGATGAAAAATGCAAATAGAGGAGAGGACCAATAAAATCAAATTTTTTAAATCCTATTATCTCATTTTAGTCTCTACTCACCTCTGCACAATTGTCCATTACAACCTAGTTTCCAGTGTCATTTTAAATACAGCTGACATTGTTTCTGATCTTAAAGAATTTATTTCCCATTACCAAGGCATGACAGTAGTTCCTGCTTGGGATATGTCATTTCTGCTGGGACTAATCAGCTAGCTATTTTGCCAACTAGAGGCATAATCACTAGCCATTCTGTGAAGTGTCTATAAATTCTAAGTATGTTAGTGACTCCAACCCAAGTTCACTTACAGTTGCTTCATTTTCCATTGTACAGATTACAGAAAGAAAGTGGGAGAGGTAACAGCATGCATTCCTGACTAATGCTGTATCTTTGTAGGCTGGTTTCCTGAGTATCCACCACCTAAAAATAACAAAAGCAATAACCACTTTGAAAATGAGATCACCAACATAAAAAGTAATGACCTTTTTTGTATATAATATTGTTAATACCCTTCAAAAAGTTAATATTTTTATAAGTATATTCTCAATCTGATAGATTTGCTTATATAAGTATTCTTCTAATGAGATGTTGGCCCATTGAAATTAATTTTATTTTTTAAATGACTTATGAACTAAAAAGTAAACAAACACAAGCACAGTTCATCATTCATTCCAGGTCTGGTAATCTGATATGCTGAAATGCCCTAAAAAATGACATCAATATCCCACAATTTCTGTTTTTCTCCAGTCCTCTCAAGTACAGATTGCTTAACTCTAAAAATTTTCAGGGTTTCCAGGTACATGACCCTGTTTGGCCCTTATTAATTCAAAAGCACTGTACCAAAGAGTGGTAAATGCAGAGGCTCTGACTTCAGGTACCCAAGGATTTTGGACAGCCTTGCATTCCTGGTTCTTTGACTTTAAGTAAGTTATTTAGCTTCTTTATGTATCTATTTCCTGTCTTTTAAAGTATAACCACCAGGAGAACCACCCTCCTTCATAAGGCTACTTTGAAATAAAGTGAAGTAATTCAGGTAAAGCACCTATCACAATGCCTGGTCTATCATGAGCACATCATACGTGATTTCATGTGAAGTATTTTCAGAACTCATATTGTAAGTCTGATAAAGATGAATCTAAACTATCCAAAACCTTAACATCCTGCCTCTATCTATGCACCCTTAACTATGGGAAAGTAGTATTTCATCAGCAATATTTCAGATTATCTCCTGGAAGTTACATGAGCTCTAGAATAAGAAATGATTTCTTCTGAATATAGAAAATGCATTTATTTCTGGGAACTTTCTCCTTGCTTTAGTGTCCTGAATATTGATTTGATTATAAGGGACAAAATACGAATGAAATACGTCATCTGTCCCTTTAATAAAAGAAGCACATACCAAATGGTTTTCTTTGGAATTGATTTAGCGTCACAGCCAGACTAACATTGCCCTTTAATGTAAGAAATGAAGCAGGGGAGGGCTGACCTGATGTTGTTGATTTCTGGAATAAATGAGATGTCCAGGTTTCTGTGGACCATAAGCCTCTGGGTTTGGTAGGAACATCTATAACATCTCTTAAGCCCTGCAGGGAAGGCTGACTACCACTGTGGCTTTAGTTCTGCTGTGTCTCTCTAGATGCCACTTGGAGGAGATTCTATTCACTCATCCCAAGCAGAGGAAAAGGGTCAGGACTCTGGAGTTCACATCTGTTCATATGGTGACTTCTATATATGCTTCATCTACAACCTCAAGAGTCGAGGAGTCAATCATGTCTTTCCCATCTCTTTATGAATGTCCTTGCTAAGCTCCACCATTGCTAGAAGAATATCCTCATCACAAAGTTCTTTGAGACTCTTATTTTAACAAAAGAATCATCTGAGTAATGAGTTCATTGCCCTTTATAGTAATATTCAAGAGAGAAGCTTTAGGTGGCTTCCTTGCTCTCTCTCTCTCTCTCTCTCTTCCTCCCTCTCTCTCTGTCTCTCCCCTCTCTCCTTCCCTCTCCTCCTCCTCCCCCCTCTACTTCTCCCTCCCTCCTCCTCCCTCTCACTCCCTCTCCCTTTCTCTGGACTAACAGAAGACAAAAGATATCTCTAAGCTTCTATGATGGAAACATCACCCCCCCAGCTCATAGTTGAATATTGTCTATAGAAACAACTAATACGTAAACAGTCATTTGACTACAAGTCAAGGAATAGCAGCATTTATATCTTCCTTTACCTGGCCCTTTACACCTGGCATTTATTCTTCCTGGAGTGTTTATTATCCTTAGGGATTTCTCTGAATCACACCTGTATCTCACTGAGATTTCTGCTCCAGCATTACTTCCCTCATCTTCTATCAAAAACAGTTCAGGTATATCCTTTGAATCTGTTTATCTGCTCTATCCATGACCTCATAGCACTTAACACAACCTGATGCTACTTTATATATTTATTTGTGTACTATTCTCTCCTTCACTACAATAGTAAGCTAAAGTTCTTAGAATTATTTCAGGCATAGAGTGGACATTAAATAAAAATTCATTTTTGAAAAGCGAATGAATTTATAAATATTGTACATGATTTGTACCAAGGCTAGAACATATTCCTTCTTTGGGACAGAGTTCTGGTTCCTTTAAAGGGAGTTTAGTGATGAGAATGTGCATCCAGTGAAGTTATAAGATTACTTTTACCTTCCAGGTCCTGCTGGTTGTATAGGTTGAGATTTTCCTCCTTTTGCTTTTAAAATGGCTACACTAATGGTTGACACATTCTCTCACGTGCTATCATACTCATTTTTTTAAAAATCAACATATATTTAATTTGTACCCCACTTGTACCCAGTTCTAGTGGCTAGAGCTCTAGAAGCACAATCAAGAGACACTTGATTATTACTTAGTAGTTTTGAATATATTTAATAGTCCTCAACAGCCCCTTCTCAACTGTCCCTCAAACTCATGACTCCTTGTAGAAGTCATGGAAACAGAGAGGCTTAACAGAGGCACATCTGTTGGGGAGTTTTACAGTTCTATTCCGCTGCCAACGCTTTGTTTCTCATTTGATCTGTGATGGTGGGCAGCCAGCCTGATTATTGGTGCTTCTGTTTCCTCCATAAAAACAAGGTAAACAATAGGGCTTGCCTTTGATACTCACTAGTCACTGATGATTGAAGTTGCATTGAAATTTTTTAACTCTTTGAGAGACTTTAGAGAACTTGTGTACCTTGTCCTTAGAGAGACTGTGGGTAGCATGAAGCCACTCAGACTCTGGAAAATCAATCTAGTTCATACAGTGAGGACAAAAATAAAATGGTGACTTGAGAGGAATAGTCCTGCCTTATTTCATGAGATGTGTCAAATTTCTTTTCTGCATTTACTTTAACACAATATACATTAACACTTCTCTGTATCCCAGTAACATATAACATCACGTGCTTGTTAAATTTATCTATTTTTGTCTTTAGTTTCTTTGCATTTGGCTTATTGTTGAATACCTATGCTAGCATTTTATGAAGCGGTTTTACATTTCCAGTTGATAGGACCTAAAACTTTAAAAGCACAATCTAGAGACACTTGATTATTATATGGCCTGGAGTACCTCTACATGTGGCTAAAACCGGGTAGATGCTTTTTTACCATCAGTGGAATTAACAATAATCATTAAACTCCTCCAAGGAAATGCTATGGAAATGTAAAACATTGTTATTAACTTGTAGACTTATTAAGAACTAATACCTTCTCTATGGAATCTGTCTTTTTTGTCTTTTCATTGGAAAGGTATGAAAAGTGATGCAGTTTGCCCAGTGTCCCATAATGGCCAGATCCCAAGCACCTTGGCACAGTGCAGAAACATTAATTTCTGTGGGACTGAACTCTAGGACATAAAAGTGATGATGCCTAGCACCTCCAGGCCCCCGAGCGCTCAGAGAACTCTGTTGGTGAACCATGGTAAACTAAAACCCAAAAGTATACATGGGTTGACAGTAAGGCACTCAGTAGGTGAAAAAGGTTCGAAGCTTAGAAAGAGCAAACCATACTGTCACGTCCCATAAAGAGCTGGAAGACTGCTAAGCCCAGAGGGCCCTTGAGCAGTCTTCCTCCCCACACAGTGGAGATGTGCCACAGGAGCCCATAAGACATTTTGTCCCCAAAAGCATCTTTTCCCTTTTGCATTCCCAAGTCACACCTCCTAATCATACCAGCCAGTCCTAAAATTTTTAAAAGGCTGGAACTCTGCTAGTGAAAATTCATAGGCACCTGCTCTTGATTTACTTCCTGCTTAGAATAATTTTACACAGCTGTGATACCGCAGAATTACTCTGTTCAAAGTACCAAACAGTGGGGCTCAGTTAAGAATGGATATACTGGGCATTTAGATTGTAACAATTTCAGCTATTCCTTTTTTTTCCCAGTATCATTAGTAATCTGTCATTCTAATAATAGTAATTCCCTTTCGACATCATGAAGGTAAGAAGAAACTGTCATTGACATCAAAAACGAGGTGATATTGCAGCAGTATTATTTCACTGAAGATAAAATGGAAAGCTTTATTACTCTCTGTGCCTTAAAGAAAACTGAACAAGGCATATGTTGACCCTAGAGCTTATCTACTTCAGTTCCTTCCAGCCTGATATGAAATAACTAATTTTAATTGTTGCAACTACTTTCAGAATATAGCTTTTCCCCCAAAGCTTTTTACCCATATACTGGGAACTTTTAAAATATGCTTTATCCATTTATAAGAACCTGAAAAAACAAAAGTCCAATGTAACCAAGAATGATTTATAATTTTCACTCTTCAACATCACCTTTTGTTGGAAGTATTTAGGAACTGATTTCACTGAATCATGTAGTCAGTACTGACTGTGCACCAGTGTGCATTTCACGCTCCCCTGGGCGCTAGGAAGACAAAGGTGGATACAATCACATCTTTGGCCCAAGGAGCAGAGTCTATAATCAGGCAGATGCACAAAGACATGACTCTGAGAGAATATGATATGTGCGGAGGTGGAGGAGTGCTTGGGGGCAGGAGGATGAAGTAAATCTGTGGTGGAAATGGAGAGGATCTCAAGGACGCATCATTTTAGCCAGCTCTGAAAGGACAGGCTAACCCTGAGGAGATACTGGAGTAGGGAACTCCACAGCAGGAACACCAGCAGCACAGAGATGACGGCAGTCAGTGCATGGAACAGCAGGGACTCAGTGCTGTAGGAGCGGAGACATCTGCGCTGGTTCGGCCAGTGGAGACAGGAGCAGGCACTGTCATGTCATGCAAGCCCACCCCCATCAGATAATCAGGGTTTAGGATAACAAGGATGGAAATTCCAAGGATTTGTTAGATTAATTTTTAGAAAAAGAGCATGATTCTTTCACAAGGAGACCATGAAAGTTGTACTTAGCCTACAAGATAAAAGAGTAAGTATGTAGATTTAAATAAGTCATTCGAAAATTCCTTTTAGAATTTTCTCAGTTTATTTTTTCCTTCTGCCAATCTACCAAAACTACAGGTTTTTTTCCTCAATGTTAAATTGCTCATGTGGACATTCTGAGAGGACTATGACCTTCCTAGAATCAAGGGATGGGTGGGGGATGAAATTCAGAGGCATTGACATGTCGGGGTTATAAAATGAATTGAAGTGGGAAGCAAACCCCGAGCTCAGTCGTCTGAGTACGTGGTCTATACACCTGGATTCTCGGAATCAGCTCTGTAGTGGGCTCGAGGAAACAAAGCCTACATTTCAAGTAGCCTAAATTTCTCCTTAGATAAACTACTTGGTAAAATGACAGTCTTTAAAGATGACTTCTTTTCTCATTAGAAAAAGTATGAGAACTTCACTCACTTACTTCTAATTTTTGTTGACTAGTCAACCTTTAGACTAGTTATAGCAATCTTTGTAAACAGTGCCATCTGAGCGAGCACCCACTCCCTTTGTTCCAGTCATGCTTACTTATAACTCATCTGTAGTTAAACAATGCTCACATGAACAGTGAGTGATGACCTGAAATATCAGTTTTACAACTGCACAAATATTCAACCCTATAAATGAGATTTTTAGAAAATCAAACACAGTATATACATCCTGTACTTTTAATCTTTCCTTCTCCCCAGAAAATAAATTTTTATATTCTCAGATTGAATGCTTAATTATTTCTTTGGACAAATTTTTAACAAAATTAAAAATGAGATATCTCCACTTCTCACTATTTTTGCAGTGTCTGTGCAGGCTTTATCTTCTATCAAAGATAGTAAGAGACTCTGGTGTTTTGTGTTGCGTGTCACTAGCTGAGTTGCTTTTTATCTGCTTGGCTTTATTTATTTTTCTCTTTCAAACATCTTTTTCTTCTCCAGATAATCAATGTCTCAATTGCTTTCAAACACATCTACTTCTGGTGTAACCCCATGGACTCCACTCCTAAACCAAGCAAGTGCCATTTAAGAGTAGATCTTTTTGTTTAAGTCAGCTCTCATGATTGAAGGGAAAATCACATTCCCGGTTGGCTCTTAGCACTTTTTCATTACCATACGAGAGGCTAGAAAATTGAACTGGACACAAATGGGTTTGGGTGCGTGTTTGGTTTCTTTGCATGTACTAAAGCAACACAGATCTGATACACAATAAACAAACATGCATTATGGGTTGTTTTCAGTCACTTTATAGACATATGCATTCATAAATTTTGAAACGGTTGTAAGAAGCAGACTTTGATGGGACCAAACTCACAGACGAGCTTTCGATCACTGGAGGAACCACAGTCTAACTTTATGTTGACAATTTATCAGCCCTTCTCCGCCAAGGAAAATTGTTTTTTAGTGCTTGCCTATTAGCAATCACATGCATAATATGAAATTGAGTTTTGGGGAGGACGGTCTACCATCTGTCTTTCTGATTTTTTTTCAGTGTTTCATGCTCAAGTTCAATTCTCTGTGTATCAGAATACTGCAAAATAGGTTTCACCCATAATATGGGCACTTAGCAAGAAAAATGAGCCCGATACAAATGCAATCTTTTAACTTGTAGACTTTTAAAAAGAAAAAGCATTGATACCCCAATCTAAACATTACCTTTTCAGTGTACTTCAAATTCTGCCTGCCTGTCGAAGCCAACTTGGTGTGGCTGGTTCTTTGTAAAGAATAGTTCATTAGTGTCCTTCAAGAAGTGTTAACACATTGTCACAAGAATAAAAAATTTAAAGAGAAAGCGGAATGCAATGTGAGGTTAAGGAAATGGAGCTCTAAAGGGCCTATGTAAAGAATGAAAAAGATGTATATAATTCCCTTTCCAAGTTCCAGTATGCTAAGTTTTTTATCAATAACATTGTTTTCTGCAAAAATACCTGCCTCAGGAAAAATGTCTCTGTTGCTGTCAGGATTATATTTCTCAAAATATATTAAAATGATTCTGTTAAATTGATTTAAAAAAAAAAAATACCTTCTACAGTGTAGAAGGATTGCTCAGGAGAACATTCCCAAGCCTTTCATGTGTAACTGCATTTGTGTGGCAGGGCATTTATTGTGCTATAAATTCCATCCCTGATTTTGGCCAGTTCAGATTGATTCTGCAGTAACTGTAAATAATGAACCTTCCACAGCCAAAGAGGGGGAGCAAGAGAGGAGGAGTCAACACACTCATGGCTATGGGGATACAAACTGTAGGGTTCATTTAGTCATAGCTTTTATCAGATCATGCAGCCCATACCCTATAAAGCAGGAAAATATATTCAGAAAATTCTGCAGGCTCCTTGATCTGACTTCGGCAGCTACAACAGGAGAATCCAATGAAAATGTTTATTGAGGGAAAGAAGTGATTTGTTTTTCCCTGAAGCTTTACTTCCTGTATTTGTTCCCACTCATCTCCCTACAACCTAAAGTGAGTGCAAATGTCCATGCCGCAAAAGCGACAAATACAGAGTTCTCCTTCCCTAGGTGCTGTAGTTTACATCTCATATGTGCCCTGCAGGCCCATGTATTCAAGGCTTAATCCCCAGAATGGAGCTACTGAGGAGGCAGAACCATAAGAGATAGGTCCCAGTGGGAGGTCTTTAGGTCTTTCAGGTATGCCTTTGAAGGGGACTATGGGACTCCTGGGCTCTCCTTGCTCTTTCTTTTGCTTCCTGGCCATGAGGTGAGCAGTTTTGATTTGCCACACACTCCTGTCATGATGTACCACCACAGGTCCAAAGCAGTAGTGCTACCTGATCGTGGACAGAAACCTCTAAAACTGTGAGCCAAAACAGACCTTTTCTCTCAATAAAATGATGATTCAGATATTTTGTTCAGTGACAGAAAGCTGACTACCACACTAAGGAAACTTGGGATCTCCCAGTTCCTAGTGCCTAGGGCTGAATGGACTCTCTGCCCAGAAGAGGCACCCAAGGGGTTGAGTTATAATAATTCTCTGCTCAAAAGGTACAGAGGTAATATAGGCTGAAGAATAAAAGCCCACGAGATGGAGGGATAGGGAAGGGAGTGGAAGGGAAGGGGATGTAGAAAAAATTACGATGTGTTACAAATGTGTACCAGTTCCCCAGGATGAACGCAGTCATTATGTGCTACAATCATGTGCTGATAAAAATAAATTTTAAAAAATATATTCTGTTCAGACATTTGTAAAGAGGCAAGTTAGTTACCATGAAGCAGTTAATTCCTGAGCCTATTAAGAAAGTAAGGTAACTAGTGAGGAACAGCAGGAGGAGCACCCCCTCAGAGGCACCCATGACACCTGAAGTGACTGGAGAAGAACCAGGTGAATGAACGAGGCTGAGGCAACCACAGTAAATCAGTACATCCATTATTGGAGGGTTTGTTCCTGGTATTCTTCAAAATCGAGCACTATGGAAATAGGCAAAGTATAAGAAATGCAATTGAGTACAATCTGGGATCATAGATATCAACAGAAATGGAATAGAATGAGTCTTTGGGCAGAAAGTGAGAGGGGGAATATGGAAAGGAACAACACAAAAAAACCTTATTTAATACATTTCACGTACTAGGGAGGCCAAGAAAGTGCTTGTTTCATTACTGCCAGCTTCCTCTGCTCTCTGAGCTGAATGCTTAGAAACAGGCAGTGGGGTGAGGCCAGGTGCAAAGCGTTGGCTCTGTGGCAGCAGTGTGCATTTAGGGAACATAGTCTTGTGGAATGTGGGTGGGCAGCATTTCATGTCATCTGGGATTTGTTTCTTCCTCCCCATTGCACTGATTTTTCAAGAAGATGGAGTATAAACACACAATTCATCTTAGAGAACGGCAGAGCCTCTTTGCTGTCCTTTTGTCCCCAAGAATGAATACCACAAATTCTTCCTAGAGTTCTCTCTTTTGTTCTTCTCCTTCTCCCTCTATACAATCATGGACTAGTGGAGCTAAAAGGTCTGTGAATGTAGTATTTGACTGTTGGGGAGTAAAACTGATGTAATGGACCACTTAGGGTCTCTTTCAGCATGCATCTCTCAGCCAAGAGTCACCTGTAATCCCAGCACTTGGGAAGCAGAGGCCGGAGGGTTGCTGAAAGCTCAAGGCCAGCCTGGACTACATAGTGAGTTAAAGGCCAGCTTGCACTACATAACAAGACTCTGTCTCAAAACTAACAAAAAAATAAAAGAAAAGAAGAAGAGAGACAGAAAGGACAAAAGAAAAGAGAAAAAATTACATTTCTCATTAAAGTAATTGCCATGAAGTGTTTCATAGACAAGACCATAGATCCAGCAGGCAAGTCTTTAGGTACAAACAATGAGAATCAGCCAAACACGGGAGCCATGGTCCCTCACAGCGGGCACACACTGAATAACACAAGCATGGTGCCAGGCCCAGAGTAGACATTTCTGTTCCAAAGGAAAACTGGCCTGTGTGCCACAGCTGCAGAGTCCTGCCTTAAATCCTATCTTAATGGGGAGGGGGATAATGAGTTTTTCAAGTCTGTGGAGAATTTTAGCTCCTACCATAAAGAACTTACTTCCAAACAGTGTCTAAAGCTTCTACAGTGAGCCACAGCACATAAGGTACCTCTAATTCAGTGCAATCTGTTATTTCTAATAGTCATGCTGGAATTTGAACATGTCATTTAGAAAACTAGAATTATTAAGGGAGTGGAAAAGTTAGTGAACTTCCAGAACTGGTTGGGGTATCTTCTAGGGGTCAAAGAGAAATATAAAATGGGCCTAGGACAAAGAGAAGCATGTTTATACACCCTTCCAAAATTAGGTAATTTTGTAGGCATATTTATGACCAGTTAAGGCTACCTCAGGGTCACTTGGTGAGTCACATAAAAATTGACCAGTAATTGAATAACAAAATATTTGCACAGAACTTGACTCACACCTATCCTTGGAATATTCTACCTCTATGGAGCCACCAAACAAAAATTCCTAAAAGCTATAAATTATGAAGAGCTGAAATTAATATATTTATATGTATACTAATAAAAATGACATCAATGACATTTTGGGCATCTTGGTAAAACATAAAGAATCCTGGCCTTAAAATCAACAGATGTAGTTTTTTGTTCTGGTTGTGCTATTCGCTGTTTATTTGACAGTGAGGAAGTATTTCACCAGCCCGAGACTCTTGAAAAGGAGTAACAGCACCTCTTCTGAAACATCATAGAGTTATTATGAGGTTAATGTTAGCTATGATGAGTGAAAATAAGTGACTGTGACTGCCCAATTTTATATTGGATTATAACTGTAATGCCTAAGACTTTAGCATTTTAGACAGTATTGGTTTAGCTTATGTTTATCATTAGGAATTGATCTCTCCCTCATTTTATTTCTGATCTTGGAGCATTTGGTTTTGTGAAGAAAAACTGTTTTTAATAGAGTTGTTCAGATTATCCATTTCTGAAGAGAGCAAAGGCAGAAAGCATATTCCTAAAATAAGAGACAGAAAATGGGGGAAGTTATCACTATAGCCCTGTTACCTTAGTAGAGTCTGTGGGTTGCCTCGGGTTAAAAGATTACTCAGAAGCATCCATGAATCCAGGTTGATGGGGTTAGGCCACACAATGGACCTGGGACACCAGGGACCTCTTGGGGATCTCTGTCATTGCTGCTCACTTTGGTTAATGTTAAAGATTAGGCAAAGAGTGTTAATATTATCTAACCTTGAATTGATATTTTATTATTAGTGATTGAAACTGTATGTCTACCTCATTGAAATTTATCCGTAATAAAGTAATCCATTACCAGAATCTGCAATTAGTACTATAGAGACTTTATGTTCCTAGAGGTAGAAATAGTGCAAGTATTCTCTTCAGTATCCAGATGAGCCATGCATATCCACTATACTATTCAGCTCACTGGACATTTTCTGTAGTTCCAACAGGGTGGCTTCTTCAAGTTTCCATTTGTGCTCAAAGAATAACTACCCTCCAAGAAGAATCCTACTAATTTTAAAAAAATTTTAAAGGCAAATCCATTTTAGAAGGTTTTTGAGCTAGAAGAGGGAGCTGAACATTTTCTGACTGCTCAGATGGATCAAAATAAGAATCGAGACTGGCAGGCGATGCACAGCAGACTGTGAAAAAGAGCACTGAACTCGAGGAACATCAAACCTGTATTGTAGCTGTGTAATCACAACAAAACACTTCATCTCTCTTAGTCTCCAGTTCCTTATTTCTGTGATAGAGACACTAATATAGAGACACTGCTTTACCTGCCTCAGAGGCTATTGTAAGAATCAAAGGAAATAAAGTTAGAACTTTGTGAGTTCTCACACAGTAGATACAAGTAGAGCACCCACGTAGCCTGTCATCTTCCCATAGTCTGGGTCCTGTGAGGTGTACATAGAGGTAAAAGACACATTTTTTCCTTAAGGACAAAAGCAGAGACAGGAAAGAACTATACCTGGTAGTGAATACCTCATGAGATTGGGTGGGAGAAACAAATAGTAGAAATTGAAAGGGAAGAGGGAAGCTTTGGGCTAGAGTGGCCAGAAGGAATAGGAATTCAGTGTAGACATTTAAAAATAATATCCCATTTCAGAATCATTCAAGATTCTTTAATAGTGAGAATGACAGTGATAGTATTTTATATCTGCATAGTCCTAGACCTTTACAGACTATTCTGAATTTCACTGTTTCATTTGGTTCTTGCAAAGTCTGCAAGATAAGGATGGAAAGGATTATTATCCCTACTTGACACATGGAAAACAGGTTAAGAGAGCTCAAAGTGTTGTTCCAAAGTTACACATACACAAAGCCAAAAGGGAGATCCTATCACTTGGTCTGCTTCCTTTAGTATGAAGATACTTTAGGAAGATAAATCTGGCTGTAAAATGCAGAATAGACCAGAGTAGAGAAAAATAAGAAGCCAAGCTGAGCGCATAACTCAGTGGTAGAGCACATGCTTAGCAAGCACAATACCCTGGATTCAACCCCAGCACCAACAAGAAAAAATAGGGAGATGCTAGTTAGGAAGCTGCCAACCACATGGTCCGGATGTGATTTTTCAATAGTCTGTATTACATTAAGGGTATTTGGAACTGATGTGATGTCAAAAGGAAGAGACATGGTAAAGGAAGAGTTCCCAGGTCTCAATTATTGGACCAGGGATGTACAAGGTAGAAAATAAAACTGAGGGGCTGGGGATTTAGCTCAGCGGCAAAGCGCCTGCCTGGCAAGTGCAAGGTCGTGAGTTCGGTTCCCGGTACCGGAGAAAAGAAAAAAAAATAAATAAATAAAAAATAAAACTGAGTCTGAGCTGGGTGTGGTAAATACAGGTGCTCAGGAGGCTCATGCAGGAGGATTGCAAGTGTGAAGACAGCCTGGGCAATTTAGCAAGACCGTGTCAAAACAGAAAAATAGAAAGGGCTGGGTACTCCCTGGGTTCAGATCTTTTCTACCCACCTTTATTCTTCATCCTCATCTGGACAGGGTATTGGCCATTTCTGTTATTTGCCTTTCCATTATATCTCTGATCACACTCTAATTAGATACAGGTAGATAAACTGTGAGCTCCTTCACAGTTATCATAGCCCCAGAGTCCAGCACAGAGAAGTGCCTCATAAAGATAAAACATTGGTTGGTTGATTGATTCACTGACTGATTGACTGATTGATTGCCCTCAGAATTTTCTTTCCCTAAATCTCAGATCAAGTCATATAACCTTGCATAAGAATTCTTCAGTGGTTCCCTTTTGTCTATAAAATAAAGTCACAGTTCCTGTGTAAAGCATTCCACAGCCCATCCAGCTTCACATACTGCAGCCTTTCCCCTCTGTCATCTGTCTACACTCCTCTCGATTTCAGAACACAAAATATAGTTTCACATCTCTGTGCTTTTGCTTATTTGTCCAACCTAAAAGCCCAGCTGTCCTATTCTCTCATAAAAATTCTGCCCAAATGCTGCCTCTTCAAGGAGAGCCCTTCTGCTGTGCCTGGTCAGGCCCATCCCCTCTTCACTTCTCTCTGCCCGCACCCACCTGGGTCTCATTCAGGGATCAGCTTCCATGTCCCTCCCCCAAACAACTTTGCTTTTGTAAGGCCTTCTACCCTGTTAGCTCCTAGGAATGGTTCAATCAAGGGGAAATAAAGAAAACCGGCAAAAGAGCTGCTTAGGAAGAAGTTATGTCCTCTTACGAAATGTACTCCTTTTCTGCACATCTTTCTCAGTAAGAATCATTTAAACATTGCATATTTATACAAAGGAACTTCTTCGCTTTCTCTGCCTATTAAGTGAAGGTGCAAAATTGTTTTACTTTAATATCCAGGCTTCTTTCTTATTCCTTACTCAGCTGAAAAAATTCACTCAAACAAAAAGAAGAAACTGACATATTTTGGATTGACAGATGTCAAGGGACACTACCATCTAATTTCCTTGTTGATTAATTTGAAGGTAATTTCCGGGTAACCCAGGATTCCAAAAATGTATTTTAAGTGGCATGTTGGTAAAAGAAAATTAATTTCTCTGCATTAAACTTGCCAGCATTTGAATTAATTGCATGAGCATAACAATCAATTAATAAATGTTAAGCAAACAAGGGAAAATCGGTCAATTAAAAATGACAAAATTGATTCCAAGGGTAGATAAACCAAAAGATTGTCATAATGCTCATTTCTAAGTTTCGATATCCTGCCTCTTTACAATCTACCTCCCAGTTCTCTGCACAGCATTCAAATTGCTAAAGCTTTATTATAATTTCTTATAAATAAATTACTACCTGAGCCCTCCTCGCTGCTTTGTCAGGATTAAGGAAACCAAACAAAAGCAGCAGTCCTCCAGCAGCTACCAGGAGAAGGTCATTGCTTTGGGAAGGTGTGCAGAAGTGTTGTCAAAAGGGGAGCCTTTGCAAAGTGGACCCACTTTCTCTACATACTGTATGTACTAGTACCTTCTGCCAGAGGGAGCACTATATTTGCCTTTCTGCTTCTTGACCCAAACACAGGTGCCTTCCAGAAAGACCAAGCAGAAATGGGAAATTGCAGAGCCTAGAGAGTGTGTGTATCTTCTTGCAGCATTGAAAGGGAAGCTTCTTAAAAGTGATGCCCCAACTTTTATATCTGAGATTAAGCATGACTTGGGATGAATGAATTACTCTCCGGCTCTCTGCTTTTGTTTCTTGGGGTTTCTCTTTCTTTTTCTTTTTCTTTTTCATCGCTGGGATTGAATCCAAAGCCTCACACGTGCTAGGCAAATACTCTGCCACTGAGCTACACATACCCCCGGCTCCCTACTCTGGATTTTGATATATGTTCCCACACTTTTTTTTTTCTTCCAGTACCGGGAGTCGAACTCACAACCTTGCACTTGCCAGGCAAGTGCTGTGCTGCTTAGCTAAATCCCCAGCCCCGATGTTCCCACACTTGAAAAGAGAGGTGTTTTTTAAATGATGTCTAAAGAAAGTATATGAAAAATAAAATTTGTCTAGTGAAAATATCTCAGGGAGGGCCACATAATTTTATTACTGTGAAACATATTGTTTTCCTCGCCCACCTCCTCTACTTGTCTTTAGTCCTGACTCCATAGTGTTTTATCAGAAAATATATTATTTGTTGGCTCAGATGTGGATTTTTAAAAATCCAAGATGGCAGCACGCATATTATTCATTTCCCTCCCTTGGCAGGGCTTTTTACTACAATGGATATGTATAAAATTTCTGGACCTATTCTATTGTAGCATACAGATCATTGCATAATGTTTGGGGAAATACTGACACTGAAAAAGGACACATAAACTTCTGTATCTTCACTTGAACACTGACAATTTCCCAATCATAACAAAACCAAAACAAAACCCACCCCTGGAGCCCTCTGCCAATCCTTTCTATCTCAGTAAGTGGCACTGTACTCCATCCTAGGGCTCTGGATGGAGTGTAGGCACATCCTTCCACTTTACTCTTTACCTCAGATCCCATATTTAAAACATCAGAAACTGTACCTTTATGCTGATCCAACACGTGACTGTGTAGCACCATATCCTCCTGAGCTACCATCTTCCCCCTCACCTGGACCTCTATGGAAACTTCCTACTGGCCTTCCTGATTTCACCTGGGCCTTCAGCACAGACATTTAAACCAACCAGAAACACTTGTGGTATCTCATCGTTCCCATTGTGTCTGCCTTTTTCCATCACTGTATCATGAGGGTCTGGACAGTGCCTGACAAAAGGTTAATCTCAGGGATATTTCTGAAGAACTGAAATTATGTAATTTGGATTAGGTACACAAAATGATGCATGAACATTTTAGACGCTTGAAAAGCATTATCTGACCATAGAAAGATTAGGAATGAATAAAACACCTGCCCCTTGAATCTGAGTAATTCACATATAGTACCTGCCAATCAACTGCTCCCCTCACCCCTCCTTTCAAAAGTACTGTGCAGAGAGAATGGGTGAGTAGAGTTTACTGCCCAAAGCTTCTCCTTTGAGAGTTGATCATCTGCTTAAATCAAGTAGGAGTAAAAAAAAAATGTCATGTTGATTCTAGTTGTTTTAAACAGTTGCATCTTCACTTGGCAGTCATGATAGCACAAGTTGCTCCCAACAATCAAAAGAATCATTACTTACTTTGCTAATATCCCAGCAAAATAGCACAAGATGTGATATTTTGGCACTAATGAGGTTGTGCCCGAAGAAGTGTGATTTTAATTATGATAGATTTGGAGAATCTATTGCAAAACTGCAGGAAAACAGCATGCTCTACCCAATTTCGGGGAAAGTACATTAATATCCCATGTTTTTGTTTTATTTAGTCCTGGCTGGCTGTGCAGAGAATCACCTAAGGTGATAGCAGGGTTAGTAGGGACCACATCAAATAGAACCCTAGAAAGAATTTTATTTTCTCCTCCCATACTACGGATGGGGACTGCACTACCAAGAAATATTTGTATAGAGTTGTCTTGCAAGCTTATGAGATTGATTTCCTTGGCCGCTCACAGTTCTGATGGCAAGACCACCTTTCCAGCAACTTCCAGCCTTTGAACATTGAAATACACTATTGTAGTCCACTGGCTCCTAATGCCTTTCCAGCACAGGTGGTGGAGAGGGTTTCTGCAGCACTGCACTTCATTCCAAAGACTGATCTAAGTTGGGTCTGAAAGCTCCTGGTAGAAGTCTGCATATGAGCAGTGTTGCTGATTTCTTCATTAGAACCCTGTGCGCTTCAAGAGCCATATGCTTTCAAGTTTCTTTAAATGGTATTAGGGAAAAATATCCTCAAGGCATTATTTTTAAAGGGGACTTCAAACGTTCCCCAAGAAAAAAAAAATATAGCACGTTTGAACTCCAGGGGGTTGCAGGAGAAATCTTACTGAGCAAGACTGTAAAAACGGAGCCATCTTTTCAGTTTCAGGGTAAAGAAAGTGTTGGTCACAATCAGGGATAAATTTGAAAAGTGGATAGAGAAAGATGCAGAAAATCTCCAAATCCTTGAATCCTTACCATAAAATAGCAAAGAAGGAGATGACTTAAGGAAATTTTATAATAAAGAGTTTTCAATTTTCTGTTTGATAGAATAAAGAGAATTGAACACTCTCCCCATAACTTGCAGAATGCAGAAGTCTATAAATGTTTCTCATTCTCCTCCACACAGACGACACAAATAAAATAACACCCCACCTTTCACTTGGGTTACGTGGAGTCACACTTACATTTTAAAGACCTAGAAAGGAAGGCCATAGGTAGGAGAAGAGTGATTCCTTTTCAGTTTCCCTGCAGAAGTTCTATACCAGAGGTCAAATCAAAGAGACGCTTCTCCAAGTTCAAACCTCTTTTAAACAGATCCCCAACCTGATCTCAATTAACGTATTGATGTCTGGTTTCTTAGGCATTACGTCTCAGTATCACATATCAAAAGGACTCTTGAGAAATTCTCTCGAATTGATAATTCTAATTTCTTATGTATAACTACTCTATATTCACTCAGATGACAGCTGCATTGTATGCTAAACCATGAATCATAAAAATTGGTCCTTTGTATGTAGGTCTGTATTAAATTGAGATGCTCTTTCTTTTCCCTGTTTGTTCCCATACTTGAGTTCCTGGTGTCAGTTTGTATTTGGCTCCTTGAACATATTAAAGTTTTTCTACTGCTTATGATGTTTTTGCCAAGAGCACACTTGCAGCAATCTGCACTAGAACAGTCTTTGTGCCAATTACTTCAAAAAGTATTCTTTAAAATCAAAAGGGGAGGGGGACTCTTTTTTTTTTAAAGAGAACTTTCAGGTTAGAGTGTGGTGGTTTCAATTTTAATTTTTAGAGTCAATCTTCCTGAAATGATGATTTATATAGGCTGTAGAATGCATTTTTGTTTTTGAGTCTTGTTTTAAGCCATCCTGCAAAATGGAAATCCTGATAAAGACAGACAAATAGCAGAGGGAATCAGTGGTATGGAGGAAACTGCTGGCGCTGCTGACACCACACCCTCATCTATTTAAACAGCCTTGGAAAAGAAACTGCTAGAAGCTTGTTAAGGAGTTTCCAAATGTGTGACTGTAAATGACTACTATCTCTAATCATGGCTGAATAAACCAAATGCAGCAAATGAGCTGGTGACATGCACAAAAGCCGTACAAGTGTTTTGAATTGCATATGCTGAATGGATAATAACCCCTGTCTGTGCCATGGGGTCTTTTGAAGGTTAAAATCCTAAGTTCGACCTAGTCATTTATATATATAGATATAAACACTTTTGGGAAAATAAAACAGGAAAGTGGAAGGGAATAAGTGCTCTGAAATGTACTACTGAATTATAGAAAAAGCCTTCGGCAAGTCAGGCAAGTGATCATTTTTAGGTTTGTTCATTAAGGAATTTTCTCTCTAAATATGGGAAATATTGGAATTTAAATTGTTTCTCAAATTATGCATGATCTACCTGTTTACTTTAAACAATTTTAATTCTCAGAAATATAATCATGATTATTGTGATTATTATTTGCATTTTTCCCTTACTAGGATGGCTACTTTTAAAAATATTCCACCTCAGGAGACAGCAGAATCACCCTTCCCTGAGGACTCATCTGCATATCTAGATGTATAATTTTCTTTACATCTGCATTCTCTGAAACTGAGGAAGAGAGGACTTGCTGGTTTTCATACCTAAAAGTTATCCTCTACCAGTTTCTCTTTATTATGAAAATGCAAATCATTTACTGTCCTACAGTTCTTCAGGTTGAATGGAGGGGACAGAGCAGGCTGCCCGTACATGGCACTGCCTTCCCTTTTCCTCTCAGCAGCAGACCAGGCCCTCTGCTGACTGTCCTCATCACAGAAGTGCACAGTCCATGGTGCACTCCTGTCTTTGCATGTTTTTGCACTTGTTACAGCTTAGAGTGTCTGTGCAGTGTTCTTCTAGCAAATGTGAAAAAGAAAAGCATAAAGATTTAGAACAAGTCTGACTGTCCAACTCAAAAAATTCAAGGAAAACACAAAAATGTTAAGCAAGGATAGGAAACATATCCTTGAATGTGTTTATATTCAAATATATCTATATTGTAGAAAAGATATCCTTGCATATGTATGTATCCATGTCACATATTACATCTTTCCTAATAAAAGCCCATGACTTCCAAAAAAGTATATAAATATATCAGAGTATTGCTTCCTGGAAAGAGGGGACAGGAAGTGGGGCTAATGCAGTGTTCATTCCTTGCCTGGCATGGGTCTAGTTCTGAGCCTTCTTTGTTTCCTGATCTTCTTGAGAAATACAGTCGCAGTCTGTTACATTGAGAACTGCCTCTCTCCCCTCAAGACAGTGGCTCTAAATCGTGAGGACCCTGGGGGGCCATGAGGGGTGATATGTTCTCCTCCACATGAAGTGATAGAGGAATAAAAAACGTTGCCCTCTCCAGTGGTGCAATGCTTCTCTGTCCTTCTCTAGGAGACTTTAATAAAGTAACTGAATCAAATGAAATTTGATCAGATGTGTATAGTTCAGCCTTCTTGCTTTGCCCCTTAACAATTTATCGAGGTGTTTCTACCATGGTCCTGTTTTATTAAATGATATTTGAAGTGTTCCACTCTCAGAGAAAATGTGGTTTATATCCTTGGCATACATTTACATAATCTCGTTAAGGAGCTCTCAGCAGCTTAGTTAAACTATTCCAATAAAAAAAAAAACCTTATCTTTGGTAGAAGAAAGACAACTTTCTCCAAAGGGAACAGGAAGCAAATATGGGGTCCAGGCCCATTTTGAGAAGCTAGAGCTGTAATTGTAGCTATATATTTTATGCTGTGTATTTGAAGTTTGTTAAAAGAGATGGATGTTATGTTCAGAGGATACAGTCATGTAAGCGAAGAATGCTGTGTCTAATGTGTATTATATGTGAATTTTAAAAATAATTTATTTGTTGCCTTAGAAAATATTTCTGCATTAAAAAAAAAAGCAAGGGTGATGAATTACCAGCAATCTCTGAGCTTCCCACTGGAGCCATCAAATGAAGGGTTAACCTCCCAAGATCCCCTGAATTAATCAGGAGCTGAGCTAGGGCCAGGCTGGCAGGGGGAGGGGACTGGGAAAGCTCAGCCTGCCCCAGGAGGCTCCCAGCACAACAGTGCAGCCCGCTGTGGCCTGGCCGCTGAGAGAATGCAGACCTCTTCACAAGAAAGGAGCAGGCACTGGAAGCATGCCCCATCCTACTTCGGCCCAGGCCTCCTGCTTCTCCTGTGCCAGTCCTCCATTTTCAAAGAACCAAAAGGCAATGGGTTATGCTCTGCAGAGCAGGACTTTTTACAACTCAGATTTAATTATAAACCTATGCTCATCTTTCTTCTCTTGTGTGGGAGGCTGTTGGTGATGTGTCTCTGGGTCATCTTTTTTAAGATCTCGAAATTCATTGAACTCTCCTATGAAGAGAAGCAGCAGTTGGGTGGGCTCAATGATCTGCCAACCACTTCCCTTCAGAACACTTGGAACAGTGGATCAAATCCAGGTGCCTAGGCCTTCCCTAGATTTAGAGAATTAGAAATTGTGAACATGGGACCTGGGAATTAACATTGTTTATTAGCTTTCAGATGATCCTTCTGCACACTCCAATTTAAGAACTTTTGTTTAGTAAAACAAATCCCTGATATCAACATTAGATGTTTTATCTTTTTCAGTTAAAAAACAAAGTATGTTTTCCCTCATGCACCAGGCCCGTTTAGTTATTTTAGATATTCATGCATTGAACCAACAAAGTGGATTTCCAAATGTAAGAGTAGGAATGTCCGTGCTCACCTTTATACTTGTGCCTAAATCTGCTTTCCTTCAGGACCTCTGTCTTCCACAGTCTGGAATGCCCTCTATGTAACTTCAGGTCTGTCTCCTTCCTGGACCAGCCTTCACCGAGTCTTTTCAGGAATCAGGGAAAACATCAAATAGTGTGCTCCCATAACATCATTCTTTCAGTTTTCCTCATGTCTGTTCAAACCAAATGGAAGATCACAGAGTCTCTGAAAATTAATACTTTCAACATAATTTTAGCTCTCTCATCCAACATACTGGTTTCTGTCAGGGTTTTCTCATGTTTGGACAGAACCCTCCCTAGTACCTGGTCTCTTCAAAATCACCAAGCGTGCTCTTAAGGTAACCCACCTGAAACCCTAATGCCCTTTCTTGCACTTGTTGGTCTTATGTCCTGAAGTGTTGTATCTTATACCCATACTCCCTGTCCAATACTGAAGATCCCTGATCTAAAGGAAATTCTTTGGGACAAACTCCCAAAAAGACTTTCACCACCCACTTGTTTGCTGAGTTCAGAGCCATCTCTGTGCCTACCTGATGATAGCATCCCAAGACCACCTTTCTTGTTGCATCCCTTGGCCCCAGAAGAGGTCTACCTCATCACTCACTCCCTGCCAATAATCTATTTCATTGTGAATCTCACCTCCGCCAACCTCCCTACGCCTTGAGATCAATTTTCTCTTTTTCTTATCCCTAGTCTCATAATTGTGAATTGTGATAAGCTTACAGTTTTAGCTCTGTAATTTCTAGAACTAAAGTCTGAGGTCCTAGAAAGACAAGGGAAATAGTATTTGCATTCTATTATCCCTCTGAAATCTAAAGGTTATCAGACGTCTTCTCCTTAGCGCTGTTTCTGTGGACAAGGACCTGGTTTCAGATAAGGTTTGGAGGGTTGGTTTGCTGAGTTTGTTTGTTTGTTTGATTCTTTGTTTGTTTGTGGGCCTGTGCAAAACTATGGGTAGCAGACTTCAACCTATGGATATGCTCTAAATCCTAAAACACACACTTCCCAAAATTCTAGATGAAGTAATATATACAAGGTTGATATTCTCATGCTGGTTTTGATTAAGTTGTCGTGTGATAGGCTGGATGTTTAGGTTCGGAAGACCTGGCCAAGCCCTTATCTTTCAGCAGGTTTAGGGCAGCTTCAAAGCCCCATCACTTAAAAATAATTAGCTGACTTTCCCACCTGAGCTAGTGACTTCATAATCTGTATGCTAAACCAGACTTCTACACCGGGGAAAAGAAAAGAGACCAGAGTGCCAGAAGGAAGCTTAATTTTAAGGTAAATTTGGATTCCCTTCAAGGACAAGTGAAAAATCTCTGAAGATACTCTAAACTCAGGGAATCTGTAGTTATTCCATGCCTGCAGCCCTTTCTATTCCCCTAGTCACCTTGCCCTAGTCCATGCTTTACATTATATGTGGAAAATATTGCACATAATACTTGGCATTTCCTTTTGATAACTAAAATGCTTCCTATTACTAGAACTGAGATTTAGTCCTACAAGAAAAGAGATTAGCTTCCAGATGTCTTTCTCCACCATGAAACTTCTTTCCAAAGTATTGACAGAGGGGAAGTTTTATCAAGGTCTTTGTGATGCGCTTGTTTGTAACAAGAAGATATTAGAAGAGCACATCGAAGTATGTATCACTAACAGGCAAGTGAAAGGCGCATATGGCAGGAAAAGAAGTAGCTATGTGTCCAAGCCGGGTGGCTTGTTAACACTCCCACACTTTTCCTAAACTCTGCAGGGTGCACTTACTCCATCGCATAAACCCCTTACTGAATCAGAGAAAACTCAACAGTCAAATAAATGGGTTTTTTCACTGTGGGACAATCAAATAATGCTAAGATGAATTTTTTGTCAAATTATTATCATTATTTCAACTCAGAAATCCTGTGCACCCTGCTTCGCCCTTCTTGGCACCCAGTGTGTCCTACAAAAGGAATTTAGAAAAATGCAGGCTTTAGTATTTTTTTCCCATTTCCTTATGGTACAATAAGAATAGTGAAAGGAAGCAGGAGGATTGAGATCTTATATGAAGTTGATCTCAAGGCTAAAGTATCTCATAGTTCAGAAAGCTCTTTTGAAAAGTATCTGCAGATTAGACGTAGGCCCAGACCAAGATGAACGTTTAGAACACAGAAAGGTTTTGCCTGGTACTGGCCAAAACCAAAGCACGATTCCAGTTCAAATATAACGTGTAAAATCCCTACTGATTCTTAAAGTAAGTTGTATCTATCAACTCCCAGCTGTACTCTGAATTCCTCATCCCCCACTAAGGGGTTACAAGGGGAGGCAGGTAATGCTGCAGTACAGTAAAGGCCACTCTATTGAGCATATGCTTCTAGAATTCTCTAGAAGCTATCATCACCTGGTTCTTTTCCACTGTTCTATGTCTGAAGAAATACTATCCTGACCAAGCCAGATGACTTACCAGGACTGAAATCAAAGGTTGTGTGTCTCAATTTAGTATTGTTTCTGTCCCACAACATTCCTTTTATTTTAAAGCAACCATGTTGTGTTTATAGTTTTACGCCTCTTGACATATCAGAATTTAGACTTATATACTTATATTCATAATCATTTCCCTATATAACTTTAGAAGGAAGCCCTACCCATATTTTAGGATTGGTGATGCTATGACAACCCTGCCATTTATGTTAGGATATACTTGTAACTGCAACAAAAGGGTGTTAACCAGCTTTAAGAAGTTTTTATTTTTTAACAAAAGTAAAGTATTCCCCTCTTAGGTACAGGAAATACATTTCAGGACCCCCAGAAATTGGGGAGTAGTTCAGCAGAATGCACACACAAGGCCCTGGGTTCAATTCCCAGCATGGAAAGAAAGGAAACACACAAACAAAAAACCAAGGCTACCCCAGTGGATACCTGAAACTTGCATAGTACCAAACTTTTAATGCTGTTTTTCCCTAAATATACCTATGAGATAGTTTATGTATCAAAACAGATTAACAATATACTATAATCAAAGTTGTGTGGATGGGATCTCTTTCTGTCTTCTCCTCAAAATATCATATTGTATTCTCCTGAATTTTCTGACCAATTCTTAAAACTGCAGAAAGCAAAACTGTGGATAAAGTGGGAAGTAGTATAATTATTATAAAGCTATAGAACCTCAACCTAGAACAAAACAAAAATGTAAGTTACCATAGGCTTCAGGTACTCAAAGGAACAAAGAGGTATATACACCCTTGGCACTGTAATCTGTGCTTTCCCCACTGATACTTTCATTGAATTGCTTGGTTGTAGATATCCCGCTAGCAAAGAAAAAAGAAAATTTCCAAAACTATACCTTCAACCATTATCCTTTAAGGGCTCAACTCTTTTTTTCAACTATTTCTTGAACCCTTCTAAGCTCTTACCATGTTCTTGAACACTCATCTTTGTCCCTATACTATTCCGCAGTTCCTGCATTTTCAACTACATTTACCTTGTTATTCTACTATGACATGGGCTCAAAAGCCATGGGGCTCTCTCTTCTCCCAGGTTCCACTGCCAGTTTCTATAGACTGCATCTGCCACGTGGTTCCTTCTCTGTCCGTTCTCCTACTAACACCAACCCAAATGCTCTTGGGGCCCTGGGGATTCCAAAGTCTTTATGTTCCTTCATGCTAGGTTTTCTGGAACCCCCTATTTACCATTTGATGATTTTATCTTATATCAACTACATAATGTTAGTTTTGTATACCCTTCTTGCCCCACTTGCTTGGAAGTATTTTTTTCCTACCCTTAATTCATGAAGACCTTATTCAACTTTCTTATGGAATGTACTTGTTTACACAAAAATAGTATTTGTTGAGCATATATTATGTATCAGATATATACATAAGCATATATATAATTATATATATTTATTAATATATAATTATATAATTATTAATATATAATTATATATAATTATTACATATATTATTAATATATAATTATATATACTTATTATATATTTTTTTACTTAATCCTTTCAGCAGCTCTGTATGACCTGGAAATCTACATGCAAATATTGATGCCAACGCCCGACTCTATGAGATCTATATTTAACTTGTCCCTCTTGGACATGGGGACTTTTAAAGATGCAGAATGATTCCAATGCATATCTGTTATAGCATAGTTTTCTTAGAAATGGCTCACCAATCAAAAATATTCTAGGTCCTTCTTGCCTCAAATAAAGAGTTGGACAAGGCAAGCCAATAACAGTGTCAAAAGTTTATTAGAAAAGTATGGGTGGGTAAGGGAGAAACCAGCTCTGCAGAGCAAACTTCCGCCTAACAAACACAAACTCATAAACTCCCTAGAAAAAGAGGGTAAGTGAAAATACACACCATGTTCAGGCGCGGTATGGGCTGCTTTTGCATGGCTATGCAAACTCATGCGATAGTGGCTTTCCATTATTGCTGCGTGGGAGTTCGGGAGGAGTTCTACATACAGGTCCTCTAGTTGCCCTGGGATCTTGTGATGGACAGGTCCCACTCATTTCGCCAGCCAGTTTTGCCATGCTCTCTCTCCAGTAACATTTCCCCTGAGAGATATAAATCCTCTAAATCTTTATGGGGTGCTGAAGGAGTGGGGCTGTCTGTCCTCTATAGTTTCTTCAAACTGAAATGGACTATAGACCCTATTCGGTGTGTACGCTCTACTACCTTGGTGTGTCATTGCTTGTGTCTCGGTTGAGTGAAGAAAGACTTGTCAGAAAGTAATGGGGAAAGAATCAGTGACCCTCAAGCTGCCTGTCTGACAGAAGAAGGAAACCTTACGATAGCCCACATGTGAGGCACAGGTCAGAATTCCACGCTTCCTGTAGAGAAGAATGTACGCTAGAGAGGTATATCCAATAAATTATCAAGAGTCTGGGAGCCAGGGCCTTAACAAAGTCTTGCTTACTTATCTATCGCAGCACTGCAGCTTTGCTTTTTGAAGAGAAATCTCAAGTCTTCAGAGGCTCACAGGAATAGCTGTTTTCTTTTGGGTGATCTTGTTCTTTAGACAGTTCAGGTGGAACTAGCTTAGTCTAGAAAGATGACTATCTATCTCTGCCACCTGTACGCAGTGGGTGTTCAGGGATCCCTGAAAACGGGTGGTCCATTGTGGCGTTAGCGGGTCAGCAGGCGTTCCCTCTTTCCAAGTTTTTACAAGCACCTGGTCTCCAGGATGGACACGAGGGTGGTTCCCCTGGGCCCGGAGCTGGCAGAACTCTGTTCCTCTACATTTGGATGCCTGTTGTACTTAGCCCAGATTGATGAGCTATTGTGAGAGTCTCATAGTCTCTGGGTCTACTGTCATCTCAGAGGATAGAAATGGCTTTTCATATAGCATCTCCAATGGCTCCAACTTAGCCCAGTTTTGGGCATGCTATGAACTCTCATGAGTGCTGCTGGTAGCAATCAGAGCCAGGACTCAGACATTTCTTAGCAAGGTCTCGCCAGAGCTTACTTTAGGGTCTGGTTGGCTCTCTCTAACTTTCCAGAAGATTGAGGCCGCAAGTAGAATGAAGGTAGTACTTTATTCCCAAAGCCTTTGCCACTCCCTTAGTTATTTGGGAGGTAAAAGAAGGTCTATTGGCACTCTGGAGGGACTGAAGGATACCAAATCTAGGGATAATTTCTTTAAGAAGTACCTTGACTACCTCAGTAACTCTTTCTGAAGGGGTAGGAAAGGCTTCAAATCAGCTTGTAAAGGTGTCAGCTAGGACCAGCATCTGTTTAAATCCTCCACATGGTGGCATACGGGAAAAGTCTAATTGCCAGTCCCCTCCAGGGTATGTTCCTCTCCTCTGTACAGGTTCTAATAAAGGAAGCAGTTGGGCTCGCCCATGTTGTTGTGGGTAAAAAGTGAGCAAGCTTTGCCAACTTGGTTGGTGCTAGTCCTAATCGTGTGAAAACTCAAGTGACAGTTTCCAAAGTAGCATCTCTTCCCATCTGAAGGGAATCGTGAAGTGTTTTTATAGCCTTCCACTGTTCCCTTGAACCAGGTGTTTCCCAAATACCACCAGAATCCCTTTTTAATTCCTCCTTGTCCTAAGGCCCATTTAGCCTTCTAGGAGGTATAGACTGGTTTTAATGGTTCCTCAGGAACTGGGAATAAGGCTAGAGTCTTAAGAGTCTATAAGGCTACTCTGTTTGCCTCCCTATCAGCCTTTTGATTTTTCAAGATTACACACGTGTCTCTCTGGTGTTTACAGTGCATGACTGCATATACCACGCAGCAGGATTTACCTGTTGCCTAATTTGATCAGGGAGACCTGGTAGAGTCCCAGCAAGTAAAATCAGTTTGGGTCTTAGCTGGAATTTGAGAATTGCCCCGCTTTTGGGCCTTAGCTGGAATTTGAGAATTGCCCCACTTTTGGGCCTTAGCTGGAATTTAAGAATTGCCCCACTATTATTAATAAATCTCTCCCTAGCATGGGAATAGAACAGAGTGGGACAGTTAAAAACTCATGATTAAAAATTTGACCCTTAAAATGACACATCAGAGGAGGAATAAAAGATCTCAACTAGGGGGTCTCTTCAACCCCAACAATGGCTTAAGGGTTTTCCAGAGAAGGAAATCAAAACAGAATGAGAAGCCCCTGTATCTAAAAGCAGTTGGGTGGGTTCACCCATGTTGTCCAAGATTACCCAGGGTTCCTCAGAGAAGATAGTGATGTCCATGGACCGGGGCACTGCAGGTTCCCCAGGACCTCTTCAGCTGTCAGAGCAGGAAATGAGGGTTTTGGCTGGCCTAGCCCCTCTCTGGGAGTAGGGATAGTCAAACCTCTGGTGCCAAGAGTCAAGCATATTACCTGCCTCACATTTAGAACAGGGCCCAGGCAGAGGCTTAGTGCAATTTTGTGCTCACTGTCCAGTCTTCTTACACTTGAAACAGGAACCCTTTCCTTGGTTGTCCCTGAGTTTTTCCCTAGATGACCTGGGTGAGTTTAAAGCATTATCACTTGCAATAGCTAGAATCTTAGCCTTTCTCTTTTCTCTCCTTCTCTGTGTCCCAATTAAATACAGAAAAGGCCAGACCTAGCAGCTGGGTCATAGGTATCTGTCCCTCCATCTGAAATTTTTGTAGCTTATGTCAAATATCTGGGACTGATTAACAGATGAACTGATGTCCCATTAGTGTCTCTTCCACCTTGGAAGATTGATCTATAGTAGTACTAAGTACCATAGTTCTTGAGTCTTCCCTTTGATAAAGAGCTATAAAAGCCTGAACAGAAGACATTTCACTCCACGTTTCATGTTTCAAGCAGAAACACTGTACCTGCATAATAGTCTCATAGTCTAGAGAGCCATCCATACCCATTTTTTGCCACCTCCCAGTTCATATTAAACCCAGATCATACTTCAATAGTGGATAAGTTGTTCTTTTAAATTATCAGGATCGGGGCTAGGGATTTAGCTCAGTGACAAAGCACCTGCCTGGCAAGCGCAAGGTCATGAGTTCGGTTCCTGGTACCAGAGAAAAACCAAAAAAATAAATAAATAAATTATCAGGATCAAACCTATCCCATACACCAAGGATCTGGCCTAGTGATGAAGTCGGTGAAATCCACATGGTGAAGAGATCCCAAGAGATTTCCCATCTGCTTGTCTTGGGGCCTAGAGAGAGAAGAAAGACAACTAGGCTTCTGGTTCTTAACGCAGTGTCCCACACATAAGGAGGAGACCTGAAGTCCACAAGGTGCCCTCTTGTTCAACTTTACAAAACCTAGATAGACATCTCTATCTGAGAACCTTAGAGTAATGCTGACATCCTTTTACCACAGAAGACCACAGAAGAAAGCCCCCTTCAAGGGGCCTTTGTCTCTGCATTTGGACCCATTAATTCATTAGGGAGAAGGGGGCTGAGCCATCTATTGGCCTTCCCTAGGCCAAACTCCTGTGAAGTAATGAGTCCTCACTGGACCTCTTGATGGTCCAACTTGCCCTTAGAACCATGTGGGAAAAACATCTTTTGCATTTACTGTCACAGAAATACTAAGAGTTGGAGTGGCTCTTTCTTTTCTTCTTTACACTCAAAATTAGTTTAGTTAGCTGTTCTGTTCAGGCATCTTGCAGGTCTTTAATTTATCTGCATTTAAACAGGGAAGCACAAAAGGCAGGTGAAGATGGCCTCAGGCAGGCTCTTGGACCGAAGAGTGCAGTGTTATAGGCCTCCTGTTTCTTGCCAAAATCCTTATACATTTAAAAATGGACACTTGTTTTCCTTGAGTTCCCATTTGGGTCCCCTTGGAGGTAGGATGAAACTCCCTGCCAGGTTGAAAGCAGGTCCCTGGTTTTGCCTGCAGGCCTGTACCAGCCCTGTCTTAGGCACTCACATTTGCCCAGGGCTGTGGGGGCCACTGCAGAGGTCTTGTGCGGGAAGAAATAAAATGGTTCCTTCTCTTGCATTCCATAAGGCAATATGTTGTTAAAAACTAAAGGCTTAATTCATAAGGCCAGTTATTAGAGAGAGAGAGAGATGGCGCTAGTGGCGCACATCCACGTAAAAGTTACACATAGTGACTTAAAAAGACAAGATGGTGACTAGCCACTGGCAAGGTGACATGAGGCAAGGTGATGCAGTGGCATGCCCTTGACCAAAACACAAACTGAAAAAAAAAAAACATTCACAAACTAGAGTATGTGGAAACCAGGCTAATTTAGCAAAATACATAACAAACAAACAACAGCACAGCAAGGCATACCTGTGGAGTGAATACAGCTGGCTAGAAAGAAAAACAAAAGCCTACATTCCCTTCCCCCATCCCCAGGGCTACAAAAGCAGCAAACAGTTCCCTGGGCACCTTGAGAACAGTCCCTGCCCTTCCTGCCTAGAGGAGAGAGTCAGGAAAAGGAGAGAAGAAAAAAAATGTGGGGAGAGAAACAAAAATTTTTCCCAACTTGGCCCTCACCTTGGTCTGCAATACCTTATTCTCGTGTCTGGCTACACCAAAATGTTCTTTTTTTGGCTGGCCATGCCAAAGTTGGCATGGTTGGTTCTGGTTGGCTCTACTGGTTGGTTCTGCTAACAATTATAGGGTAATTTCTTTAGAAATGGCTCACCAATCAAAAGTATTCCAGGTGGCTCTTGCCTCAAAAACTTGGACAAGACAAGCCAAAAATGGTGTCAAAAGTTTATTTGAAAAGTACAGGATGACTAAGTATGGGAGAAACCAGCTCCGCAGAGCAAATTTTGGCCAATGAGAAGAAAGTAAAAGCATAAATGAAAGAATATGCCACATTCACACAATGCAGAGTACCGTGCAAACTCACGCGATAGCAGCTTTCCAACTCTTTTTTATGCCATCTGCATCTCTCAAAAATTCTACATATAGGGTCCTCATGTTGCTCCGGGATCTTGTGACTGCCAGGCCCCACTCATTTCCCTAGCCAGTTTTGCCATGCCCTATCTCCCATCACATACCAATGTAACCCCAACCCCATCAGCCAGATATTACTGAGTAGTTCGCATCACCTCTGAAGCTTTGTAACACAGACAAATACTGGAGTCCAACCCAATCCCACCAAATTAGAACCTCTGGGGATAGAGTCTAGGAATCCATGTGGTGTTGACAGAGCTTCACAGGGTGACTGTCACATAACCAGGATTAAGAACTACTTTGTTAGCCAGGCATGGTGGCACACACCTGTAATCCAAGCGCTTAGGAGGCTAAGGCAGGAGGATCCTTTGAGAACAGCTACATAGCAAGACTCTGTCTCAAAAAGACCACCACCCCCCCGCCCCAAAAAAGAACCACTTTCTTGATCAGGCATTGTATCGTCTCCCTCTCATGATCTTATGACTAGGAATCATATATGCCTTGCCCTGCCGTAGGGCAAACTATGTGTTCTAGACTCTTTGAAGAGACAAGTTTTATTCAATTCACTACCTTGGTCATTTTCCTGGCACCAAGCAAGGTCGCACACAATATATTTTAGAAACTGAACAACCAAGAACATATCTTCTGTTAACTTTACTAAGAAAACACAGAATATCTTTACAGAGTGTAGCAGGCCCTTTGTGTTCGTGAGTTCCACACCCCAGGGTTCAACCATAGATGTAAAATCTTTAAGGAAAAAAAACTGTGTTTATACTGACTATGTACAGACTTTCTTGTCATTATGCCCTAAATAATACAACTATTTATACACAGTTTACACTGTATTAGAAATTACAAACAATCTAGAGATGATTTAAAGTATATAGGAGGATGTGTGTAGGTTACATACAAGCACTGTATGAGTTTACAAGGGACTAAAACATCCACTGATTTTGGTATACAGAGGAGTCTGGAACCCAGGCCTCATAGACACTGAAGGCTAACTATACTGAACTCTCCTTGTACTAGATTTTTAATCTCTGATACTAACCTGGAAATTTAGCAAGTCATTCAGATCTTTGTGTGACATGCTTACTTGTCTATTAAGTGTCCAGGTTCTATAGAAAATACTCTTTTTTCTCTCGCTCAATTCTTAAAAGCAACTACAGAATGAACAGTTCAGCTACTTATATGTTTGGATACATACTGCCAAACATGTTTCTAAAATTTGAGTATAACCTGTCACATTGGAGAAGTTCTGTTGGCATTATGAAATGAATTTGGAAATCATACCTTAGATAAACCTAAAATTTAATTATGGGATCTTATAGATTTGGCTTTCTTTTCTTCAGCCCCACTATCACATCCTCTGATTATTCTTTGATATTTCTTTTTTTAAAAAGAGAAAAAGGGGCTGGGGATTTAGCTCAGTGGCACAGTGCCTGCCTGGCAAGCACAAAGTCATGAGTTCGGTTCCCAGTACCAGAAAAAATAAATGAATAAATAAATAAAAATAAAAAGAGAAAAAAAACCAAAATAACAACAAAGACAAAAGCAATACAGAATTCCAAAACAAGATGGTAGAAATTAACAGTGGTTATTATATTACATATTTTTATCTTCAGCAAAGTTGCTTGGATTACCAGATGTAAGAATGCAAGATTGAACAAACAATTAAAGCAAATAAAAATAGTAAAAAAAATCAGAAACAACACAGAGCTTCACTAAACAAGATGGGAGGAATTCACCAGTGGTTGTTATACTGCATATTGTTGTCTTCAAATCTTTGGTATTTCTTGACAGCCATTTAGTTATGACAGTTGGTGATTTTCGTGATTTTTCAACCCTTTTTTCATTTTGCTATTTCTCAAAGACTTTTCAAAAAACCTGAGCTTCTGAGTATTAATGAAATCTTTTTAAAGGTTCATAACATAGTTCACCTAAGATAATAAATTGGCATCTGGTATACACTTCTAACATTCCAAAGTTTCACTCACTATGAATATACACATAAAATGCATACAGAGATAACAAAATTGAAATGGCACCCAAATGAGACCTAGAAGCTAGCCCAGGCTGCTTGCCATTTATTTTCAAGGCAGGTAACTGTGTACAAGGAATGAACTTCCCAGAGCCTCCTTCCTCACCTAAGAAATGAGAGGGGGGCTAAGATACAGCCTCCCACATTTTCTTCCAAACATGAAGTGCTATCATCTTTTAAAATAATGAGGCACTTATTAGGTCTTTGGCAAACACTAATCTGGTCCTTATTTTATTAATTAATAACCTTAAAGGCAAGTAGATATTATTTAAGAATTATAAAATTCTTTACTGTTTTTTAAAGAGCTCACTCCACTACCTCCTGACTGTAGAATAGCCACTATTACCTCCACTTTATAGAAATGAAATTGAGACACAGGCTGAGTGGCTTGCCGGGGTAACAGAATCAGAACACTACAAATCTAGACCTTTACTGGACCCTGCTTTGACCTCTTTTGATACCACAAAGGCCTGAGGCAAAACTGGAGACCAGGGAAACCTGATGTGCCACCAGCTCCGCTATGTCTGCCTTCCTCAAATGTTCTGTAGTCCATACACCTTTTAATTTGTTCTGGAAGAGAATACCAAATGGGGATTTATTTAGCATATCATTTCTGGGTGTGCGTTTTCCTGAGCATTTATAGATCTGTGTTTTTCTAAGAAGCTGAGTTTTCCTGATAAAACAAGACAGATCATGATAAATGAGCAGCTATGTAAGCCTAGCTGGGAGGAGGACCAGGGACTGTAACACCCCTCCTGTGAAGTTAATCCTGTTTCTGTTAGCTATTTCTTTATTAGTTAATGAGGTCTTGCAAAAAATGTGTTTCTGTGATGCTGTTTTAGCATCCTTGCCTCTAGGAACATTTTCAAATATTCATAAAGTAGCTCATCTGACCAAAGCTTAAAGCAAAGGTGCATTAAGTATGAATTTAGTCAACTTCAAATGTGGGTGGTCAAAAGCTACTGCTGAAATAACCTAAATAATCCTCGTCATTGGTGTTTCCAGATCCACAGCTCTGGGCGCAAATGAGAAGGGTGACAGGGAAGAGGTGTTATTTAGAACAGCTAGAATTCCGAAGGGCAGCCCTGTAAGCTTTGATCCTGCTTCCTGACCGACAGTAGTATGGCTTGCTTTTGGAAAGCAGAATAACTTAGGGGAAGCAAAATAAAATGGAAAAGGAATTTCCAGTGGAGCCCCTGGGAAGGAGTGCAGACACAAGTTCATATTGTTTCTGGGTGGTGAGGCAAGAGAACTCCTTTCATTTAGGTTCCTTATGGCACAGAGGGAAAGGAGGATTTCAGCAGACGGCATGGTCCTCAGTGACGCATTTGGAGAGCAAAGCAAATGTGGAAAGTCAGCTCCTAAACTGAGCTCCATGATACAGCAAACCACAGTGATTACCTCTCTGGCCTGGTTTGGGAGGGTCCTTCACACAGTAGCAAGGTGCTCAGAATACAGCTAGTATTCACACGTACTCACCCACACATGTGCACACACAGTCGTCTCCGTGCCTTTGCACACACACATCTCAAAGCACAACCACACAAATCCTTCATATTTTTCACCCTTTTTATAATTTTGTTTTCCCCCAAGACAGCATTTCAGGAAATTGATCTCCTATATGCAAAGGTTTGGTGGTTCTAGGTGACCTGAAATATATTAGGTATACTTTGGTTAACTACAACAAAAAATTATAGCCCAACATTTTCCATCCAGTTTCTGGGAAAGTACCTCAGAGCTGCCACCAAAATGGTACAAGTCTTCCTGACCATATTGTAATAGGAGCTCAAGGAATCAATCATAAGCCAAAGTCCTGTGACCACTGACCCCACAGATATTACAATAAACCCTGTGTTCCTCGTAACTCAGTGCTGCCCAAGGTGAGAGATCGGTCCTCAAAAGAACCCATGCATGTCATAGCCCCAGAGTCTCTTATTCCTTCGGCCTTTCGCAGTACCAACCCCTGAATGAAGCTCTGAGCCACACTTTGGAAAGGCGTGGCCATGTAATCCTTCTCCATATAAACTGGAAAGAAATATCGTCTAGCAATGGTAGTTACTAACGCAAATGTTTACTTCTGCAGCTCCAGGCTCAAATTTTTGGTCATTTTATTTGAGTACAGAACTTCCCCAAAAGCGAGGGGAGGGGAAAAGTCCTAGGAAGAAAAAGCAACAGCGCTACAGTGATGCCACCTTGAGAAGTTTTCAGAGTATGTTATTATTTCTCTTTTGTCTCTTGCCATGAGGACATTGAGGACACATTGGCAGCCCTTAGGACTGTAAAAGATATAAGCTAGTGTTGGTTGATCCAGATGTGATTTTGCATTTCTCAGAAGAAATAAAGGTTACATCTTGGATGTAAATTTGACTGGTGTCCTGTACTTAATGTTCTTTTCCAGGTGATTCACATAACAGGCCGGCTACGCCTGAGAGTATCGCTATCGCACGGGAGGACCGTCCCCAGCCAAATTATGGGCCTCGTGGTAGTGGCCCATGCCTTGCCTCCTCCTACAATCAATGAAGTCAGAATTGACTGCCATATGTTCGTCACTCGAGTAAATATGGACCTCAATATCATATACTGTGAAAATAGGTACTTGTTTTTGTTTTCATTTGCCCTATCGCACACTGCACTTTGGGGAAGGTTTGTGTTTCCGACAGTCTGAAGGATTTTACTTCTCCAGTGAGGCTCATTATAAATCCTGATCTCATTTTTAATGGCTGCTTGGACTGACACCAAACATCTTTTTTATTTAAAATTTACATTGCTGCCCTGATTTACATTAGAGACAACAATTACGTGGATTGGGATACCCAGACATCGTATTCTGTAAAGAAAGCACATTTTGGCTGAGAACCCAAGGAAAGAGCAGAACTGAGACATTATTAGCAAAATTCTGATGCCTCTGCGCAACCTACTTCCGATTCATTTCAAGGGCTGGCATCACAATAGTCCGTATTCACGCAGACATTAAGCAAAGACAGAATGAATGAGAATTTGAGGCCCTCAGAGGAAAAAAGACAAAAAAGAAATTTGCAACACTATTGAATAAAACTGTATCACCCTGAGGATTTTACTTTTATAAATTAAGAACGATGACTCATCATAGAAATGAGTTGGCAGTTTTTCCTTAAATCTGAGCTTTTATAAAAGGACATTTTAGCCTCCAGTTTAAAAAGTTCACTTTTTCCATTAAACACAAAGCAAGGGACAAAGAACTGGGACAGTGCCCTTTGAGACCTCTCACCTACAAGTCACCAGCCTCTCATCAGACTGATTTGATTTGAAGAGAGAATCACAGGGTATGGGGGGTGAGGGAAAGAGGCCCACATATCAGCTGTCGTTCAGCAGCCTGGTGCTACTATCCCTAGTGCCACAGGGAGAATTACTGAGTCTGTTTTGGGAGGAAGCTTTTACGGCACAGATTATTGTCAGGCTTGAAGACAATATGTGTTCAGCCAGCCCCGTGGGCGCCTTTGTGCCTTCTGAGGGGAAATGACAGAGCGGAATGGACAAGTGGCTAGGGTAATTGATCTCTCCAGAGGCCAGCCAAGAGGAAGCCGGACAGCTCCTGCATTCAGTCCACCAAGAAGTGACAAAGAGGTAAAGGTCAAATTAAAAACTGCCTACCACCCCCAGCCAAGGTCCCATACAGATATCACCAGTGGAAAAAGATATCCACCTGACCTGTGACTGTTCAAAAAGGTAGAAAATTTCATGAGTTGTCACTATTATTTCATAGATAATTCTCAATATATTCTTCAAGTTTTGCTAGCATTTGTTAAAATTTTTATCATCACGAATATGTACTTGGGTTTATCTAAAATATTCTGGAATGGCCATAAAATATTGAGAAAGACAAGTTAGCCAGAATGATTACCTGGTATTGGTGAGAAATAATAAAAAGAACTGACATTTAATAAATATATACTACATGCTCAGCCATATGCAAATCATGTGCACCACCTCATTTAAGCTTTAGGACAGTTCTGTAAGGAACCTATTGCTGCTATCTTCATCATTTATGGGCACTGTTGGCTTAGAGGGAAAGGATTTCTTGCCCTTGCCCAAGACTTAAACTCAAGGCTGCCAGACATAAACGCCCTTGCTCTGAAATACATCCTGTGGGGGACGGCCTGGTCTTATTTTTCTTCCAAGGTCAGACTGTTCGGCTAGGGACCAGTCAGAATAACCTCTGAGAGGGACTTTTCATACACATGCATATGAAAGGATGTGATTGCCACCCACAAAGCTGCTTAATTTCTGATTAAACATTTAGAATACTGTAGGAGGAGACCCAACCACAGGAGGTAGAGACAAAGCCAGAGGATGAACATAGCTTACTGCGTTCAGATTCACCATCATCTCCTCCCCAAAAAATGGCGCTTTGGCTTATTTATCAAACTTCTAATGTTTGTCCTATCCCAAAACATCACCTCATTTTCAGTCCTGTTATCAGTTGATTAATTCTTTTGACAAGCTCCATGGACCTGAGTGCCTCATGGTACCAATTTACTAATTGAGATCATTTTCTGTGACCCACTTTTAGGTTTTTTCCCTTCACATTAAAAAAAAAAGCTTTCCATAACCTCTATTAGCCAATACAATATAGCATTACTTCCCAACTGAAGATGACAGTAATTATGAAAAAGACCTGTATTAAAGGTAATTGCATATTTGATCTACAGAAAAAGCATACCTGTGCCACCGCAATGTTATGTTAATTTCATTTCATTCATCAATCCCCTCACCAACCTCTGAGGTTGCTTTCCAGAGGAGGAAACTGAGGATCAGAGTAAAAGACAAATTTTTCAGAATTCTGCTTTGCTGTCTGCTGCATATTTTTTTAAGAAATCCTTGATGGCTGAGCTGGTCTACATTCACCACAGTAACAGGTTCTAGTACACAGAAAAGGCTTCAATCATTTTGAATGATTTAATTCAAATAAAGAATAAACGAAAGAAATGCCTTCCCTAAAGAGTGGAGTGGCTTTTTCCTGGGGTTTATTATTTAATTAGGGAAGTGTTAACTAGAAACTGAAGCTTGCTCCTTGAGCTGCAGACCGTTCTGCGCATTCCTGAGGACGGCCTGGGGCAAAGCTGACATCTAATGCTTTCATTGCAGCTGGCAAATTTCAGAAACACCAAGGAGGGTCTTTTAATGACATCCTCGTTCCCACTTTTGCAGGAAGGGGGTATAAACTGCACTTGGAAAATAGGATAATGGTTTTAGGAAAACACCAGCTAATCTGTTTTGTACCACAAACCATGGAATTCTTAAGAAAAACACTCCTTTTCATCTCCTCAACTACTCTTATTCCTCTAAGAATTCCAATTTGGCCAAAAATATCATTGAAATTACTAGTCATTGAGGAAGTTACTCGCTGAGTAGTACAATTAGTAATATTCCATAGTATCTTGGTTTTGTTTTTCTTTCTTATTTCAATGCGTTGTGAGTGTATTGGGTCTTTAAGTGGGGGGTGATTTTTTTTAGATTCTTTGTATGTTCTAGATATAAGTCCTTTGTCTGAAGGACAATTTTAGCCAGTTGCCTTGTGGGTGTAGCGGTAACTTCCCAACCATAATCCCAGCTGTTTCTTAAACATATCACTTCCAAAGATTCACTTCATATTTGAATAGACCATATGCCATAAATCATCTAGAAAAAAGCCACAGGGACAGTAAAGAAAATAAATTACACAAAAATCTTGCTTTGGACTGACCAAAATGAATCTGTACTTGGTGATACAGAAGGTAATAAGCATTTTGACATGTTTGCGTAAACCAGGCAGATTCCCCCATCGTGTTGTCCCATTTGGGTTCTATTTTTCTGTGCTCTGCCTGAGGACACTGATGTCTGGACAGTCCGTGACAGGGGCTCCCACACATGCACTGGGAAGCACCAGCCTGGAAGAGCTGCTGCAATGGTTTAAAAGTTTCTGTGAGGAATCCACCACAAAGTACCAGTTAAAAGAGCCAGGAGTGAAAGCTGAGCTCCCAAATGACTAAGACTAAAAAAGATAATACCCCCAGGCATCTGTATGTCTCAGCATTTAAATTATATCCCTTGAAATGCCAATTTGGACTTTATGCCAAGAAGCAGTTGAAACCCTTTTTCATGGAAATACCCAATAGAAGGCCAATCTGTTTAAATGAAAGGTGTCTCTAATCATTTGGTATAAACATAACATGTTTTTATTTTATTATGTAACCTTGAATTATCTTGGCCTGTAATGAGGATCTTGCACTGGTACTGATTCTCAGTAATTTCACAGGAATTATGTGGTCTAAATGTGCATTCTAATGCCAAAAAAGAAAAACCTACCTAATTATTTAAACACAACTGCTTGATCTAGCACACTTTCTTGTTTTGAAAAACCCTGTGCCACAACCTTCTGGGTACCTAGCATGATGAAAATGTGTCAGTAGATCAGTATCAAAGTGTGACAGTCTCTCCATTTTCCTCCTAAGTTCCAGCCTGTGTTCTTCTCTTTGTAGAATTAGTGATTACATGGATTTGACCCCTGTAGACATCGTAGGGAAAAGATGCTACCACTTCATCCACGCTGAAGACGTAGAGGGCATCAGGCATAGTCACCTGGACTGTAAGTACCCCCGTGTTGGGAAGTAACTCCTGCTGGTGTTATCTCTCCCTGACCCTTGCTTGGCTACAGTGCTGATTTTTCCCTCCATCTCTCCTGTATGCATGCAAGACGATTGTCAGCATGCAGTGAGAAAAAGTGAAACATAAATCATTTCAACTTGTGTTGACATTAGATTGAAAGTTGGACCTCGAGCCCAGAGAAATTGCTGGATCTTTAGGCACTCACCCAGAATTTCATGGTGTCTCATGCTCTCTCTCCCATGAAGTGGTGAGGGAACCTCTATCATAAGTGCTTCCTTGACCCTTTCATTTTCTAGAGAGCAGCTTCCACTTTGAAATTTGTAGTCTCAAAGTACATGTAGGAAAAGAAAGTTCACACAGGCTAGAGCCTCATAAAAATGTCTACCTGACTAGCCGCAAAACGAGGGTGAGGAGGGAAGCCCAGGGTTCGGAGCAGAGCACATAGTGTGAACACAGCAGCTCTTTTCAGGATATTTCTGGGCAGACAGTGTATTCAGAAGAGAAAGTACCTCTAGCCTCCAGCTCCTTAGATGAAGAAACAAATCTCTCCTCTGAGCCTAGCTCGCAACTCCTGACCCTTTGGCTGAACTCCAAGGGACCTGCCTCTGTGACCTGTAGGCAAGCAGGACCAGTAGCATCCCAGTGGGTGCAGGCAGCACGCCCATACCATCCTCTTCCTGTACTTTTCCTTCAAAGTCCCCTGGGCTGTTTGTACCTAGAAGGGATCTGCCAGGAACACTCGCCTGATGGGCCTCTTGAGAAGGAGGTGCTGTCTTCTGACAAGTGCTCCTTTCTATAACCATCCAACAGCTTTTTCCCACAAGGGCAGAGCTCCACCAGCTACATTCCTAGAATGTTCTAAACCCAGGTTTCCACTGATTTTAAGTACATGCGAGGTGCCACACACAAAATAGTACAGTCTAACACTGAGGCTTTTATGTAGTAATCACCAGCCAAATAGTCTGTATGTAGCCCTTGCTTCTATGGTTGAAGAGAGCTATTTTAAATTTTTCCTATCCTTTGGAGTGCTTCCCTCATTTTGAACTCAGATCTTCAAATGCATAACGGAGACAGGGAGCTAGCCAGTCTCCCAAGTTGCCCATCTCGTACTGTATTTACTGCATCAGCAGCACTGACAGGGAACCAAATCCCATGTCAAATCCTATATACGCACTGTGTTTTGGGGCAGAGCCCGCTTGCGGAGCAGCTCTCCAGCACATTCTACTCCAACACTGGTGCATGCCTTGATATTGCACATCAGGGACTGAGAGAACACACTTGTTGCTAAAAATGAATGGGTGTCGTGTATCACAGAAGCAGATGGCTCTTCAATTAATTGGGGGAGAAAATGATGCTGCTTGCTGAAAAGAAACATCAGGTTCTTTGTTGCTGGGAATTCAGAGAAAATGGAGAAAACTCAGAACCCTTAAAGGAAGCCATGAACATAATTTTAGCGCAATACAAGCCCAAGATCCTGGCTTTAAAAGTGAATGTGTTGTTTTTAGGACACTGTAATAGGCCACAGGTGGGGGGACACAGGTGCTTTCTGACTTCGGAATCTTAATGGAGGTCTAAATTCAGAAACCTGATGCTGACAGAAAAGAATTCTGTTGTCTTCAGTTATTATTTGGAAAACGCCATGCTCTCTCTCTGAGATGTGATTTACAGTTTGAAGAAACGCAATTCAAACACAAGAACAGTGAACTAGGGCAGTTCCTTTCTTCCTGTACAGCAAAGGTCTCCAACAAATATGTTTGACGTTATGCTTTCCGATCTACTTTTATCTCATTTTCAGCAGCCAGAGTAAATTGAGAGCCCTGAAAATAAATGACTCCACCATTCATTGTGCATTTCTCCTAATTTTTCTGGTATCTTGCCAACTAATAAACAGGGAATGTGTGTTTTCAAATTCTGTGATTTTTTTTCACTACTTGATATTGACATACTAGCTATTGCTTCATGATTTAGCCTACTAACAATGATGGAGTTCACGCTTTCACCTCACACGTGACTTTTAATTTTGAGTTCTTTTAATAACCTTAAATACATGAAAAACAAATAAAATGAGCTGATAATTCTGCACAGTAAAATACACTTCACATATTTAGCTATCACGCTGTGGAATAACTCCACAATGTCAAGTAGCACACAATTAGTAAAACTGTAGGGGGAGGAAAAGGAGTGTTTTGATCCTGAAGAATTTTGATCCTAATCAGATTGAAATTTCAACATTCTTGTAGTGCTTAATATCTTCAATCACACACACAAAAAATCAAACTGATTCCAATGTCAAGTTTTGCATTCTGTGACTGAAATAAAATGCTAAAATATACAAATGCATCTCGCTTTGTACAATAAACATTAACATCATTATAAAGTAAGATTGAGTCTAAAACTGTGTGATGGAATGTCTGATGTTTACCTAATTCTCAAGCCAAAGCCAGCCCAGTAACAAAATGACAGAGCATGTAATAAGACTTGCTTGTGTAAACACTGGAAGAAAAGGCAAAACGCCAGCACAGCATCGTGCCTGTCCTAAGCCCTAGGCTATTATTGAAGGATGCCTCAACTCTGCCTTCTTGGCAGGATAAGGTCATGGTGACATAGCATCAGTTCAAGAATAAGATAGAATTCTAAAACAAAGAGATGGTTAAAAAATAAACCACATTAACTATTTAGCTTTTCTTCCTGGAGCTATTGGCACAATTCCTGGTTCTGCCCATGAAAGACAGGTTTAGGCATCTGATCATACTTCTGCTATTTTGATGTATGTCTTACTCCAGTTTATGGACAAAACTTAAAGAAAAAACATTCACAAGTGTTTAGTAACTTAAAAAACTATCTTTTTCACTGGTACTTTTTTCATAGCACAGGCATCTGTAAATCAATACATGAACTTGTCTCTAGCATAGGAAAAATAAAGGGGAATCTTAGCTGCACTTGGATTTGACAACTCTGATCAACCAAACCAAGAATTTGAGAGAACCTGTGTCCCCAGTGGGCCAACTTCCAAGGTCTACATAAAGGAATTCTACATAAACAGTCACTAAGAATCACGTTGTGGATGCTATCATGCTGGACTCTCTAACTAGGACCCTAAAACCAAAGGAGTTTCAGGGTCCTTTCTTTCAGGCTGAGAGCAAAGACCGCTGTGATTTCTTTTCTTTAAGCCTAATGTCATTGATTCTTCAGGCCAAATTGATCGAGTCAGCATTTAGAGTTTTGAAGTTTAAACCACTCACATTAGTGATTATTTGGACACCTCGCCCTCACACCTTCCTTCGGTCCTCTTGGTAACTTGAAGGTGACTGGTCCTGTCTCCTACAGCTACACATTACAGTTACCCAGGGCGTCTGTGTTGCCTTAACTCTGGACACAGCTTACAATACAACTATCCGCCACTCTTCCTCTGCCCGTAACCCGAAAAATAGAATGTGGAGCCAAACACAGATACATGCTTTGCATTTCTCTTTATTCCCAATTAATCCAGCCTTTTGTCTGTAGTAGGAGCTGAATTTGTCTTGACACATCCCCAGGGTTCTTCCTGGGTCCGATCAGCAACAACACTCTGAAACCTTAAAGAGTGCTCTGAGGGGAAACTTCCTTCCTCCTTGTGACATTTCTTTCCTCCACCAGCAAGGCTTAAGGCTTTGCAGCTGTTAGATTTCAAAAAAAAAAAGGGAGTGATGGAGTATAGATGTGGTGGCACTTTCCCTTCCTAACATCTTACCCGGATGAGAGAATTCTGTAAGGATTATTCTAGAGAGAGAGAAAGACTTCCAGATTGTCTAGGAGACCAAGTGAACATAAAAACCTGTGCCCTATCCAATATCCTTGGGGGGGGGTGGGTGTTTAAAAAATACAGTAGCTTAAGTGTTTATTTCAGTTTATTTAATTACAACTTTTATACTTCTTAACGCAACTAATATACAGCTACCTGGCATAAAGCATTGCATGCTGCTTTGCATCAATAACCCCTACACTTCCCTCCTGAAGGCGTCTCATCGCCAAATGCAAGCAGACTGCTTAATGCAGGACTAATTAGTATATCCCCTTCCAGTCTTCAGGCCCTCCATTGTAATTCCTTCCCAGCTCATTTTTTTCCACAACCGAGCATCAATCAAAGTAAGTGCCCTGCCTGCCTAGGCAACACAAGATGTCCTCCATGCATTTGTCATCTGCCACACAAACAAAGGGGGAATTTAATTGTTGATTTGGGTATGCAGCCATTGCACCTCGTAAAGGAAGCTGAAAGGGAAGGAAGAAGGGAAGAAATAAAGTTTGAGGGGTGAGCCAAATGTGCATAGCATGGGGGCTTTTTTCTGCTTTCTGATCTCAGCCCTTGTTCTGGCCTGGGGGATGTAGCTGCAGCCTGCTCATTGGCTGGACTTTTCCCCAAGGTAAATGAGTATTTTCACTCCTTCCAAATGAATATAAAAATTCCCATGGAAGGAAATGCATTTAATAGCTACCATGTTTGCTTTCTTCAGCCTGTATCATGTGCCTGTCTGTTGACTGAAAAGATTATCACAGGAAACAGGAAGAAGGTGGGTTTTTATGCAGGAGTGAATTAGGATTATAATCTTTCTCTCTCTCTCTCTCTCTCTCTCTCTCTCTGTCTCTCTCTCTCTCATTTTTTTTTTAAGTCGAGGGCAGGCACCACAGAGAAAAATAACCAGCAAGAGGGCCTCATCAGTAATAAGCAGCTATGGCTGCTCCGTTTGTTATACAGTGGTCTAGAACCACAGTATTGACATCGCATTATAGAAAAGTACCACACAGGAGCCTGAAGAAATGCAGAATTTGAGGCCTACCCTAAGCACATTGATCAGAATCTGAAATTCAAAAGATCTCCTGCTGACTCCGTGTATGGTAAAGACCATGGAGTACTATTCATATTATTACTTAGAGACACTATTTTAACAAGGAGCAAGTACACACCAGCTATCCACCTCAAAGATTTTATTTTCCTTTGGATTTGGATGAATTTGATGAATAACAATAAAATGTGACTGGTGAATTCATTTTGAGGGCTTCTCAATCAGTATTCAAATGTAATGAGTATATGATTACTTGATAAACTTGCTTTTTAAACAAATAAGTAGAGTTTTAAATATTTATGGGGGAAATTCAAAGTAACAATGTCCAATTTAGGAAGAAAAAGGAGACCTTTGGTTCTTTCCCACGGAGAAATATTTACCTATCTGTACTGAACATGAGCAGTCATGTTTTCCTGTTCAAGTTCACTTAACATTTCTGAGTGCCTACTACTATACAAACCCTGGTAGTATTGCTATGACATTTCAAAAATAACTAAGTTGCAGTCTCTGACTTCAAGGAGCTGACTTGCTAGCGGAGAAGAGGGCATAAAACAGCCAATTATGGGTGGGAGCCAAAAAGTACAGATTATTAAGATGTACAAAGAAAGCACAGAAACCTCAGAGGTGGGGGCAGTCAAGGGAAGGGTGGAAAAGAAGCTCTATGGTTCCCAAGGACCTTGAAAGAGAATGGCAACAAGCTGAGATGCAGGAGACCTGGAGGGTGTCAGGGAACTGGGGTCTGGAAGAGCATAGCAGAGGTGTGGGATATAAGCCCAGAATCTTTTCTTTCTCCCCAGAGACCAAGCCAGAACTTTGAGTTGACTGATAAATTTAGTTCTTCCATGGATTCTTATGCCTTATTGTCATTTGAAACTAGTAGCTATGGTTTCCAAAAAAACTTATACTTGGCAAAAAAAAAAAAAAAAAAAAAGCCCATTGCTCTAATAAGAATTGCTCACACACACACACACACACACACACACACACACACACACATAATCCCACACTTCCAAACCATCCATTTTAGCCTAAATCAGTTAACATAAATAAAATCAATTCCAGGGTGGCATCTTGTTCTTCATCTCACATAAATTATTTTTTGAAGTTTTCCTTAAAATATCAACATTTTGTGTGTCTCAAAAAAAAAATCTCAAAACTTTTGGAAGTACAAATCAGCTGGGCATGGTGGCACACACCTATAATCCCAGCACTCAGGAGGCTGAGGAAGGAAGATTGCCATGAGTTCAAGGCCAGTCTGGGCTACATAGTGAGTTCAAGGTCAGCCTGAAATGCATAGTGAGACCCTGTCTCAAAAAAATAGTACAGATAAGCAGGATTTAAGTCATGTATGTTCCTAGCATATAATAGATTGTACTTAAATGTGGGGTTAACCGTATATTCCAAACCCTTTATTCACACCTGCATGCTCCTTGGCTTTTTGGAATTTGGGGTGGAGTATAGCAGCTAAAATGTATCTGGTTATAAGTGACAGAAAACCCATGTAAAATGACTTGAACTTTCTTTGTAATTGTCTTTAACTTTCTCTTCATAATCAAGATACCTGTGGCACCCACTAATCATCAGTTCCCCGCAGGGCAAGGTCCAAATCAAAAAACAGTGAGTCACTGCTTTGTGTTCCTTATTGGCAAAAAGAAAGCATCCCCTAAGCCCCCACCTGGGGCAGAGAAGCACTCTGTGTCTCCCGGTCCAGCATTTCATTAATGCCCAAGCCCAAACAACACATTGGCCAAGGAACAGAATCACCGTTTGTGGCGGAAGCAATCAAGGTTTATCCCCCTGGCACTTTGATGGGTAGGCCATCAAACATAAAGTCCAAAATCAGAGTTCTGTTACCCAGAAGAAAGTGGCAGTGTCCCTCCCAGGAACAATCAGAATGACTGCCACATGGGAAGATCTGTAACATTTTCACCATGAAGTATTAGATTTCTAAAACTCTGCATAACAGAGAAACAAATGAAATTTGCCTGGGCCAATTTAAATATTCATGATTTTACAAATACTAGTTTTTGTGTACCTATATGTATGGATGTGTTACCACTTATACATTTATTTTAAAAGATGTTTGGTGGACTCAACAAAATGACAGCATCCAGAAACAGAATCCACCAGACACACAAACACTATAAATTTCACTTCATCTCTTTCACCTTTTAAAAGGTCGTCCTACATCACAGTCAGCTTGGTTACTCTAATACTGTTACTCTTAACTTTTAAAAGGAGGTAAGAATTCACCCACCCCATTTTTATACAATGGAGTATTATTCAGCCCTAAAGAAAGATAAGCTAGAGGTTTTTATAGGTAAATGGTTGCAACTAGAGACCATACTCATAAGTGAAATAAATCAGACTCACATGTGTAAATATCACATTGCCTCCCTACTATAAGAACCCAAAAGAGTAAATAAAGTCTGAAGCGTACAATAGATACTGTGAAAGGGAAAGAAACTGCTCAAATAGGAAGGAGCAACTGGGATGAAGGAGGGGAGAAGAAAAAGAAAGAATGAAAAGAAAAAAATGTATATATATATACAGAAGATAGCTAAGATAATTGTATTACTAATTGCTATTGGTTTATTGAAAGGAACAGTTAATGTGCAATTGTTTGATCAATCTTATATGCCTATATCTCATTATCTGAGCAACCACGTTGAAGATAACATTATGTAATATAACAGCCATTGTTAATATCCTATCACTTTGTTTTGAAATTCTGTAGCATTTTATTGTTTTTATGCTGTTTTGTTTATGTATTTGTTTTTGTTATTTTGTTCTTTTCTCTTTAAAATGAATAACAATACACACACACACACACACACACACACACACAAAGACAGCTGGGATAGGTGCATTGCTTATGTCTGTGGTTTACTGAAAGGAACAGTCAATGCTCAAAATTTGTTTTCTTGACTAACTTTGCATGCTTGTATCTGGTAATCAGAACAACTGATTTGAAGACAACAATATGTAATATAAGAATCATTGTTGAATTCCTACCATCTTGTATGGTGAAGCTCTGAATCATTTCCAGTGGGGTTTTTTTTTATTACTTGTTAATGTCTCTGATTGTTTGATCAGTCTTGCACTATTACATCTGGTGGAGTCAGCAACTTCGATGACGGTAACAGTATGCAGTGTAGCAACTATTGTTAAGTCCTATCATTTTGTTTTGAGGTCATGTATCATTTTCTGTTGTTTCTGTGTTGTTTTTGTTTTTGTCTTCATTGTTGTTGTTTTGTTAGTTTTTTCTCTTTAAAGTAAAAAACTAATAATAATTAGAAAAGAATTCACCCACCCCGAGTCAGATGCCTTGGGCTTTGCAAAAGTATATGCTGATTTCGACATAGTTGCCACTATTATAAATTTATTAGTGAAAATGACTGCTAAGCTTTGCTTGCCATTCAAAGGCAAGTAGAGGTAAATCACTGTATTCAGAATGAGGAAATCTTTTTAAACCACCACCTACAGTAATGACTTCCTCTTGCATTTCATTGCCCAGTGTTTTATGGTATCTCAAATTTGCACCGATCACCAGCGAGGGAGATGCAATTATTATGACTAATTTGAAATGGCTGTAGGAGGGTACCCTCGGCAGATTTTGTTCCTGTGACATCCCCTACTGCTGGCAAAGAGTCGGGTACTCAAAATACTCTTACTGAGTAATTGGATAAATCTACCATTTCTCATTCCCAGCCGTAAGTCCTTCCTAATTCTATGCTGAAGAATGTATTTCTTCCCCTTTAAATAGCATATCCCCACAAAAAGAAAGGTGTGGAAGCCTTAAAAAAAATCTGTCCCTGACTATTTTAGATTGCGAAAAGTCAGAATAAGTAGCACAAAACTCTTCTGGACCAAAGGCAGCTTGAAAAACATCCCAGAACTTGGATGTCACTTGTGCCAACAATTACGTTGATTCTTCCTGTCCTAGAATCTGATACCGATACCATCAGTGTGTAAAAGCCTTGGACTCTGATTCAATACATTATCATGAAGAAGAAAAGGGAATTTATTTTTCAAACTTAACGCATTGACATGTTCTAAATCAATGAAAAGTTTTCTGCATGATTCAATATTAACAGTTAATAAAAATATATCAATTGGCAGTGGTATAGGACAAAACCTCTTCTGAGGTTGTAAATCACACAGATAGCAGTTCAAGCAGGGCCTGTCATTAGTGTATTAGGGGGAAAAATCCATAGATGATGCATAGTCATTCACAGAACATCCACAGGTCTTTTGTCCTTAAGCTCGTAACTCATATTAAATATCAAATCTCATTTAACTGTACCAAATACTGCTCGGCATATGGAGTTACAAAAAAACCCTAAAAACCAATTCATGGATGCCTGCTATTTAAGACATCTCGCTCACTAATTGCAAAATCTATAGGAAAGTCTGCACAGCATCAAAGCCTCAGTTGATCCTGTGAGCAGTTCTAAATGAAAAACTGTCTGTACTGCAACTAAATAAAGCACTTAATTCAGTCTGTGGCTACAACGCTGTTTTTCCTGTGGGTTTGGAAAATGACCTTCCTGTAAGCATCAAGGACTATAACTTTTTAGATAAAGAAACTTGTTCTTGTTTTATGTCTATGTCAGGTTCATTCCCCTATAGCCCATAGTTTTCAAAAGCAGAAGAAAAAGTAATCCAGAATTTTAAAAAAAAAGTCTGTTTCCAGAATGAAGTTCCCTGTCAGCCTGCCTTGGGCCTTAGGTGGAGAAGCAGAGATTAAAGAGTCAGTATTCTTTTTCATGTTTCATCTGCCAGTTTTGTGAATGTAGAAAGAGAACCAGTGGCTATAGCAAAGCACCCAACTGTGGTATTAAGTAGAAAGTGTGATTCTCGCACACCCCCTTGCTTAAACACACACACTTTTACACACTCCACTGTCGTGAATTCGGAAACAGTTTTTGGAGTCTCTAGCAGCAGGCGTGCACTCCCCAGGCTCCACAGCCATCTAAGAAGGTAGTTCCAGGAGCGGGTGAATGGCGCTGCAGATGGGTCCTCCTATCGCCGTGACGATAATGAAGCTCTTTGTTCAGCCCTGTGAATGTGAAGTGTGGAATCTCCGATGAGCTCACCATTTCCTATTTATTCTATACTCACCTGAATACACCAAGTATTGCAGCTTTTTAATGCATATGCAAACCACCAAAGCATGCTTTTGTGAGACACTTTGCTAAAAGACCGCTTTTGATATGTGTTGTGCATCTCCTCTTCAGACTGCACTCGACCGCTTCCTTCTTTTCGGACACAACCAACTCACTATTTAGACTCTTTGGCTTTGCTTCTGTGGAGCACTCCAGCAGGAAGGGACCATGTTCTCTTTTTTTATTCATATTTCTGAAGGCAAACTGGTACTGATTTGTTTTGATTTACTAACAGAGTTATGTTCCTGCCACAGACACTGACTGCCTTTATGTCCTTTCAGCCATCAGTCTATGTCGGGGTACACAGTTTTCCCAAGGCAAAATTACATGCCTCCAGGGCCATAGATGCTGAGCAATATTTGGTACAGTTAAATGCTATTTAACTGTGTGCACTATGGAAAAAAAAAAAAAAAAAGCTCATCATGTTTGGAGGGAGAGTAATTATTCTCTACAAGCAGAACATTTCTTGTATGCCAACCACTAAGCTTGAACGAAGAGACCAAGTGACATTTTAGAAAGGATACTCAATAAAACTTAGCATCCGGTCTTCAGTTTTTGGAGGGGATGCATATTTGATGTGAAGGTCATATGTTCTAAAATGTAAGCGTATTGCAATTTCCTTCTGATTGAACTGTTTTTGCCACTCCCTTCACAGTTAAGTGTGGGTTGTTTGGACGTAAAGCCTAGGAGACACTTTATTCGTGGTTTTCTAATTGCCAGCTGAACAGAGCTGGCTCAAACAGGAATTGTTCAGTTTTTGTCTCGACTGTATTCTTCTCCCAAGGGCAAGGTCACCTCCATCCTTTGAGGAGCACAGATTGTACCTCAAAAGATGCTTCCAGCTTGGAGCCCGGAGGGTGCTGAGGACAGAATCTTAGTTTTTCTTAGAGCACTAACAGCCAAAAGCAATCAGTTACATTGTAGGCTTCAAAGCAAAAGGAGCATATTCTTGCACCAGTCATGTCTGGCCCATTCAAGATTCTAAGCAAATTTATGAAAACTCTTTATCTTCCCTGTGTCTTTATGTTTACCCTGTGACATCTAAGGAAAGGCCATTTAAATTTTTGAGATCCTTAAGTAAAAATTAATTCCTATCACACACCATTAAAGATAATTCTAGACCTGTTATGATGTGGTCAGTGAATTCCATTGAAAGACGCAGTCAGCACCACCAAGAATTCTGGACAACAGAAAGTAAGCTTTGAAATAAACCAAAGAGAAGACACCAAGTTACATGTTAGAAGCACTCAGCCCATATCTCATCGATGTGATAGTACGAATAGGACACACACGTACAGTTCCCCTCCCTCTCTTCTTTCCCAAATAGTTTGTGCACATAGTTATGAACTTACTACTGGGCTCGTTGGTTTGATGAGTACCTATTTCTTTTCAAGGTATAATTCAATCTTTTTGAGGACTTCTATATCAGATAACTCATATTGTGCTTATTTCTGTTTCTCCCTTCAGAAGGGATTGTCTGAAATAGCCTGACACAAATATTCTCTCATTTCTCTCTGCTCCCTAAACCTAAAACTTGAAAATAAAAACAAGCCACTGGATTAAAGAGATTCAAAAAGTTTCTTGTGTTTTTTTTTTTTCCCAAGTTCTCTAATTTATCACACACTAAAAATCTCTTTCAAACTGGCACCAAGGTGGCTTTTCTTCTTGAGCTGATTAGGACCACATGAGCTCAGGAAAAACTGTCAGATCCTGCCTCTGGCACAGCTGGAATGATCCAACTGATTTGCCAGTATGATTTTTTTTCAAGAAATAAGCTTCATCCCGAAGTCGTAAATTTATATTCTGGAGACCCAAGCAAAACTTATTTCTTGTTCATTTTAAAAGAAGTAAGACTCTGTTGTGACCTTTTTTATGAGATCTTCTAGAAACCGAAAGCAAGTTGGACAATATTTGGGCCTATTATGCTTTAGTGAGAACTGACTTCATACTTTACCTGTAGTTACCCAGCTTCCCAACAGTGCAGGAAGTCTCATTCAGAAAAAACTCATCTTTAAGAAAAAGTCATCGGCTAAAACCATGCTAAAATGTTCATCTTAAAATTCTGTCTGTCAGACAGGGAATAATTTGGGTTTGGTCAAACTTGAGTTTTTCAGCTGCCCATGGTAGACTCTAAAACTTGATTCTTGGAATTTACCACTGAAACTTAAAGACAATTGTGTTGCTCCCTGGAAACCTCCCACACCTTTGCTGTTCAGTCTCTTTACAACCACCTCCTCCCTCTGAAACTCCCCTGTCCGCCTCTCTTTCATTTTGTTCTCCTCTCTTTGCTAGATAGCCCCTCATGTGGGTTTGATAAAGAAGACTTTCATTAGTGTATTCATGGCCCCTAATCAATTAGAGTTTGGTTTCCCTGAAAACACAGAGATACTTAAGTAAGCAAGTCATCCTGCCTTGTCTTACAGAGATGACATGATTTCAGGCCTTCGGCGAACAAACCTTTTAGGCCCTCCTCCACCACACACCTGCAGACCACCAGGGAGGCAGATGTTTCGCTGCTGTCCATTTTAGAGTTGGGATCTTGCTTCCTTGTTAAAGAAAAAGTGTTAGGAAGAGAGTCAGATGATCTTTATGTTGATTCTGCAAAGGTTAATACCTTTATTCTTTTGCCACTTTCTATACTCTGTATTTTGGGGACTTTTAAAAAAATCTTGCCCACCTTTGGTCACTGTCCAGTCCAGAAGCCACAACCAGGCTGATTGGATCTAGCCAACACCTCATTGTTTTCTTCGTGTGATTCTAAAAGGCAGCTTCTTAGTCTCTTTGCTTCTGGTAAAAGTACTAGAACCTTTTGGAATTATCCTTTGTCCCGGATATAAAGCAGATGGAAGGGTACCACCAAGCGCTGACTGGAGTGCTGAAAGTGTTCTCCATCAAAGAGTGGACAGAATTATATAGTGTACCATTCCTCGATTAATAGTTAACCAAGTTGAGAGGATTTGAATAAAAGCACACCGTGTTTGCATGCAACAATGGTTTGACAGAAGAGCTGTGTGGCAGAGTTAGTATTTTACTGCTATCAGCTGCACCACGCAGTTTTGTGCCCTGGGAAGCCATGCATGCAGAATGGCAGAACTTACAATCGCCTACAAAAGGAGAGTACAATGCTACCTGTGGAGCTTTGCCACTAAGAGAAGGTGACAGTTCTGGACCTTAAAAACACCCTAAATTGTTCAGTAGTTTCAGAATGGAACTTGCCACAATTTGAAACACTCATCAGAGCAAGGCTTTTTCAAGCAACAGTGAAGACATGATTATTAAATCTTACAACCATCCATTTAGCACACTGCGAGGAAAAAAAGAATGGGCGAAAAGCATCAAAGCATGTATAGATATAACACGTGGAGATGTGATTTGTGATCGCGTTCAGTGGCAGGAGGAGTGGCTGGGGACATGACAGGAAGAGTTTCAACAGCCCGAACACAGCTCTTTTCCAAAGTGACTCCCCTTTATCCATCCACCCCCCCCCAAAAAAAAAAATCAAAATGTACTTCATGAAACTATTGTATATGAAGCACTTATTAGCCGTAATTAAATGGACAATATGAATTTACTACGTCTTTAGGACTCTGGCTTGTTCTGGTTTAGAGCAAGATGATTAATGCAAATACATATTACTTGAGATAACCATTTAGCAGCTAATTTAGCCAAATTTATTACAGCAGTTAGAGGTTTTTCATTTTAGCAGACGGAGACAAGGACATGCCAAATGTGGGCCACGTAGACGAATGCACACTGCCCTCTAGTGGCCAGACGTGCGGTGCGTTCTCGGGCGGGTGCAGAGTTGCCAGCGATCTGTATCCAACTCACAACAGAAGCTTTTGCACGTTTCCGGCATCCTTTTAAACCATCCCCATCCCTAGCACTTTATTTCAGGGGATGATTTACTGCACTTTCCCCTTTTACTAGCTCAGGAGTACCCAGATACAAATCAAATCAATTTCAACTTGGCAAGATTTTGGTTAAAGTATCATTTTTAACATCTGCATTTTAAAGCTCTCTTTCAGTGGGTATTTAATGGCACCGTTTCACATTACTGATTGTTTTTACTTGTTCCTTCATTTTCAGCCATATTTTAGAGTCTGTGTGGAGCTGTCACTCTGTTTGGCTCTCGCCAAGTCAATTCTGTGCCTCCCTTAGGCCAGCATTTCTTTCTGATTTGATTCGAGGATTTATTTTGTTCCAACATTCAACAGTCACACCAGAATTTCCTGACTGACCAATGTAGATTTAGTTCATCGAAGGACTGTAAATTGTGTTAGACAAGATCAAAAGGAGCAGATGTGTAAGGATGCCAGCTGATATTGCTCTCACTGAGGGGAAATGATCAAAGACAGAAGGGCAAAGCGTCTTCGGAACCATTCAAAATATCCACAGTCTCAAAGAGGGCTACCTTGAAGCTATGAATAAATCACATACAAATTTGCCTTCTCACCATCTGATGTCAAAGCCAGTGACAGTATCCACACCATGTTAGGTGTTCTGAGAGCCAAAAAGATTTGTAGTTTTTTAATCCTTCCTCTCACACCATGGCTGCCCAAAACAGAATAAAGTCTTGCTACAAATGTCAGGAACCTGGCTCCAGAGCTGCCGCTCCACTGAACTGAGGATTTCATTTCTCCTCCTGATGGTATCCTACACTAAACATGCAAAGGGGCACCCTTGACTTGGTGCAGGACCTACTGTTGAGGTTTTGCAGAGATGAAAATCAGTTGATCCCAGTCTTAATACAATGCCTCTGCTTTGTTTTCCCCCTAGTGCTGAATAAGGGTCAGTGTGTGACGAAGTACTATCGCTGGATGCAGAAGAACGGAGGCTACATTTGGATACAGTCTAGTGCCACCATAGCTATTAATGCCAAGAATGCCAATGAAAAGAACATCATCTGGGTGAATTATCTTCTTAGGTATAGTTTCGAATTCTTTTTATTTCTGTCTCATTTATAAAAATGCAGCCCTATGGTTAATAGCTGACATGTTATGAGTATTATCTCCTGACAGTATCTGGTGTGGAATTTCATGGAAATTCTACTCTTGCTACAAGACTGAAAGAAATGTGAGAAGATCAACCTGTTGGAAGGGACTGGCAGGGAAGACTTGCAAGATTTTCAATTAATCTTCAGTTGTTGACATTTGGGCAACTCTGTAGAAGTTGCTTTGGTTTCCTCACAAATGCTCAGACCTAAAGAATGTGGACTTTTGCCTGCAGTTGAAGCATTTGAAAAGCACTTCCTTACCCTATGACACTTTCACTCACACCCTCCAATCCTTGTAATGTTACGTAAAAGGAGGTGGGGGAGAAGACCCAAGGTACATTATATCCCTGTTACAGTTCCGCCCTTCAATGCAGTCAGCCTACTCCACAGGGTTTAATTTTCTAGGCATTAAGGATTTGGTAAACAAAGTAAGTTGTTTTGCCAGAATAATGACAACCTCAGTATAAAAAATGAAGACAGTCTTCTTTAGCTTACTGCTCTGTGATCCCAGGCCAGCTTTACTGCTCTTAAAATGTCCTCAAATTTATATCCATACTTAAGTCCAACCTCAGTTGCCTCTTAAATTCTGGTGTAAGACACCTTCTGTCTCTCCTTCCCCATCTGCTTTTTGCTGTTGGCCTCAAATGAGCAGGAAGGTAACCAACACCAGCAGACAGGATGGCCTGAGTTGGGGGACAGGACTTCTGGAAGGCTTTTTGTTAATCTTGTCACGAAGCTATCACAGTACCGCGTTTGGCTCGGCTGCCTCCCAGCATGTTATTCCAATCTTTGGTTTCTGATGTTCTAAAACCACAAGCAGGGTCCACACGGGGTCTGAGCAGGAAAACTTCCAATGGGTCTAACAAATGGCAGCCGGTGCCCTTTGACTGATAATTTCAACCCGAACCCCATTTTTCTTTGAGACAGCCGAACGCAGCTGAGATGCTAACAACTATGCTCATCAGCACCCTGGCCTTCCTGTCTCACATACTTTGGTGATGACTTCAAGGCATGAATGTGCTTGCTTCCAACAGCATATCAATCAGACACTAATGATTATTGCTCTAGAGAGGACCTTAATGGGTACCACTTAAACAAGTCTTCATTTATCTACTCTCTTTTTTCTTTTTTGACCTCTTCTGCTCTATATTCATTCTCTCTAAAGGTAAAAAGTATGTGTATTTAATGAGGTTTTCTCCAAAGCTTGATTTGCATGCAAGTATCCCCTGTAGTCAGGGTATGCTCAGGATGGGTTCTGATGTCAAGAAGTCCTTTCACATAGAGTTTCATAGCACAGCAACTATATATCATACAGAGTGACATAAGAGCACATGTGCCAGACAGGGAAACGGCATTGTGGCACTCGACATTAAAGTGATATTGTGCCAAAGAAACACATCGCTATTAAGAATTAAACACTGGCAACAAAGAGACTGTAGGCTAGAAATTTGTATCCTATCTGGATGTAGCATATTGGACTGAAGTTGTCTATATGATTGTTATTCCCATTCTGTGAGACTTTCCCTATCCGAATCTTTCTTACTACCTCATCAGCCTCATGACTTCCCCAGCGGAAGAAGTAAGAAGGGTAAGATGATGTCAATCTACACAACTTGGGGTCAGTACCATTGAGTTATCCCAGAGTTAAATGGTATAAGCTTATGAGCATTGGAAAATTGTATCTCATCCAGTTCCATATAGAGAGAAAGGAGTCAGTTTGGGTGTCTAAGACCAACCCTCAGGTACCAGACTCTCAGTCCAAGGTGTGGTGGACCCTTTTTAACTGACCCAAAGACCTATCCTGAGGTTAGTGATAGAAGACATTCAGAGGATGGCGACCTTTGAACCTGCGTGGCACAGAAAGCACAGGAGACACGTGATAATGGTCTTTTGCAGAATTCCACCAAGCCTGCAGCCCTGTGGTGTCATTCTACCGCCTGGCCATCTAGTAAGATCTCCTTGGCAACATGACAACCACTGAAGTTTGGTTTGCTTTCCTGGTCTTGTCTTTTATTCTTCCCTGAGCAATCCTTTCTTCCTCCTCAGAATCCCTCGTATGGGTCCCAGCAAGGCTTATCCTTCCCTGTTCTCACAGCGCTGCTCCTCCATCTTCTTTCCATTCCCTTATGATACCTAACAGAATGACAGACTCAGTATTCAAGTGTGCAAAGTGCTAAGTCCATCCTCCTGCCATTCGTCTTATCTGATTATCTAGAGAGAGCTTTGCTGTTGAAGCTGATTCACACTAAGGAGTAAGTGCCTGATAATCTGTCTTAGTGAATTAACCCTCCAAGGGATGTTTGAGGTTTTAGAGTAGTTACTGAAACAGTGATTCTTTAATATGGAAATTCCGCTAGAAGTTAGTAAATGAGTCAGTCAGTAATCATCTGCTGTGAGCCTCTGCTTGGCCAGCCTTGTGGAAGGAGGTGAGAGGCAGTTCCCATCTGGAGACCGGATGTTCTCCTTATCGGTTCAGATCATCGGAGCTGATAGTGCTCAGATACCAGCCAGCCTGGGAATGACATTTCTAGAAGACAGCTTGCCCCAACTGACCGAGCAGGCTCTCTTTTCCAGAAAAGGCTTATTTCGGAAGTAAAAACAGAACAAAAATTGAGCACATTTGCACAAATGGGGTTAGATCCATTCTGTGGGGACTCTCACACACTGGGACTCTCCCCACTGCAATCAGATTTCCAGCTAACAAGTCACAGGTGTGCCCCTCATGAGCCGATGAAAATGTGATTGTAATGGGTGTGTTGACAGTTCAGTAGCCATAATCCATGCATCCCAAGGTGCACCTGGGATCTGTCAGGTCGTTAGGCACCAAGGACTCTGCACTCCCCCCAGTAGCTTTGGAGCCATCTGAAGTGCTTAGGAGCTACACGAAGGGGCCAAGACAAGGGAGCTGAGGCAATGGACTCGTTAGGAGTCCAAGCAAAGGTGGGGCACACCAGGAGGTGTGGGAATGAACTCTGGAGAGAACTCCCACCCTCCTCCCATCCCCCCAGGTGTTATGCTGGGAGAAATGTCAAGCAGCACAGTTCCCTGGCCCCCAGTGGTACCTGATTGCTTGAAAGCTTTTTAGTAGCTTTCATGAGCGTTTGGGTATTCATTCTAGCAGGGTGCACCTGTACCCTGGCAGATGCAATCCAAGCTTCTGTGAAAAGTTCCAACAAGAGCAGAGAAATCATTTCCTATTTAGTCTTCTAAACTCCAGAAGTTTGGGGCCAGGAAGTGCAGGAGAAGATAGTTCAAAACAAACCACCCAGAACAGGTGTGTGCTCACCTGATGAATGCCTGTCTACCCACAGCAACCCCGAGTACAAGGACACACCCATGGACATCGCACAGCTCCCCCACCTGCCAGAGAAAACTTCGGAATCCTCTGAGACATCCGACTCTGAGTCAGACTCTAAAGACACCTCAGGTATTACAGGTATTACTTCTCCATGTTCTGTAATTATAGATTGCCTTAACATGAGGGGTGGGCCTCAGCCAGAGGGCCATGGTTAAGGCCAAGCAACTGGCCAAATTTTGTACTGAAATAGGGGTACATCAGGGGCTGGGGATTTAGCTCAGTGGCACAGTGCTTGCCTGGCAAGGGCGACATCATGAGTTCAATTCCCGGTACCGGGAAAAAATCAACAACAACAAAAAAATGAAATAGGGGTACATCAAATTATTACTAAGTTGCTGTCATTCTCTCTGTCTCTCTCTATACACAATGCATATATTTATATGAATATATACCTGACCACATGAAGGAATTATGATGCAACCCCATACTTAGCATCTCTGGCATCTCTACTCGAAGCAGGTACCAGGGATTACTCTGCTTGCTCCCAGACAGCCTATGACTTTTAGAGTCCCAAATGTTCATAGCTTCACCAAGCTGGGATCACATCTCCAAAGTGGGGTCGACACTCAATAACATCAGTGAGTACCCCTGACAGGGTGCTAGATTATTGCTTGTCTTCTGAATGTATGCTGAACAAATCCAAATCCATGCTTTCCCATTTCTCATTATTTGGAGAGGGAGACTTCCTAAGTAGTTACTTGGAGCACAAGAAAATTAATACAAAAACTTACTTTTCCTCCTATCCCTAATCCCCTTCCACAGACACATGGAGGGCCAGGAACTACAGAACTCAAAATTTGACAGCTGCAAAACAAAGTCCCAAGTCTTTTCTAACAGTGCTTCTTTGCTACAGAAAGGAAGATGAAGGCTGGTGTAGTTACATGACCTGCCCAAGATTCTGCCCCCAAAATCGTCTCTGCAAACCCGTAGAAATCAGCAGCATCCCCCAATCTTCTGAGGTTGTGTTTTCTGGGAGAATGTGGCAGGTGGCTAAGATTCCTCCGCCAACCCCTCACCATCAAAGCTGCAGCACCACAGGCCTGTCAGTCAGTCTGAATGCCTGTAGGTCAGACACAGCTGCAGGGAGGCATCAGGAAGTGGAGAGAACCTATAGTGGATCTTGAGTGTTGTCCTCTCCCCACACACTGTATTAATTTGAAAGTTCCTACTTCGGCACAAGTACTACAGTATTCTCTGCCCCTTATTTATATAGTATATAGTATATAGTGTATAGTATAGTATATAGTATATAGTAATAAAGCAAGACAAACATCCCCTGCTCCCATGGGGCTTATTCTACTGGGTGGAAGAGACAGAAGCAAACAAAAAATAAAAACATACAATGAATGAGATGGCGATTCATAAATGCTATGGAGAAAAATAACATTAGAAATAGGGAGTGTGGATTTGCAGAGCTCTTTGGAAGTCTCCAAGCATTCCATTATCTTTCAGGGTCTCGTCCACCTTTCTCCAGGTTACCTGAGTTATCTTTGCAGGGCTTCTCACACATCCACGTGCCTAAGAATCACCTGGGGCTCTTGTTTAGTTGCAGAATCTGGTTCAGCAGCTTGGGTGGGGCCTGAGATTCCACACTGTGTGCAGTGTGCAGGTGACGCCCGCGCCTGCTAAATTGCGTTCATCTAGGCCCAGGCTTGAAGCCCCCAGAAGGTGGTGCAGTTTATGGAGAGGACAAGATGCCTCCTGCCCCGCCCCTGAGACGAGAGGCCGGTTCTGCCCTGTAACCTGCTAACGGGTGTCCCCTCTCTGTCTTTCTCTCCCCTGCCCCACCCCCGCCCCGGCCGCGGACCCCACGCAGAGGACAACGAGAACTCCAAGTCCGACGAGAAGGGGAATCAGTCCGAGAACAGCGAAGACCCGGAGCCCGACCGGAAGAAGTCGGGCAATGGGTGCGACAACGACATGAACTGCAACGACGACGGCCACAGCTCCAGCAACCCGGACAGCCGCGACAGCGACGACAGCTTCGAGCACTCGGACTTTGAGAACCCCAAGGCGGCGGAGGACGGCTTCGGCGCGCTGGGTCCGATGCAGATCAAGGTGGAGCGCTACGTGGAGAGCGAGTCGGACCTGCGGCTGCAGAACTGCGAGTCGCTCACGTCCGACAGCGCCAAGGACTCGGACAGCGCGGGCGAGGCGGGCGCGCAGGCCTCCAGCAAGCACCAGAAGCGCAAGAAGAGGCGGAAACGGCAGAAGGGCGGCAGCGCCAGCCGCCGGCGCCTGTCCAGCGCATCGAGCCCCGGCGGCCTGGACGCCGGCCTGGTGGAGCCCCCGCGGCTGCTGTCGTCCCCCCACAGTGCCTCGGTGCTCAAGATCAAGACGGAGATCTCGGAACCCATCAACTTCGACAACGACAGCAGCATCTGGAACTACCCGCCCAACCGGGAGATCTCCAGGAACGAGTCCCCCTACAGCATGACCAAGCCCCCCAGCTCCGAGCACTTCCCGTCCCCGCAGGGCGGCGCGGGCGCCGGGGGGCTGCACGTGGCCATCCCGG
>NW_004955409.1:27079532-27138146 GCF_000276665.1 Chinchilla lanigera | reverse complement strand
GGCGGGGGGCCCAGCGCGTCCAACTCCTTGCTGTACACTGGGGACCTGGAGGCGCTGCAGAGGTTGCAGGCGGGCAACGTCGTCCTCCCTCTGGTGCACCGGGTGACGGGCACCCTGGCCGCCACCAGCACGGCCGCGCAGAGGGTCTACACCACGGGCACCATCCGCTACGCGCCTGCCGAGGTGACCCTGGCCATGCAGGGCAACCTGCTGCCCAACGCGCACGCTGTTAACTTCGTGGACGTTAACAGCCCCGGCTTCGGCCTCGACCCCAAGACGCCCATGGAGATGCTCTACCACCACGTGCACAGGCTCAACATGTCAGGACCGTTCGGCGGCGCGGTGAGCGCGGCCAGCCTGACGCAGATGCCCGCGGGCAACGTGTTCACCACGGCCGAGGGACTCTTCTCCACGCTGCCCTTCCCGGTCTACAGCAACGGCATCCACGCCGCACAGACTCTGGAGCGCAAGGAGGACTAGGCAGGCGCGCCCGGCGTGCGCAGGGTTCCGCTCGGAGGCATCGTCGGCTTTTCGTTTTAGACCTTTAATTCTAGCACTTTGAATTCGAGCAGGTCAGCGTCTTCTCTCCACACGACGGTCCCCATTCCATCCCTCTTTCTTTAATATGACTTATTCTTTCCTGTAAAGATATGTTTATTTTTTGCCTTCAGAGGGTCAAATGACCAGTTGCCTGCCGTTTTGTCTTCTTCTAAGATGTGTCTTGGGTTGTTTTGCTTTCCTTTGCATCTTTATTAAGATGTCTTTCATGTGTATATGCCTCTGCCATAGAATACTCAGTCTTGTGGTCAAGAGATTTCTCAAGTGACAACCCTTGGTTTTTTCGTAAAGATCTTGATATGATCAAGATGGAGAAAGAGACAAGCATAAACAATGCCCTGTTTGACTAAGTCAAATGAGAGGGGGTGGTTTTTTCGTTTGTTTGTTTGTTTCTGTTCCTGATTCCTTTTAAAATAGGGGAATAGTATTTTAGAATTTTATGCAGAATTTAATTCTTTTTATGGTTAAGATTTTAAGATTTTCTTACTTGCACATAAAAATAATTTGGGTTCTTAAACTTAATTTCTGGCCTGTGACTAGAATGTTTTTTAAGAAAAAAAGGTTGGACTAAATGTTAATTACTGAAACATTAACTTAATTTCTAAAACCATGGTGCTATCATTTATTAATCTGTAATGTCTTCATACAAAATGCAGCTCCTGGGCTGAGTTTTGGGGAAAAAAAAAAATGTGTTCTGTCCTGGTCTGGAGTCCGTTGCTGCAGTCTCCTTGGTTAGTTAAGACAAAGCCCTCATTAACGTTTGCTGCAGGACTTAAAATTTTTTACCTCCCGACTAACAAACATAGCCTCACATTAAATTTAATGGGTCAGTAAAGCCCTTTTAAAAAAGGGCTGGAAAACTCAATCGAGCTGATTTGAGGAGCAGTCTAGGTACATACTGTCTTTTGTTGAGCTTTTATTTCCTTACTCAGTCTAACTGAGGCTAATTTTGCAACTTCAGTAACACTTCGGAGTAAAAGAAGGAAAATATTTAACATGTTTTTGGTTTTCTTTTTCATTTCTTGCTTAAAGAAAAAAATGGAAGGTTGTATTTTGGGGGACTGGTTTGATAGAATTTATTTCCCTTTGCTTATTTCTGGATTGAAACCAATAAGTTTTAAAACTAAAGAATGGGTTAATAAGCTTCAGACAGATAACTGCAAATGAAAACTGCACATTAAGTTAAAAAAAGAAAAAAAAAAGAAAACAAAAAGAAAAAAATATCCTATTTTGTCTTTGTTGCCAGAAATCAGTGTGGTGTCAAACACTCCAAATGACTGTCAAGTATAAATTCTTCCTCCACTTCATTTTTGGCAGCTGTTTGTTAAGGCATCTAATAAGAGATGTGAAAACTGTAACGTGTACGATGTGTATGTGTCTTTGGCTGTCAGTCCCATGCAGTTTCAATGTGTGTTTCTATATGCAGTATATACTAAGCTAATGTAGTTGTTTTGTCCTTTGTCTTCTCTGTGCTCTATCTCTAGTCTGGAGTGGTACAGTCCCATTCCCGCAGTCCTAGTGAATCAGTGATTCTTGGGGGTTAGTGGTTTTTGTGTGGTGGCCTTCCTCTGTAATGTCACCCTATACTGCTTCTACTGTCTGTGAATTCTCCGTTTTACTTTTTTAACTTCCTGCTGTTGCTTTGCCGGTGTATATTCTCCCTACCTCTCCTTTCTTTCCCTCCCTGTCCTATCCTCCCTCTTCCCTCCTCTGCTTTCCTTCTCCTGTATCCAAAATCCTTTTCATTCTCAGAGATAAAAAGACTCTTAACTAGCTCAAGGTGAATGGAGCCATTTTTTCCCACAACGGAATTCTGGGTATGACTCTCTCTTCTGAAGTGCAAGACAAAGCACTGAAGAATAGTGCTCAGATATACTAAATAAATCAATGCCATACAGCCTCAGTTGTTGACATTCCCAGAGTCCCTTGTGCTCTACCTATAAGCAGTGGGTGCTTTTCTTTGGTTTCCTTTCAGGTTGGCTGATGGAGCAATATATAAAGCAATTACCAGTGAGACAGAAAATTATTTCAAAGGTCAACCAGTGTTTTTTTTAAAAAAACAAAGTGGGAGGGGGTAATGGAATATATAATTGTCATATATATTTGTTTATTTGTGCAATGCTAATATAGTAACTCGGCTGTCCTTTGAATATCACTGTGTTGAGTGGATTCTTCTAGAACCTTTGATTCTATGAGTTGGGCCCAAGCCATGGTGAAAGAATAACAGAAGGGAGTTAAATGCCACACATTTTAGTCGTGAGCTTACTTGAAAGATATAAGTAGGTTTAGAAGGTGAAGAAGTTTGATCAAGAAATTTAAAGATTAATTTTGGAAGCTCTGCTCTAGCTATCGAACAATCAAAGGAATGCACCTATCAGCTACAAAGAACAGCTAGACAGCTGTTTTTTTTTCTTTTATAAATGTTTCTGTGTTGTGTCAAAATGATTTCTGGTGATTTAAACTAACAGATAATCACAGCTGCTGTCTAAATCCATAGTGTTTAAAATTACAAAATGAAAAAAAAAAAAAACACTTCATTACCTGTGAAGACTGTGTCTGTGTTTTTAACTATTTCTTGTACAAATATATGAAAACTTTTATGAGGAGACTGGTGCCAAGTAGCTGAATAATGGGGAAAGGGATATTCTGTTCGTAAAAATCTTAGCAGTGTTACCAACTCTACGATATATATAAAAAAATAATTAAAACATTACAAAGCGACAGCTATGGTACATTTGTTTTGTGTGAAGCTAACCGGACCTAACTTCCTGAGTGCCTGGCTTATTTTGAAACATTTTTTTTTCATTGACCATTGATAATGCTGCAGATCAGAAATGTACATACTTCATTTACAACAGGGTTCTTTTTATACTTTTGTAGATTCTCATACATGTCACATACATGGTTGTCTTTATGTAACTTAATTTTTTCATCTGCAGGTGCCATTTTCATAATAAACTTCTCTTGGATTTGTTACTATCTGGCATCATTTCTTTTACATGTAACCATCCTAACTAATGAATGCTGGTAGTATTTGTTTAAGCAGGTACCTTGGTCACTATTTGTTCTTTAAAAAAAAAAAGGAAAAAAAGTTTCTAAAACTACATCTATATTTTTGCTAGTTTTGGAAAAAAATATATATATTATATAGCTTATATACTGATGAGGCTGACAAGGCACAGATTAAGATGCTAATCCAAATACTACACAAAACTTGCAACCATCCTAAACTTCCAGCTACCCAAACTCATTGTCATACTGAGCATTATTATGCACATTATCAAGGCTGAACGGTAGGCCTGCAACATTAACCACTATGGGAAGTGTGCATTTTTTCTTGATTAATGCACAGTAAGTGATGGCTGTTTTCATACATTAATCATTTAAAATGCACTCAGTATTTTCATTTATTATACTCTATAATGTATAACTAACTTCTATTGTTTATATCTTCTCTTTACATTAAATATGTATTGTCTTTCTCCAGACAGGCTTAGTAAACCGTGGTTGTGCTGTGTTATGGTTAGGTAAGCAAACAGCCTGTCACACTGTAGGGCAGGTTGTCTGGTAACTCTTTGTTTAAGTGCCAGCTCTTATATCAAAGTTAAGGATAAGGAGGGGGTCATCTTTCTTAAGTTTATGTTCTCCAAAAAAATTAAGAGATATGAACTGATTGGGCTAAAAAAAAGAAAAGAAACAAATACATCTGCCCAAAAGCTACCAACAATAATATCATCTCCTCAGGCTAAATCAGCACTGACATTTTCCAGTTTGAGGGCAGCTGTTATTAATGGAAGGATGCTTTAGACTGGTCAGTATGGAAGTGTGGTTAGTGTTGTGGGCTTCTAGCTTTCCCTAATATGCCCTTGAAATAAGTGCTTAAAATTAGGAAATCAAGAGGGGACTGACAACACAGAATTGAGTCTGCCTAGCTCCTTTTCTAAAATGTATCTTTCCCTTTTGCTCTTGAGAGTTAAAAGGATATAGTATGGCAAGACTGGGAAGTAAAAAATTGGTGAAGCTCAAAAGCCCTGAATGGATGATGAGGTGAGTGAGGAAGCCAGCTTTACCCTGGTCCTCTCTTGGTGATGGCCGTCAGAGCTTCGTGTGCATTGGGTCCACTCATGGCACAGGGGTGATGGATGAGCACGAGAGTGGATAATACGGATGGTCATTCCTTCAGTGCTATGATATGCAGGTGCTGGCAATGAGGGTTGACATGGGCAAGTCGGAGAGGGTGGGTGAATTAAATCCAGATAGCATTTAGACCACGTAGTGGAACTCTTAGATTCCTGCCAAACCCAGTCTTCTCTTAGTATGAGCAAATTCCCTTTTATGCATACCCATCAGTGCTGAAATGAGTCACTCATGAAATGAAGAACATCTCTCAGCTAGGACGAGTGAGTTCTGGGCTCAGACCCATTAATAATCAAGAAGCCCTACCACCCTCACACCCAGGCCTGGCAACCTCTTCCTCGTCAGGCTGGAAACATCATCTTGTCAAGACTCCAATTTACAAGTGATGGACAGAACAAAGATCAGCAGCCAGCTCTCTGCACCTACTCCCTCCTCCTACCTGATACTGTTATAGTTTATTTGGCAGTGAACCACAAGAAAAAAATTAGGTAAAATCAACAGAAAGGACAAGGGCAAAGGTATACACTCAGCTGAACATAAAATAACTGCTTTTAGTCATCGTGGACTGTAATTCTTACCCATCTTCCCCTTCTCCTGGACAATGTCTATTTGTATTAAAATGTTTAATGCAACTTAAAATCAATTTGGCATACACATTGCACTGAAAGTAGGAGGTAAGATACAGTTTCAAGCACAGATGATCATCTGTTCAGGCCAAGATTATTACCCCTGTTCATACAGGGGTAATGTATGAGACAGAGGAAGAATACCTTTGCCAACTTTCATATCATGTAGATAAAAAAAAAATCTTGGTCTAGACAGTGACATCCAAAGACTTATAACAACTGTGGAACTTTGCTGGTACACTAAAGTAAGTGAACACCCTCACCTGCCTTCTTCTCTTTTGTGTCTCCTAGAAAATTTACAAAGAAGGAGTCTGACCTGATAAACTGCCCATGGGCATGAATTACTGCTCATTCATCTTCACATCACCCCAAACTGCCTAGCGCAGTGATTTATAAATGGGTGGTGATGGATGAAGACATATGAAAAAATACAACATGTGATTAGATAGGATAACTTGAGTTTGTATCAAGAAAGGAATGTCAAAATGATAAAGAAGAAAATTCATTCTTTCCCGCCTCCTTGGATAGTCCAGATGACTGGCACAAAATTGCCCATCAAAAATCTTAGGTACTAGTTAGATGTACGTGCCTGCAATACTGTCCTGACTGTATCCAGCAATCATTTAGGTAAATCGGGGGTGGTGGGCAGAGAGAGAGAGAGAGAAAGAGAGAGCACGCAATCATTTGGTAGCTAAATTAGTTAACTGTGATATCATTTCCTACAGACAGCTAAGAAAATAAATCTTAGATTTCAAGGAAAGTACCACTTAGTATATCCTCACAGATGAGCACAAGCTGTGTAAACACAACAGTCTATTGGAAATCTTAGCAACTGAGTGGAACTTTCTCATGTAGAAATCACATCTTGGTAATTCTAGAGCAAAGGTTCTTTCTAGCTCACTATTGGATAGTTAAAACTGTGTAGTTATGAGCTGGAATCATACCTCTCAAGTTAAGTGGACTAAATCTAAACTCTTTTCTACCTGAGTGGCCTTCAAAGATGTAACTATGGATGTCAGAGTTTCAACAGCTCTCTAGGCTAAATGTCACTTGTGCTTTTGAATGTCCCTCTGATGACATTATGGCAAAGCCCTTACACACCCTAGCTATCTTCATCTGAGTCAAGGCCTCTATTGGCTTCTTAGGGCTGCCTATTTGCCACAATGTAAATGTATTCTCTCTGGACCTGTAAAATCAAGGTGACTGCAAGGAAGGGTCTGAAAACCAGTCTATTCCATGCTCTTCACCTCGCTTCTGTCAGTTACCACCAATCCCTGACATTCCCCAGCTTGTAGATGCATCTCTACCTCCTTCTTCAGGTGACCATCTTTTCCCTGTGTGTCCCTGCGTCTTCACAGGGAGTCCTCCTCCTCCACCACTGCCATCCTTCTCACACCATTCATACTAGATTAAGGACCAAAGTGCTCCATTATGACCTCATCTTTACTCATTACAACACTGTGCCATGAAAACAAGGTCACATGCAGAAGCAGTGGGGACTGAGAGAGTTCAAAATTTGGAAGGACACAATTCAACTGGTACAAGTCCTTAATAAAATGTGGCCTTGCACAAATCATATGGATGCAGGTATAATCTAGTGCCTACACGTTAGAGAAGTCCCATGCTGTCTCTTAGTCAGGACTTTGAGGTCTAAATTAAAACTGCCGTAATGGCAGTCATTCCCTACAACTAGATCACATTATCATCTCATCTTAAGCCTCTGATCAACCAGAACTCCTAGGTCAGTGATGGTGAAACTGTTAGAGCTTTCAGTGATACAAACAGCCTGCTGTAACATGCCTGACATAGGTCCACCACCACTGTCCCTTTCCACAGACTTTTGTTCAGGTAGACCTCCAACACTCCTGTATGTATATGGCTTTGTAATGCTGGCCTTGACTTAGGTAAAAAGTAATTTAAGGGAATTCGTTCACTAGGCATGGAAGGTAAACAAGAGCCTGTTCCTCTGAAAACAGGCATTTTCATTGTACTGTACATATACTTTGCACAACTCTGCTGGAGAGGAGAGACCCAGCCCCAGTATTTGTGTAGTCCTGAGCTACAGGCACATTATACACACATAAAACATACCACTGGGATACTGCCTTGTAAGTAAACCAAAGTAGAAAAAAACTGATCATGAGAAGAAAATGACAAAAAGTAGAGGTAAAGCACCATAGTAGCCACTTTATGGGATTACAATTAGGATGAGAAGTACCAAGATTCTTCATATGTACAGTATAAAATCCACTCAAAATTAAAGAATTATAAAACCAAACTCATCAATTTTCTGAAAATTTGAGGGCCCCCCTTAATCCACTTTTGTGGATCAAAATCAAAGGGACAAATATATTCACAGAATGTTTGTTCCACCTGAAACTAGAACTCATAGCCCCTGAATTTCCAGTTACTGTCATATTTCTCTAGGGACAAAGGGCACTTGTTTTCCATTCACCCATTGGCTTCTCTTTTTTGTAGTCGTGAAACACCAAGAAGAATAATCCAGGTGATGTTGAGAGAATTTCTCTAGAAAAATGAAATTAATTTCAGTTTGTAAAATAGTATATACAAAAACTACTTAAGAGGAGAAACAGAGCAGAAGGTAAGGAGGTGTCTCCTCCTTGGATTGAAGGAGTGCTCAGATTTATAGCGGAAGTGTCAGAAACAGGATGTAATATCCATGTGACCCCCCTCCTCCTGCAAACAAAGCCATTATACCCTTGATGAATTATTGACTTTAGAGTTTTTATCTGTGCCATGAATAATCTCAAACTTGGGAGTCTCAGGGCACAGTTCATAAACAAATAATTATATCACAATGATAATTTTTCAGGAATTGCAACATCAATCATGGCCATGTTATTATCAAGTACATTTTCTGGTTGCCTCTATTCATCAAACCCTCCTCCCTCTCCAGCCTTATGCACCACACAAGCAAAACTCATCACTGGATTGCCTCTTATTTACACATCACTCAAAGCAGGACAGAGCAGGCACATACAAAATGGACCATCCCAGCATTTATGAGAGATGAGTTTTCATTATGAAAGTTCAAATTAAGTGCATTGGGAAAGATGGAGGGGAGAGATAATTAATTATTCCAGACTCCCCCAAAGAAGCTGTCTTTGAAAATATCCTGTTCAGAAGATAAAAACAGACACAAGGTTTATTCCATTTTAGGCAGTACTAATAAAGAAAAAAGAGTTAGTCTCAAAAGACCAAGGAAAAAAGTATATACAGTAGTGTGTGTGTGTGTGTGTGTGTGTGTGTGTGTGTGTGTGTGGTGTCTGTGTGTTTGTAACACTCGCAGACATACATCAGGCTGGGCTCTGTTCTGCAGCTTCCTCTTATGAATGGGAGAGGTAAGAGGAGGTGGGTAGGAACTTGGAAAGGGTATAAATATCTTATCCAAGTCTACGTATAAATCAATAACAGAGCTGCCCAGGAGTCATGGGTCTGATCTCAACCATTACTGTGACTATAACAAAAGGCTAATATTTCCAAACAAAATAACAGTACAAAAGCACTCTCAGTTGAGCTACTTTTCTGAGTTGCTTAACATCACTTAAGGTTAAAGGGCTACTTGGATAATATGTCCATCTCCCAATTCAAAAGAAAAATAAATGACTAACAAAGCAATATAGTGAAAAGTTACCTCTTAAGAAATAAGACTGCAGAATAAGGTTAAATCCAAAATACAGTGGTGTTTACCATTAACTCCTTGTGCAAGAGAGCTTTCTTATTGAGCCCTGCTTCTCAACTGGCAAGCTATGGAGGCAAAGAAATATACATAAAAATGACCAAAAGAGAGAAAATACTAAAAATCCTCAAGCGGAAGTAGCAACTCCACCCTCTGAGATAATCCAGGCCCCTAGGAATACCTCAGTAATCAGTGCAGCCTGGTATACACAGGGCTTAAGTTTAGACCTGACTTTTTTTCCTCCTTGGCATCAAACTATGGCTGGGAAAAGGTGGGTCAGGTGCTCAGCAGTGAACTGGCAAAGTCAGCGCTGTGACAGCAGAGAGGAGCGAGACTTAGTCTGACCAGCCACAATGGTCACATCCAGCCAGCCAGTGAGCAACCCCAGGCTTCAAGTACACTGCCTTTCTTCCTCTAAACCACTGTCTTCCCTTTCTCCTGCTTTTGTTTTAAGATCTTTGAGTTTCTTGAATGAACTTGAACTCTTGTTAGCCAATCAGACACACACAATTCCTGTTCCATGGCCCGGTAAAACTTATAAATGTCCCCCCCCTCCCACACAAGACCTCCTTAAGAAGCAAGCCAAATCTCCCTCCTCCTCCTTTCCTCTCTATGCACAAAGCTCTACCTCTAGGGAGCTGCCCAACCTGGTCTGGCCCAGCCCCTTCAGCCTAATACTTGCCCTTTTTCCTTCTTCCTGTCTCATCAGAGTTCCTCCAGGGTCTGTGGCATTTGTTCTCTGGGGGAAGGGGCAGTTTGAACACTTTCTACTCCAACACTGCTTTCTCTACACATCAGCCCGTCCAGCATGATGAGGCCCAAAGCCAGCCAAAGTGCCTTTCAGAAAATCATGAAGTGATCCAAATAGTGCACATAAGCCAGTAGTTTACCTAAACCCAGTCCTCTGCTAGCAATGTCAAGTAACCTGAGCTGGACTTGTAGAAGCACTTCCCGTTCCCTCCCTGCCTGAAGACTTCCCTGATACGGGGAAGCTGGGCAGGGAGGAGAAAAAAGGAAGAAAAAAGGTGACATAGGCCTGACATTAACAGCCCATCGCAGGGAGAGAGACAGCAGTCGCCGCTGGGTAAGTTCTCTTGGAGTCGTCCAAGACACCTGGGTCCCCACTTGCCTGGAGTTCACAGACCTCAGCAGATACCTCTTCTTTGGAAAAATAAATACAATCATATAAAGGCCATTTTCCCAAGGTATAAATATAGCTGCTATTCTTTAAGAGTATTCTCTAGGATGAGGACATTAGCAATTATTTTTCATTTTCAACATTCTGAATAAATTAAAAGGAAGCTCAGACTTATACCTCCAGTACTTCCACCTGACACCCCTCCATGCTGCTCTGGATATTTACATAGAGTTGCCCAAGTTAGAGACATTTTTCAGACATTGATTAATCTATAATTCTTTGAAGTAGGGAAACATTATTATCTCCACTTTACAGATGTGGAAACTAAGACACAGAGGTTAATGACTTGCCCACAGGTCAAACATTCAGTCAATTGCAAACGTGGGCTTTAAACAGAAGCTCCCCTTTCTGCTCTCAGGCTTAATTCAAGTCTGTTCTTAGCTCATCTGCCCTATTCACATTATAGCTGCCTCCTACGTCTGGCCACCTCTTAAATTCTGCCTTAAGGCCCTTAATATGTTTCATGAAAGACCAATGCTTGCCCTGCCTGCAGTCAGCATCTGCCCTCTTCCTATTCACGCCTTTGCTCATAAATAAGAAACGACAATTTCTTTCTAGAGTATTTTGAAATGGCTTTGCATCACTAAATAGCACTATTATTTTCTTAATTTTTACTAATAAATAGAGGCCCTGTAGTTCTAAGCCTAGAATCCAGTTTTGCTTAATTTCTGTCAGTGGCCTACAATTAATTTACTGAGGATCTATCCAAGCCAGGCCAGGAATATAAAGATGAATAAAGTATTACCCTCTGCCCCGTAGTTGTTCACAGAGCAGAAAGGGAGACTAAAACGTAAAAGTTAATCATTACAACGGCGTGGCAAGTGACATGGCAAACATATATCCTCTATGTTAGGGGTGCGCTGAGTGATGGCAAGTCATGCAGGCCATGAGGGCGAAGAAACCTCCTGGGAGGAGGTGATGCTTAAAGTGGGACCTGATAAATAACAAGGAGTTGATCACGAATGCTAGAGGAAGAATGATCCCTGGAAGCATATGCACCATCAGAGGAGGAGAGAGCATGCAGATAATTCAGTATGCTGGAGTGATGGCTAACCTACAAATATATGGGGAAGAAGGTCAGCTGACAAGTCTGTGGAACCCAGCCTAAGTTTGGGAGTGAATCCTTGTCCCCTAAAGTACAAAAGCATCCTCCTAATAAGTGCCTTGTTCTCACCTACATCCATGTTCCCTGTTATGATTTAGATATAAAATGTTTCATAAGGTCTGATGTGTTCAGAGGCAGAGTTTTGGGAAGATGACTAGCTCATGGGTAACTGTAGTCATTAGTGGGTTAATCCACTCATGAATCTGTAGCTGAATGTGCTGTTAAGATGTGAGGTCTGGATGGAAGGGGCAGGTCACTAGGGGTGTGACCTCAAAAGGTATATTCTTGCTCACAGATCCTCCCTTTTCACTTCTGCTCCCTTCCTGCCATAGGTTGAGCATCTTTCTTCTGCTATTTCCTTCTACCATTCTGTTTCTGCCTTGGAGTCAGCTAACTATGGACTGAAGCCTCTGAGCCCATGAGCCAAAATAAACCTATCCCCCCTTCAGCTCTGAGTATCTTATCCCAGCAATGGATAAGTAAGGAATACATTCCCCCACAAAGTCTCTTTTTGTATTGGCTGGGCTGCGTATCCCTGGGGGAAGGCCTTTTTATTTTTGCTATTATTTTTGATACATAGAAGCCATGTAGACTAACAGCAGTCCTCTGATCACCTACCTTGAATGTTGTGTGGAGGAGCTTGCACTGTGTCCTATAGGTGTTGAGAAGTTTGGAAGATTTTATAAGTGACACATCAGGGTTTTTTTATTGGAAAGATCACTGTGACAGCACTCAATGGATGGGAGTGATGTTCTATGTAACAGAATGAGGGCTTGAAAGACAACAGTAGTAGGGGTGAAGGAGTGAAGCTGAGAGGCTTAAGGAGGAGGTCTCGGTGACGGGTTGGACATAGAGTGACGGAATAGAAAGGAAGGAATAAAAGATGACTCAGGTTTCTGATGTGGGTAGATGAGTGTCACTGTCAAGATAGAGAAATCAAAGACAAAGATTTAAAGGAATGAGCAGAAGCAGTTAAAAGTTCCATTTTAGGCATGGTAAATTTTGGGTCCTGATAGGAAATTCAGGTAGAAATATCCAATAAGTAGCTGGAGAAATAGTTCTAGCTCTCTGAAAAGAAATCTATCTGCAAGTTAGTATCAGAGGCATCAGCACTTAGTAGGAAGATCTATTTGTCTTGATGATTATATTAATTACTTTCCTGTCTCTGGGATAAAATATCTGATACCCATTACTTATTGGAGGGGAGATTTATTTCAGCTCATGGGTTCAAAGGTTTCAGTCCATGGTTGGCTGACTCCAAGGTAGAAACCGCCTAGTGGAAAGGCCTACCAGAAGAAAGCTGCTCAACCCACGGCAGCCATGAAGCACAGGAAAAGGGAGGAGCTGGAGATATGAATAGACCTTTCCAGAAATCAGTTCAGGGAAAGCTTTCAAAAAATTAAGAATAATCAGTATTACCAAAGGCTTCATGAAAGATCAGTAAGAGATAAAGTGTCAAATGCATGTGGTAAATGAAAACAGGATCAGGTAACTACTCTTTCCAGAAATTTGGCATTGTAAGAAATGAAAGCCTCATTTCTTTTTAAAAAAAAATTTAAAGAAGCCTCATTTCTCGGGAGCAACTTTCTTTATGACACTGATTCATATCAATTTTTGAAGAAGATACAGTCCTTTCATCACTAATATTAAACGGGTCCTGAACAAGAGGGTGGAAGCATACACTTGCCCTTGTGGACTCTCTTATTACCTTCTTCCTATGCACATTTCATCAACTCATCCCACAGCCTAGGCCTTGGAATCCGCACTGCAGTCACAGAAGACGCTCAGTATACATTAAAGTCAGACATATAAGATGCTGTTCTGTAGCAGAGACCTCTGTGTTCTCCCTCTCTGCCCAGGGAAACTACCTTTTCATCTGCGGTTTCTCTGATGACTCAGAGTGACTCCTGTATGATATTGTACTTTTTTAAAAAAAGAAAGTCCATCTAAGAAAGACAAAGTAATGAAGTATGTGACTGAGACTTTATTCCTCAGAGAAAGGATGAGTTTGATCCCAAACATGGATGAAACTGAGGTTGAGTCATATGGAATCATTAACCCCCATTCAGCCATGCAATACCCACTATGGGACGGAGTACCTCTTGAGACAAGCAGCCATTCTAAAATAAACCATGAGCCCCCATAACTCAGCCCCACCAACATCTTACCCAAAAACATACTCCAGCAGGATCACTCTGATTTCATGATCAGGACGTGGACAGGCTCATTGTGCTAACACAAAGCAAGCCATGCCCTCCTCCCAGCCAGTCTTTTCCCTTTATTTTTAAAATTTTATTAGTACATGTCCACAGTATGTAATGATTACATTCACTGTGGTGAGTGCATGTACATAACAATCTCAATTTCCCCCACAAAGCATGTACATTCTCAATCTCAATAGATAGTCTTCTATCAATTTCCCCCACAAAGCATGTACATTCTCTTATTTATTTGATAAGTCTTTATCAGCTGTATTTATTTAAAGGATCAGATTGATTGATTGATTTTATGTCTTTATCAAGTTACTTATCATAAACCCAGATTAACGGCCAGACTAACAGGCCAAAAATGATACAAAACACATAAAATAATTATACTAAACCAAGGTACATGTCTGAGTTACTTTTCTCATTGCTGAGATAAAATACCCCAAATCCACAAGTTAAAGGAGGAAAGTTTATTTTGGCTCACATTTGTAAAGGATTCAGTGTAGAATGGTATGACCACTGTGGAAATCAGTGTGTAGATTCATCAAGAAATTTGGATTAGAGGTCCCATTCAACCCAGCTATTCCTCTTCTGAGTATCTTCCCAGAAGAATTAAAAACATCATACCAGAGGAGGGCTGGGGATTTAGCTCAGCGGCAAAAGAGCCTGCCTGGCAAGTGCAAGGTCGTGAGTTCAGTTCCTGGTACCAGAGAAAAACAAAAACAAACAAACAAAAAAAAAAACATCATACCACAGTGATACATGCACCCATGTTTATAGCAGCACAATTTGTCATAGCTAAAGCCTGGAAACAACCCAAATGCCCATCAACCAAACAATGGATAAAAAGATGTGATATTTTTATACAACAGAGTACTACTCAGCCATAAAGAAGGATAAACTTAAGACTTTCATAGGTAAATGGATGCAACTTGAGACCATATTCATTAGTGAAATAAATCAGACTTACATGTGTAAACATGACCTGACATCCACATATAGAAAATTGCAGGAAGGAGGAGAAGAGGATGGAAAAAGAATTAAGATGGGTTATGTACATGTTCCAATTACCCACAATGAACATATGCACTATGTACTCCAAACATGCACTAATAAAAACATTACATTTAATAGTTTAAATATATGCTTGCTTTTCAAGTTTATTTAGAATACCATAAAATTGAGCACCTACTGGACTTCAGCCAGTTCAACAAGTTTCTATGGATTGAAAATTTTACAGTCAGTAATATTCTCTGACTATGACCCAATTAAGCCATAAACTTGCAACTTGAGCCATAAATTAAGCCATAAATTAAGCCATAAATCCTTACAAAAAAGATAAATTAGAGGAGCCCCATTTATCAGGAAATTAATAAACTTATAAATAAAAAGTTTCATAATGGAAACTATGGAATATCTGAACAATAATAAAAATACTTCATATTAAAACATGTGGGATTCAACAGAAGCATTCCTGACAGAAATATATAACCCCAAATTAAAGTGAGAATGACAGGTTTAACCTAAGGAAACAGAAAACATGGAATAACAACAAACTCAGAAATGAGTTACTGAGAATATTCCAAAGGGCACAAACAACAGATCAGTGCAAGAAAACAACCACAGCATTCCTTGATAGGAGACTAAAGAATTGTGTCAGATTTCTTCACTGAGACTAAGTAGACAAGCTAAATAAAATGAGGAGTATTTTTAAAACACCATCACATCCAAACAAAGAACAAATATAGGCCCAAGATCCTAACCCCTGATCCTAGAGAAGGACTCTAAAGAAGAAAAAGGCAACTCTGGTGTTTGGAGCTGCTTTTCACTTGAAGGTGGTGGACAACTCTAAAGGAACCCATGAGAGGCAGAGAAGCTGAATGGAGCCTTGGGGATTCTCAGTGTCTATGGGGGAAATTGGGTTTCAGGGCTCATTACCTTATAAGAGCTATTGTCAGTTTGTCAGACTTTGTATTAGAATCCCTAGTTAATTAATTAATAAGGTGTAAAACACTCTCACAGGGAGGATAAACTTGACAGGCAACCCCTCAGCGCCAGAAACCCAGCTTCAAGCCATCTTCACTGCAACCTTTTTAAATATCTGCATCCCCTCTCTACCCATTAGCCAGAAGAAGCAAGTATAATTCTTCCTGGAGGAAAAACAAAATGAACCAGAACTTTCAGATTATCTCTGCAATTTTGTATACTCTGTGGGGCAGCCTATAAAAATTAGCTATTTACAAGAGGAGACGAGGTAACAATGGGACAGAAAAGAGAAGCAATAAACAATGAAATCCGAAGAATGAAATGATCAAATATGGACCTTAGAATAATAATCACTAATGTTTAAGGAATGAAAAGCCAATACTGAGACTTCAGAAAAACTTTTAAATCATAAAAGGATTGAGTAAAAAAAGGTGTAAACAAAATTTTAATAATTGAAGAACATTAAAATCAAGAAAAGTTTAACAGAAAATTAAACATGTTTGAGGATGGAATTAGGACACAGATGATATTCATAATAAGTATGAAGAGACAAAAATATAGAAAAATAAAAGAACAACAATAAAGGATATAGGGAATAATATGAAGGGACCTAGAATACATATAATTTTCCCAGAAGAGAAGACAGAGAAAGTATCAGAGAAAAACGTAGGGAGATAACGACGAAGAATTTCCCAAAACTATTTAGAAACTTTAAGTTGCAGATTCAGGTCCAAGCGCTTGAATGAAAACATATGCACCACAACACATATGTACATTATGATAGAACTTCCGAAATGAAAAATGAAGAAAAAATTTTATGAACAACAAGAGAAGAAACAAAGAGACGTATTCCTTTCAAAAAATAAGAACAGCAGCTATTTTACCAACAAAGCCCAGAAAATAAGAGAATATCACTAAAGTATGAAAAAGAATACACACATGGAGGCTTTGGTGGGGGTAGAAGTGGGGGTTGGTCTAAAACTCTACACCCTGCAGAGATGGAGATGAAATATAAACATTTTCAGAGACAAAGCAAAATTTACCACCAGCACAACTGTCCTGGAACTAACACTAGATGTATTCCGTAAGAAGAAGAATGACCCCAGATGGAAACTTGGAAACAGGGCACAATTAAATGCAAAAGAAAGAATATGTGGATAAATTTAAATAAATATTAACACCCTAAAACAGCAACCGTATCTCATGGGGTTCAAAATAGATAGAAAATCAAAGTACATCAGCACATACCATAAGTTAGGAGGAAGACAAATAAAATGAAAGTGGTCCACGTATCTAACACTGTCAGCGCAATAAAATGTTAGTATAATTCATGCTGTGTGTGCCTTGAGAAACAATTCTGTTCCTTGAAAAAGGCACCACTATAGAAAAAAATTTTATTTTTTCTATGTGTGTGTGTTCATAACACATAACTATAGTCACCTTGAGGAATTTGTACAAATACACATCACACCTTAATGATTTTTCTTTCTCTTTCTTGTCCTCCCTTCTCCCTCTATCCTAGATCCTCTTCCTATCTCCACAAAGTCTACCTAGAAAAATTGTCTTTTTATTAAAGATTATTACACAACTGCAGCTATAAATTTTTAAGAAGTCTTAATCACAAATATTAACCCAAAAATTTCCATGTATACACAAAGCAGGAGAAAATGTTTTAGAGACCATTCAAAAGGAATCAGAATGAAATTTGTATAAGAACTAACCATAAAACCCCAAACCATATTTACCTAAAACATTTCATACTAAATTAAGATGAGTAAATGTACTCATCCACATTGATTTGATAAACATTCCAGATCTTTTTTTAAGTAAATCTGCTAACTATAGTCCTGCACCATTTTTCTTGCATAAATGACATAAATAAAAGAATACTCAAGTGCTGTGTTAGAAAGAGTCAGGAAACACAGGCATTAATCATAGCTCACAATCCAAGTGCCACAAAGAAGTAAAGAAAGAAAAATAAGCTCCCTTACTCTGATCTGCTGCAATTCACTAAGCTGTGTGGAGTCGAACTGTCTTAACTCTAGAACAAGGTATGTTTGGACAAGGTGACCTCAAAGGCCCATGAAGGAGAAGTACTCTAACTGACCTCAACCCAGCAGGCCAGGTGAAATCATTATATGCCCCCGTCCTGATGGCTGGTCCCCAGGGCACACGGTATTCTGACACTGTTGGGTCACTCTGGCTGTCAGTGTCCAAGTCTCCTGCTCACCAAGAGTCAGTAGAGTTTATACAAACCTGTTGTTCTAACAGTGTATTTTCTTTAATATTTAAATATTCAAATGCAAGAAAATGAGGATTATTATTTCTATGAGACCAGAATGAGTGTTTTTATAAAGATGATTTCATAAACAAGAGTCACTTTCAGAAACTGACTATATAACATTGAAGGGGAAAATACCATCAAATTCTAGAAGAATTCTGTTCTCAGATTGTTTCACAGACATTTTAAAATTTAGACCTCTCTTTAAGCTAAAATTTGGACAATGAAGACAATACATATTGGATGTCATTTATGCAAGAAAAATGACGCAGGACTATAGTTAGTAGATTTACCTTAAAAAAGATCTGGAATGTTTATCAAATCAATGTGGATGAGTACATTTACTCATCTTAATTTAATATGAAATGTTTTAGGTACATATGGTTTGGGGTTTTATGGTTAGTTCTTATACAAATTTCATGCTTCATCTGACTTTTTGGTTAAACTATGAGTCCTGATCTTGTTAGATAGCAAAGCTTTTCTGTAATTTCATAATTGGGATTCTGTTTAATATGAATGAAACACAGTGGTCTTTATCATTGGTAGCCAACTTCTCTGTATCCTCGCTCAAATGCTGATGCCTCAACCCTTGCTTCTGTGCTTTTTTGTCCCATTACCTAGTTTTTTAAAAGATCAGATCAATCTGAGACAAGCAAATCACAGTAGGAAAAGCATTTGAAATGTCTGAGCAACTGAAAGGAGACCATTTGAACTTTGTATCCTTTCCATGACTTTTGTGCCCCATGCTCACCTTGCTCTTTCACCTTTTGCTTCTACTAAGAGCCTCAGTACCTTTAGGTTGCCCAGGAAATCTAGCAGACAAAGCATTACACTTCAACTGAAGACAGCTAAGTTCTCAAAATAAAAATGATCTTCACAAGATTATTGCAAGGATCTACCTCAGTTTCCCCACCTGACTTTTCTTGTACCAAAACACTGAAGTAGAGACAGATAAGACCCCAAAAATGTTTGTCAAATCTTCTCAAAGTATTTTGAATGTTATTTGGTTTTGACACATTTTAGTACAGATGAATCGACCAAATACATAATAATTGTGTTTGATGCAGAAATAAACAGAGAACACAAGATAGACAGAAAATCAGAGTTTTGTAGAAGGCTAGCTCATTCTTGTCAGTGCCCAGTGGCAATCAGACATGAAAATACTGACTCACACTAACTAAAATATACTGAAGACCTGAAGAAGGCATCAGGGTGGCAATGTATTAATTTAAAGTGAGAAATAGAATTGTCACACAGGCTGAAATTATTCAGGTTGGCATAACAATCCCCTTTTCTTCCTGTCATCAGGGAAAACCAAATGGTAATCAGAAGTCACTCGTTACCATGAGAAATCACTGTGAAAGCATTGGAAATATTTAAAATCTGTGTATTTTCTGCTTTCTGTCTCTATACAAGTAGATACTGACTGGAACCAAGAAATGCCATGAGGACATGAACTCTAAAGAAGGGGATCAGAGGAAGCTTGTGTTGGAACATCAGTCTCACAAAAAGGATAGGCTTGCCTTCGGGGCTGGAATTTCTGGAAGTCTAATGGTGAATTGTCCTATTCACAGAGACAGAGCTGGTTTAGGATAAAAGCAAAAGGATTCTTGATGATTCTCTCTCTCTCTCTCTCTCTCTCTCTCTCTCTCTCTCTCTTTCTCTCTCTCTGTCTTTTTTTTTTTTTTCCTGCCTCCACACCTATGCCTTCTGCTTTGGACATAAAATTTCTTTAAGTATGTTAATACAATTACATATGCATCAAAGGTTGCAGCTTTGCAAGCCTGAACACCAATCGCTCTTCCAGGCACCTCTGCACACTTCTGCTCTGCTCACTCTCTGCTGTCTTTATAGCACAATTCTACTTCCCTCTCTGCTCAGGTCTAGATGAGACACTGTAGCTCCCAAAACCAAGCACACTTGACCCAGAGGACACAAACTTGTTTAAGATACATATTCAAAAAGATCTTTTGTTTGACTTTAATGTTCCTAAATTTACTCTGATTGAATCAGTTAATTCCCAGAGAAGCAAATCTGGACATTTTAAAACAGAAAAAAAATGAGACAATAATATGGTTTTCCCATTAACCAGAATTTGCTGTTTTGTCAAGACATTTTGTTCCTGGATATTTTTAAATGGGTAGTCTTCTGTGCACATGTGTTAAAATAACATTTAATAACTTATATTTTAGGTCTACAGATTCCTATACAACCTCACTGTGAACAAAGTATCTTATCATGTTCTCACGTTCAAGCTTCTTAAAATAAAATTACATTCAAACCAAAGTAATTCAAGCCAAGTAATTATATTCAAACTAAAGTCACATGAAATTGCTTTTAAAAATTACCAGGGTTCATCTTAAAATAGGAAATTTAAAGTCTTGGCTGAATTCTGACTCCCTTAGATCCAAAAGAATGAGGAGCCAGACCTCAAAAGACAAGGCAAAATATTTTCATGACCGTAACCAAATACAGAAAGGATCATAAGCTGACTGAGTAAGCATCAGAACAGACCATTTTAGAACAAAGAGAAGTGGCTCCACACAGACTCATTTCTGAATCCTCTGCCCCCAAAATGTAAACTGTTGATTTTAATAAAATAGAATTCTTATGAATAGTCTCACACTACTGTTTATATATGGTTTGCCTGTGTCACCCAAAGCTTCACATGCTGGAAGATGGACCCCAGTGTGGCAGTACTGGGGTGGTGGAATCTTTGTGAGAAGCGCAGTCTCTCTTGCTAGCAGGGTGTTATAAAGTGAGTCTACCCCACATTCTTATCCCTTTTGCATGCAGCTATTTTCCTTTCCTGTTTCTCTTCCATATCACAGCCACAGGCCCACATCAGAGGCCTAACAGATAGGGCTGCATTATCTTGAACTTTCAGTCTCCAAAACTATAAGGTAAAGAAACTTTTCTTTATAAACTACCTAACCTCTGGTGTTTTGTTATTGCAACACAAAAAAGATTAAATGCACCTCAGATCTATAGAGAAGTACATTGCACAGTTAGCCTTAACTTTTTCTTAACATGACAGGAACTATTACTAGGTATCTTGGTTACTTTTCTCTCGTTGCTGAGACAAAATACCCAACACCCAAAATTAAGGAAGGAAAGGTTTATTTAGCTTACAGTTTGTGGAGGTTTCAGTCCATACTTGGCTGGCTCCAAGGCAGAAGAAAGCAAAGCAAAAAGCAAAGGGGGGAATGGCAGCCGAACAGCAATGCAGGCAGAGCAAAAGGGAGGAATCGTGGCAAGCAGCTTCTTTCACTGCCTTACATTGTAAACAGGCTACCCCCACCCGAGGGGCCTGTAGCTCTCACCTAATTTCCATGCCCTCCACAGGCTCAGGATGTATACAAAGTAAGCACCCTGGTTTCCTGCTGAGCCAAACCTCTAGACTTAGCCAAACCTCTAGACTTCCCAAGTTGACACAATGTATCAACAATAACACTAGGTATGATGGCTTATGTTTAGATGTCTCTCTAAAACTTCACATGATCATAGGTGGGGTTTTTTTTTCAGAGGTGTGTGATGCTAGAATTGATTCATGGTGTAATGCTAGGATTAAGGCACTAGGATTAAGGGTGTGAGTGCTACTCATCCTAAGTGCCCTGGATAAGATATGATGGATAGAAAGACATGATGATTCTTGATATGATGGTTGTCTCTTGTTGCTTTGCTACCCTCTACGAACCATGAATTGTTTCTCCTTTGCCATGCTACCTTGCCTTGGAGCCAGCTAATCATGGACTGAAACCTCTACAACCTGTGAGCTAAATAAACCTTTCTTCCTTTAACTTTGGATGTCAGGTATTTTGTCTCAGCAATGAAAAACATAACCAAGGTACTAGGATATATGGGGGGGGGAAGAAACAATAGGTCAGACTCAAGCAAAAGTGAATGCTGCAGGGCAACGCAGTCTATTGGAAAGATGTTGTATACAGGCCCGTGATGTGTGTGACTCTGAAAGGTGACACACACCAAAACCCCCGATGAGAGCCCAGAGATGTAACAAAGACAGCATAACATTTGGATGTACCCTTTCCCTTGACTCTCCAGCCAAAGCCCAAGATTCTGTCAGTTTTTTACATTAAAGAAGAGTAAAAGCTCAACCCCATACTGTAGCTTAGAGGGGAAACAAACTGGTTTGTCATATCATGGAAAAAGGGTAAGTAACCCAAACTACATCAAAGCATACAGAAAGCCTAGACAAATCTCAACAAGCATAATCAAAATACAAACAGACAAAAAATAAAAATAAACCAGTATGAAAGCTATAAATACAAATACAGCTGAAGAACCAAAAACAGGGGCATCATCATATAAATGAAGTCACTGTTTTTAAAACCAAGAGTTTAAAGGCAAAGTTATAATAAATAGATGGGAGTGAAAAGAAGAGTTCAGCTCAAAGAAGACTCATTGAGAAGCCAAATCAACATTGTTATAAAATTAACACAGATATTTATATAACCAAAGAACAGATTAGGTACTTTGGAAAATCTGAAAAATTTCCTGACATGCAGGAATGACTAAAAATAAACACAGACAGTGCAGGAGAAAAGGACAAACAAATTAACAAGAAGCTAATAGACATGGAAGAAATAAAAAATAATTCAACGTAAGAACTAAGGTACTAAGGTACTACGATTCCTGCAATATAACTCTTCTCCCATGATGGGGAAGAAGATGCTTTTAAAACCATAACATATGAGCATTCTCCTGAAATGAAAAACTAAAGCTGCAGATCATTTTCTGATAATATATGATACAGAAAAGATAAATGAGCTCTTTAGAATCCTGGAAGTCTAATAAAATCACTCTAAGAAAGAAGGGAAAAATCTGGTTGGCTTCAAACTTCAATGCAAGAGGACAATGGAGCAACATCTACAATATTTTTTTTTTGTTTGTTTTTCTCCGGTACCAGGAACCGAACTCACGACGTTGCGCTTGCCAGGCAGGCGCTTTGCCGCTGAGCTAAATCCCCAGCCCTCTACAATATTTTAATGGAAAAATTATCATTCACAAATCTTTAGTCAGTATCTTTTCTGGGTACAGTAGAAAAGCAGTCTGAAAACTGAAAGAATGTAAGTAACACATGAGTAGTTTCTTGGGGAAAAAACTCTCAATGTCAAGGCATACAATTAGTTAAGAGAGACATCAAAATATTTCAAGAATAAGGAAATCAAGATGTCAGAGAAGTTCAGATAGTGAATAGTGTAAGGTTTTTGGCACTGTGAAGAGACACTGACAGAGGTGAAGAAGCTTTTATTGCCGGCCTGGGAGGGCTGCTGGAGACTGCAAGGACCCTCAGAGGAGGAAGCTGGGGAATGAGTTTTATTGGGCTGAACTACCAGTAGAGTTTACATGGGCAGGTGAAGCATCCTGTCAGGAGAGGATTGGAGGGTTGTTGGCACGTGCGTGAAAAGGAAGCAGCAGGTTTACTTTGGAACTAGAAGAAGAACACGGAAGTTAGTCTTGGAGGGACACGTTGTTGTTTTGGGTCCCAACGCCATGTTGGATCGCTGCCCTGATGACCTTGGCAGAGTTCCATAAGGGCAGAAACTCATCATTCTCACCTTTTTGTTGTTAAGGGATGACAACTCTCTCAAACTGCTTCCTGCTGACGGGGGCTTCTTGGTGGGGGCTGTTGTAGTCGTCAAGATGGCGGGTCAGCCCATACAGAAGCTGGTGGCAGGGGGTCTCAGCCAGGACAAGGAGCTCTTTGGTGGTGAAGGCCCATATTCTGGATTGGAGAAAACTTGAAAAAAGTTTAAGCAGACAGGGTGCTATGAGTAGCAAGAGAATGATCACGAGAGGATCTAGAATAAGAAGGATGATAGGGGCTCAGCATTCTGCGGTGTTGGGGCGTGATTTGTAGGCTTGTTATGGTTTGGGCCTCAGTGCTCAGGGAGATCTGTGGAGCTATAATGGCCAGAGTGCAAGAGCCTTGACAGGTGGACAGAAGACAGGTAAATGTCCCCTGGCCACAGACAAAAATTGTCCCTGGGGAAGGCAGATGAGAGGTGAGGTACTGGGACCAAGAAGGAGGTGTGTGCATGAGATTAAATTTCCCACCCTAGAGACAGACTGAGGATTAGGATGGTACATGCAAGAGAGGTTATCAGGCTGTTGGTGTTGGGGAGCTGGTCATGAGGGGCCAATGTTTTTTGTCTTAGTGTTATCTAGGAGTGAAGAGACCTTTAAGGCTATAGGATAAGCTATGTATTGATCTTGTTGGAAAGGTTGACAGAGTCAGCAACTGGAAAGGTCTGTGGCATTGGCAACTAGAGTGACAGTTTTGACAAACGGGAGGATATTATTGAGAAGTTGAAGTAGAGAAGTAGGGGTGGGGGTTTGAAGAGAAAGAGGAGAGGAGGGAAGAAGGAGAGTGAGAGAGTTGAAAGGCTATGTGATCTGTGGTTGTCTTTTGTGAAGAATCAAGAATAGACCACCCTCATAGCCTGTCAGATTATATTTTTGGAGTCCCCAAGTATCGCTTTGGGGAAAGAGTAAGAAGGTGGTTGGGAAACAGTAAAGTTTAAGAAGAATTGATTTGTCGTATGGGTGATCTTGAGATAGAGCTGACTATTTGAGTTCTTAAAAAGTTGTTTGGTGAGTAAAGACCTATAGATTTACAGGCCCAATGGGTACAATGGTATTGAGCATGGAAAAGGCAGGGAGAATAATTTTATTTTGATGGCAGATGTATAATGTGTATGGGTGGGTGTACACAAGAGGGAATGATTTTTTGTAGCAAGGAGGTGACAAGGGAAGGCCTAAAATACAGTAGGGGATGTTGAATGAGAGAACCTGTATTTTAGTTTTGTCAAGCTAAGAGAGTTTTATCTTGTCTTCTGAAAGTAAACAAATAGGTAGAGCTTGAAGAAGCTGATGTGTAAGAGGGAAGCCAAGGGGCAAGCAAAATAAGGGTGGAGACAAAGAAAAATATCATGTCAGGAAATGGCAGTTTGGGTCAAACGAAGGTGAGTTGAAGTGATTACTTCTGGTGTTATTGGTGTAAGACAGGCAATTGAGAGTGGACAGTCCAAGGATAGTTAGCCCACATAGGAACAGAAAGGTGATTTTATGTGAGAATGTAAGGTCTTTTGGAGAAGTGACCCAAGGCCCAGCAGAAAATGGAAGGACCAGCAGGAAAAAGGGGGATCAAAACCAGACAGAATAACAATACCTGGGTCAATCTGGAAATTCGTCAGGGATTTTGGAGAGGTGAAGGCAGGTAGGGGACAGGAGATGTGATGACTACTCTGGGGATGAGAGTTTGGGATTAGGGGTGCTGTGAAGTGAATGGGTAGTCCTAAGGAAGCCACTGGTTAAGAGCCTTTGGATTATAGTCTTGAGTCCCATTGGTGTTTGTGAGCTATTGGATATCGGGGAACACAGAGAAAGGCTAAAAGATCTCTAAGGCAAACTAGTATAGGGGTAGTGTGGGTAGCACAAGTGGGGCTGGCAGTGTTTTCAACTTTGAGATTGACAAGGGAGAGAGGAAGAGGAGGAAAAGGATTAGTGATGCATGGTGGTTGAGTTTAAAAGAAGAATGTTGTGGGAAAAGAAAAAGTGAAAGAGAAGTTGAGCTTTTGGAGGAGATCCCTACCCAAGAGGGGTGTGGAGCAAGTTGGGATGATAAGGAAATTATGGGTGAAGAAAAGGGCTAGGAATCGCCTGGGGATGGGTTCTCTCTGGAGGGGTTGTGTAACTCTCACAATGGAGATCACAGATTGTGTGTAGCAACATGAAAACTCAGGTAGAATGCTATATGTGGCCCCCATGTCAACAAGAAAAGAGAGAGTTTTACCTGAGATGTCCAGTGAGACTTGGGGCTCTGAGAAAGATACCTTGATGTGGGCCGTGGACCCTGAGCCCCACCAATCTTCTTCAGTGGGGAGACCAAGCAGGTTGGCTAATGATGAGTCATGCAGTGGTGATGAAATTTCCTATCAGGGTAGGGAGTTAGATGACTTACCTGGCAGACAGGGGAATCAGACTTCCAGTGACCCTCGTGACTGCAGATGGGACAAGGTCCCCGTGGTAGCTGTAGGTTGGGGCCAGCTCATGCCCAATGTCCTTCCTTGCCACACTTAAAGCATGGTCAAGGCGGGCTTGGTGGCACTGCTTTGTTTTGGCTTAGCTTTTTCAGAAACCCTGAGTGCCACAGCCAAAATTTGGCATTTCAGCTTGGCATGTTGTTTGTCTTGTTTTTGTTGTGCTTATTATTGAAGGTGCATGAAGCCAGATTAAGGAGATCTCCTTGTGGGGTCTGAGAACCAAGATCTGTTTTTTTTTAATTTTGTGGATGTCAGGGGCAGATTGAGAAATGAAATGGGAATTGATTAGTGCTATAGCCTCAGGGGATTGAGGATCTACATTAGTGTATTTCATTAGAGTATCAGTAAGGTGGTAAAGAAATTTAGCAGGGTTTTTGTCAGTGCATTGGGTTTGTTTATGAATTTTTTTATAACTGGTTCATCTGTGGGAAATTTTGTTTAGATCCCCAATAATGTAACCAATCATCATAGCCATGTGCTATGAGTCATTATTTTCCTGATAATCTCAGTGGGGGGTCTGCATTTGGTACAGTAGCAGCTGGATAGCCAGGGTTAGTCTGATGTCTGTGGTCAGCCTCATCTTGGGTTGCTTTTTACAGATGAGTTTTTTGTTGAGGGGAAAGGGTAGATGAAAGGATAATATAGAGATCCTTGTACAGTAAATCATAGGAAGTAATCACAAATTCTAATTTTTTATATAATTATGGGGATCTGTAGAGAAGGATCCCAGTCTATGAGAGATCTAAGATAGGTCAGGAGAGTAAAAGGGACATGAACATGAACAAGTCCCTCAGGACCAACAACCCTGCAGAAAGGAAGTAGTGGTTGGGGCTGAGGAAGTGGCAGCTGACTAGATGATGGCATCAGACTGAAGATGGAGGCTGACTAGAAGATGGTGGAAGGTAGGAGGAATGAGACTGGGTGTGATGTGCCAGAAGAGAAAATGGTGATGGAGGGGTGGGGGAGGGGGAAGTGGTGGAGGGTGAGGGATGAGGGGGAGACAGAATGGGAGTGACCAGTTGAGGAGGTTGAGAGGTTGTTGTAGATATGGTGGAGGGAGAGCAAAAGCAGAAAGGACATCGTTGAGGGGGTCTGGAGAGGTATGGGGTGGGAGATTAGACGAGAGATTTGGTGATGGGGAGTAGGTCAAGAGTATTTGGGCCACTCCACATGCTTGAATGAGGGAAGGACACTCCCTGAGGGTAAAAACGCTTGCGCATAAGGAATTTCTGACTATTTGCCATTGTAGTAGCAAAAGTTGTCTAAGTCATGGAAGACATTGAAATGGGAAGTTTTCTCCTCAGGCAAGGGGCTGCCATTATCGAGTGTGTATTGGGGCCAGCCCATCTGGCAGTCATTTTCATTTAACGGTCTCTCAGAGACCTAGGGTGTTTAAGTTTTTTAACAGACACCCAAGCAGAATGTGTTTTTGGGGTTGGAAAGGAATGTTTCCCATAGTGATCAATTTGAAGGTGAGCTAGAGGCAGAAGCCAGTCACTACCCCTAGGAGAATTGTCATTCTCATTGAGGAATGATAGAGAGAGAAATGCCTATTGGCCCCCATCAGTCATCACCTAGAGGACAGAGGGGCATCTCAAAGGACATGAGGGAGTCCTGACATGGGCCCATGATTTTCAGAGAGAGAGAGAGTATGGCAGGAGCTCCCAGAGTGCAGAACAGCTCACCTGTGAGAGGCAAAGTGGACCAGTGTTGGATGGAGGCTGGCAATGGCAAAGGCAGAGATTGGAGGAAAGTTTGGCACAAGGCAGAGAGGAAAAGAAGGGGGCTTATTGGCAGGGGGAGCTCAAACCAAGGGGGTGGCCCTTGGGAGCTACACACCCCAACCGATCCAAGTCACAGCAACAAAAGTGTAAGGCTTTGGGCACTGTGAAGAGACACTGACAGAGGGGAAGAAGCCTTTCTTGCTGGTGCAGGAGGGCTGCCAGAGATTATAAGGACCCTCAGTGGAGGAACCTGGGGAACTAGTCTTAGTGGGCTAAACTAGGGGTGGAGTTTACCTAGACAGGTGAAGCATCCTGTCAGGAGAGGATTGGAGGGTTGTTAGCACACTAGCAAAAAGGAAGTGGAAGGTGTACTTTGGAACTAGAAGAGGAACACAGAAAGTCTTGCAGGGACACGTTTTGTGTCCCAACGCCATGTTGGATCACTGCCATGATGACCTTGGCAGAGTTCCATACAGGCACAAACCCATCAGTTAGTCCATTTAAATACTGATTCAATACTTTTAAAGAAATTATGGCTACTGAAAATAGTATGAATATTGTGACCTATACAATAAAAAATATACAACTGTTGAAACATATAGGAGAAGAGATGAAGAGATTGAGTGGATATCATCTACAAAAAAACCTCACATTTAAAATCTTGACTCTGCTGGGGGGGGGCTGGTGCATGCCTGTAATCCAATCACTGGGGAGGCTGAGACAGGAGGATTGTTGCAAGTTCGAGACCAGCCTGGTCTAAAAGTGAGCTCAGGGCCAGCCTGCACTGCATGGTGAGACCCTGTCTCAAAAAGACAAAAAGTTTTAAAATTTTTAAAAATGAAAATAAAATCTTGACTCCACACAATAGCCTTGTGAATCACTTTTAAGATGTTGAGGAACCTTTTAGAAACTAATGTCTCTAGTAACAGAAAAAAATGGTTACCCGAAATTCACTATTTAGTATTGCCTGTATATTTTTCTTCTATTGAATTCAGTAAACCTGGACTAAATAATTATTTAAAAGACTATTATGATTCCACTTTTTAAAGTTTGTCTTTTTTAACCTCTAGAGACTTCTCAAACAGTCTCAGAGTAAAACCCTAAAACTATACCTTTCTAAAATAACTTGAAGCAAATAGCCCAAATGTTAACAGTAACTTGAAGTGATGAAAATATGGATTATTTTCTTATTTATTATTATTACTATTATTATTATTAGTGGTGGTGGTATTGCTGGGGATAGAACCCAGGACCTCACTCATGTTAGCTAAGTATTCTACCTCTAAATTATATTCTCAGGCCTACTTTTTTATTAAAAAATGAAGATTATTTAAAAAGCCAGTGATAAGCTACACTGTACAACTGAATAGTTTCCCTTGCTCTCCCAAGGACCTTTTTGTATTTGCACTACACATCCCCAGGGAGAGGCTTTCTTCCCACCTCTACTTTAAAATAGCACAAGAGCAGTGTGTGCCTCCTTATTTCATGCTAACAACCACTTTCTGGGCTTGGTATTCTTTTTTCCTTGATATTTCTTAAGACAATGGGCCCTTCACTCTGAACTCAATTTGTTCATGAGGGCTGGTTGTAACTCAAGTTGGTTGTAAGTCAAGACTATTTTTTCATGGAAATACCCATAATGCGTTCTGAACCTTCCAAACCACCTACCCTTCACTGCCCTTTTAATAAAAAAGTGTTGTATAATGTGTGTAATTTGCCAGAAACACCAATAATTTTCTTAATGTAGTCACCAAAAAGTTATAAAATGTGACTTTTTTACCAAAAACAATAATTTCACACTATAGTTACAATTTAAGTTGACATCTTTGGCTTGTAGGAAGGGAGGATGAAATGGAAGGTGGTTATTGTTTGGAAGGAGAGTCCTCTTCCATAAGAGCATAAGGAATCTGACTGTCTGGTGTTCTTTCTCTCCTTGGGAGAGTTTGAAGCCCAATAGGATCTGCTTCTGGCTCACTAGGTCTCAACATTTTCAGAACTAAAAACTAGTCTAAGGCTGTCTGTTTCTGTCTTTTCTTTAACACTATTCTGTAGTACATGACATTGTCATTAAGCAAGTGAATGCAATGACTAGCTTTTTCTCTGCCTCGGTGGGTGTTCTCCACAAATGTTTGTAGCTCTGTCCATTTTTTCAGGATTTCCTTTATTTCAGAGGAACTTTTTTGCCCTGATTGTTGATACTCCCCCTCCTCTTCAGAAAGCTCTTCAGCTTCCATTATCTGTGGCTCAGTCAGGAATTGCTCTGGTTCCTCTGTAGACAATTCCTCTGAGTGTTCCTCCACCAGTTCTTCAACATCACCACTGTCTACCTGCAAGCCTATGGACTCTGCTATAGTGGCAATGTCATCAACCACAGGATTGAAGCCTCAGGATCCTCTACACAGTATCCAAAGTCTCTCTCCTGTATAATTTTAGGTTACACTTTCTTCCAGATAAATCTCTGTGTCTTTAGAGAGACATTGGCCCAGGCTTTCTCAATTAACCTCACACAGGAAAGGATGTTGTAATGTTCTTTCCAGAGTCCTTTAAGGGTTACAACTGTATCTGAGACCATTTGGAAGCACTTCAGTAATAGTTCCTTGGTGTACACCTTCTTAAAGTTAGCTATAACCTGCTGTTCCTAGGTTTCAGTAGAGGAGTTGTATTAGGTGGGAGGAACTTGACTGAGAACAGTGAGAATTCTTTAGCCAGTTGTTCTTCCAAATCTTGTGGATGAGCAGAAGTATTGTCTATGATGAGGAGAGCCTTGAGTGGTAAACCTTTGTCTTCTAGATATTTCCTAATAGTAGGCCAGAAATTCTCCCTGATCCACTCAAGAAAATAGTATTCTTGTTACCCAGGCTTTTGTGTTAGCTCTCTACATGACCCCTAGCTGCTTCTTTATGACTTTATGTTTTCTGAACACTCTAGGGGTCTCATACTGATAAACCAAGACAGGCTTTATCTTTAGGTCACCACTCGCATTGGCACATACAATATGGTTAGCCTAGCCTTCATAGGCTTATGGCCTGGCATTTTCTTCCCTTCTAGGTAATGTATGTTCTCCTGGGCATTTTCTTTCAGAAAAGGCCAGTTTCATTACAGTTGAAAACTTGATGAGAACAAAAGCTATTTCTCTATGTCATTGTTTCAAGGTGGTATATGTAATTTTCAGCAGCCCTTTTATCAGCACTGGCTGATTCACCATACACCTAGTTACACTATGAACCCCAGTTCTCACTTTAAAATTGCAAAACACCCCTTACTAGCACAAAGTGTTTCACCATTATCACTCACTGATAAGATCTGCATTTACAGACCATTTTTCCACAAATTATAGACTCAGGCTAAAACCTGCCATCTGCCTTCCATTCATCCACACAAATAACAGCATTTCTACCTCATCTAACACTGTTTATCATGATTTACTAATTTGAGTAACACCTTTAGCAACACTAGCTTCCTTAAACAAATGTTTTCTCTGTAAGACTGTCAAGAAGGTGGATTTCAACATGCTGTACGAATTAGCGAGATCAGTCACACGAGCGCCAAACTCATGTTTCTCTACAATTTCCTTCTTTTCAATTATGATTGCTTTTTTACCTTCCCTTCCTTCATTAGTTTCTTTTCTAGATTTTTTTAGAGGGATGGGACAGGGTCTTCCTATGCAATTCAGGCTGATCTTGAATTCATTATGTAGCCAAGGCTGGCCTGGAGCTCATGGAGTTCCTTGTGCCTCAGCCTCCTGAGTACTGGGATTACAGGCATGCGCCACGACACCCAGCTCTTTTCTAGTTTTTTGGGGACCGTTCTGACAGCAGCAATTGTAGTGACTATATAAAGCACTGACTGAAATCATGTCCACAAACAGAATGAAATTGCTTCCATAAACATCCATATCTGGACTCAGAATGATGCTTAAGTATGCTTTTCTGGCATTTTGAGTCTTTCTTTACAACTACATGGGCAGCCACCACTCAGATCGTAACATATTTTGGTCACAAGTTAAACCTAAAGTTCCGATCATAATCCACATCGTTTGCATGTGAGGCCAGTTGTAATTTGAGGGTCCACTGTAGTTCTACGTGATGAGGAGACTGAGACACTAAGAAATTACTTAAATTGTCCAGGGTGAACTACTACAAGATGTTGGGGTTGAGCTTTAAACTCAGGCTGCAGAAAGTAATTGTGCAGTCCAGATTCTCTCTAGTCTTCTTTCTCTTTGCTGGAGAAAGAAAGGCTGAGGCCTGCTGCCCCTGTACCGAGCTTATCAGAGCTCATTGCATGCAGCCTTGCCAAGCAGTTCTTTCATCAGCTGCTAAGAGATCTTCTCTCCAAAAACAGCATTTCTTTCAGGATACTCTTAGTGGCCCAGACAGTATCTAAATACATATTATGCCTTTCAGTGACAACATATGTTGTTCACTTGGCTGAAAAAGATTCAACAAATATAATGGCTTTTGGGCCATGAATTATAGCTAAGAAAATAATAAGTCCCTTTTTGTGAGACTGAGTTTTCGTCTCATAATCTTCAAGAGTTAAAATTCCTTTCCCTTTAAAAATATTACTGCATATTAATATTACAAAATATTAGGTTCCATTATGGCCTTTTCATACATGTGTATAAGATATATTTTCATCCCCCACTGCTTTCCCTTATGGCCTGCTCCTTCCTCCTCCAATCCCTTTCTTCTTATCTAATAGTCTCCCTTCTACTTTCATGTCATCTTACCCCCACCCCAGTTCCAAATATTAGGGAAAAACACATAAAACTTGTCTTTCTGAGTCTTTTTGAGTCTGGTTTATTTCACTCAACATGATAACTTCTACTGTATTCATTTTCTTGCAAATTACAGAATTTTGTTCTTCTTTACAGCTCAGTAGTACTCCACTGTGCATATATATCATGTATTTTTTATTCACTTATTGACAACACATGTGGAGATCCCACGTGCTGGCTTGTGAATTGTGTGGCAATAAGTGTGGGGGTGCAGGTATCTCTGTAGAATGCTGATTTTAATTCTTTCAGGAATATACCCAGGAGGGTATACCTGGATCATACTATAGTTCTATTTTTAGTTTTTTTGAGGGATCTCCATACTAATTTCCATGGTGGCTGTACTAATTTGTAACCTTGCAAACTTGAAATTCTTTTTCCAAAATAACTGCGTATCTCATAAAATGAAAGACTCTTTCCTGTCTTCTGGCAAATGCCATGTAATTGTCCCCATGTCATAAATAAAGTGTTACAATCCAGAGATTAAGTACTTTATCCAAGGTAGAGAAAGGCAGGAAAAGTGAGACACAGATAGAAGAATAATATTCAGGTTTTTCAAATGAACAAATAAAAACAAAAACCATATTCATACTTTGCAAACAAAATTCCCTCCAGGACCAGTACTCCTCACTTGACATTCTGGGAGCTTCATGGCAGAGACAATGTGAACACATTTATGATGACAGGTTTTATTCCCAGCTGTGTCACTTTCTGGCTTGGTTATTTAACCTCCCAAAGCCTTGTTTTCCCTCAGAAACTGGGAGAAGCCAAGATGTTAACTCACTTGATTGCTATGAACAACAGGGAGAGGTGAAGCATTTTAAAGTTTTGGGTGCATAAGTTCTTGGTAAATGTTAATCCAAGTACATATCAAAGTATCATAATGTTTAGCACACTCCTCCACCCTAAATTTTCTGCGAGAGTCATGATTGGTTCCTAGAACTCTGATGCATTTGATGTATCAACTGCAGTCTGCTTGGAGGATGAGATGCACATATCCGCACTGATAAAGTAACATTATCTTCATCTCTGTTTTGACCTGGATTTTTTCAAACAGAACACCCTTTCAGAGCTACATGTAGTGCATTAGCCTTACTGAGCGTTTCTGGGAAATAAAGCTTGCCATTCAAAAGATTATTCCTATGAACTGGCTAATGGAACACAGAAAAAACTAAATTTAAGTAGCCTAAATAAGCTGGAGGTGCTCACAGTTCTTCCTTCTTAGATCTTAGTTTCCTAGTCAGGGTACCGTGACTGGGTTTCAAAAATTTTCAACATTGATCCTGAAAGGCAAGGCCCTCTAGCGCAGAATATCAGTTTACCCCAGGATTGTGGTCATCGTTACCATAATCTATGAGTACTTTGTTCAGTAAAGGGCTGGGAATCAACTTGGAGTTTGGTATGACTTATGTAAGGGTAAGAGTCCAGGAATGGACTCTTATGTAGTCAGAATCCAGGATGCTAACACTTCAGTTAAAACTCCTGAATTGCAAGCCATCCCAGTTCAGGAGTATTTGCCTCCCAGCTTGATGATCTACTAGAAAACATTTGCTACTCTTCAAGGCTGTGGAAGTAAAAAGAAATGGGGCACCCAGTTAGACATATAGCATTATGTAGCATATCACAACAAAGTATGCTTTGATCTGTAACTGTGACCCCAATTTTTTGCCAACCTAAAGTTACATTCAGATCAGATGTCTCCCACAAAGCTGGTAGAGATGCCCAGAAGCCATAGCATTCTGAAAATACATCTACATGTAAAGCTCTTTCTCATCAGATCCATCACACTTGACTGGAATAACTAAATACTTTGTTGCTTCTAATAAGTACAGAGGGCTTGACAAGGTAATGACTTTCTTCTCCCCTGGCACTAAATATAATGTCTAGATAAAAATATATATTTTTTTATCAAATATAATGTCTAGATAAAATTTTTATTTTAATGTCTAGATAAAATTTTATCAAATATAATGTCTAGATAAAATTTTTATCTCTAAATATTGTGCTACTGAGTCATAGCTAAATTCTTGGACTTGCACTCTTAGTTTGTATTTCTCAGTCTGTGAAAAAGATGACCAGGATATGCTGTATGAACTGTACTCCTGCCTGAAATGGTTTATGACAGATGACAATATATGATGAGAATACAAAACCCTGATGATAATAGTTTATTTATCGATTGCAAATAAAAGTCACGAAGTGTGAAGCTGCAAACTGCACTGGAGGGAATTGGGCAGTGAGGCCATCAGGAAAAGTGTATGCCATGCAGAAACAGAGCCAAGAGCTGCCTGAAAGAGACCAGGCTGGACACGGAGACAGGGCTGGGGTGGGAGCCGACTGGCGCTGTCTCCTCAGTGCTACATCAGGGCCTCATGCAATGAATGGGAGGTGGAGTGAAAATGCACAGGAATTCAGAAGCTGGTGTTCAGAACTTGTTCCACAATCGACAAGTTATGTGACTTTGGGCCGGAGTTTGAATCCCTCCTGATCTCTACTTTCTTTCTCTGTAAAATAAGAGGTTTTATTCATGCAACAAACACCGTGGCCTACAGTGCTGAGCCTGGTAATGTCAGGATGGATAAAATGAGAGAACCACGTTTCCTGGGAAAATCGGGGCTGAAGTAAGAGCAGTAGAGCCCAACCCAGTACAGTGTAATTGGCCCACTCAGTGCTGAGACTTGGCAATCCCAGCATCCTTCATGAGTCTCAGTTTTATAGCTGAAACTCTAAAACTATGCTTTCTAGTTGCTTAAAGATGCTCGCAACAAAAATGGGCTCAAAGGCAGCAAAATACAAGAGAGCTTTTAATTCTCAGGCAGAACATGAAGGCCAGGAGGAAAGGCTGGGAGACCTGAAAAGTCATTTGCATATTGCTGAATGATTTACATATAAGAGGGAGCCATCTGTCCCCAAAGTGCCTTCCAGTGCAGTCTCTCTAACCAGCGCCAGTGCTGAGGTGACTCAAAAGCCTGTGAAAAGGGTTTTGCCTGATGTACGGTGGAATTGGCATACCATAATTTCACACAATGACACTACAAGACAAATATGTCTTTGTTTGACGTATCTTCCTGCAGCCCTAGCAGCAAGCTTTCAGGAAGCCCTTAATGACAGAGCTTTGTAACAGGTGATTTCCAGACAGTCATAGCAGGTAGTGATTGAAGAAGAGAATAATTGTGGCTCCAGTTAAGGTGAGTGACAATAAAGTCTTGAAGTAAATGTCATTTTAAAGACTTATTGAAATTTCGTTTGGAAAATGTAAGATTTGTGTTCATTTCAGTTTCTTTTCTCTAACAACTACCACAAACTTAGCAGCTTAAAGTAACACAAATTTATCATTTTATAATTCCAAATACAAGTTAGCTGGGTCCTCTGTCCAGGGTCTTACTGGTTTGAAATCAAGATATTGGCCAGGGCTGACATCTCTTCTGAGACGTAGGTCCTCCTCCAAACTCAGTGGATATTGGTAGACACATTAAGTTTAATGTGATTACAGGACTGAGGACACCAACTTCTGCATGCTACCCAGCTGCCATGTGGTCCTCTGTGACACTGAAGTTTACTTTTAAAGATCAGCAGAAGAATCTGATGACTTCTCTTTGACCTCTACATTCCCTTTTAAAGGATTCACCTGGTTAGGTGAATGCTTAGTGACTGTAATTACACCTGCAAAATTCTAGACCTTTGCCATAAACATGACAGTCACAGCAGTAATAGCCCATCACCTTTGCCACTTTCCATCAGGTAGAAGCAAAGTGCAGATTCATCCCACACCTAAGGGGAGGAAATAGTACATGGAAAACATGGTGGAGGTCACCTTAGAATTCTGCCTACCATGGGATCTTTCTTCACATCCTTTTGTATGGTTTGTTTTATTTATGTTGCTTTCATTATATAGGATTTTGTAACCTCATTAGGAAAAATATTACCTCTCCCATTGGTATCATACCCACACTTTGTCATTATTCATCTGAAGCTTGGGAACTGAGGGTCACAGGAAGATTTTTACTTCCTTAACCTGGCAACTCCATTTTTTTTGTATTGCTCTCTCAGGAAAAAAGAAGTACTAGGTAGGAATCATATAAGTACTATGTAGGAATCATGATTAAAATCCCCACTGATAATCACCAAACAAGATAAGCTACGAAGTGGTCATCTGCCACAGTAGAATTTTTCTGTTGACAGCATCCCAGGCAGAACTAATTTTTGGCTAAAGGGAAATCCCAGAAGAGGCTGAGCCCCAAACACATCACAACACATGTTGTGCCAACCACCAAACCAATGCCTCCCCCTGTTTCAAATACAAACCAGTTGCTTATCTCCTTCCCTTTAAGGCTTAAGCAAGTGCCTGCCACCTGAATCCACAACCTTCCTGACCTTACCCACAGTCTAATAGGAAGAACCTAATTTCTTGACACTATCTCTGCAATAGGAAACAGGTTTGATATTAATGTGAAAGCCAGTGCTTTTAAAAAAAAAAATTGTTGCTACCCTCATTGCTGGCCCTTGTCCATGCACCTGCCCCTCCACCTTCCCCTCTTCTTGGTGCTTCCAACTCTTTTTCTGCAACTTCCTGCCCTGCTGGATGGTGTTCAGCCATCACTTCAACCCCTCCCCCAGGCCTTCTGCCATCACTCTCTGGGACTTCCTCCAGCACGCTTCTAAACCCATGATATAGTGATTTTCTAAAAGGAGAAGCCCTTTGCACTAAGAAATAAATGGTGCTCAATCAACCAGCAAAATTGAGAGAGAAAATGCTTTATAAAGAGAGAAAGAGAAACAAATGCAGTATAGCCACAAAAAGACAAGTCAGCTGAATTTTTTATAATATAATTAAATCTTCAGACCAAGACTGGATGTGACTTGGGGTGGAGAGGAACCTAGACCTAAAACTTCCAACTAAAAGGAGATATTGATGATATGGTGTAGGCTGCATTGTTGAAGCAGTAATTCCACAGGCACCAGAGTGATTTAGCTGGTACAGTATTGACATCTTTCCAAACTGTACTGTAATTGAAAGAAAGTTGTTGTCCTCAGGCATAGCCCAGTTTTTAAGATGGATTGAGCCCCAACACACTGCAAAACATGCTTGCTATAGTGTTGAACTTGGAGACAGGGATTGGATGGCTCTAGGTTGAATTCTAGTGCTGTTACATCCTGACCATATGGTTTTTATCTATTATAAGCCTTTTACCTATTATAAGCCACTTATCTATTCTAAGCCTCAGTTGCTCTTTTGCTTTAAAATATGGGTAAATAATATTCTGCACATGTCACTGTTACTATTGGAGGATCATATTGGGCTGTAATGTAACTAGCACAATACGTGGCACATAATAAATGCTCAATACATACTGTGCTGTTATTAAAACTCCCTGGATCAGGGTGCAGTGGCCCTCAGCATTAAGCAGCTTGACTTTACCTTCTTTTTTCACTTTCATGTTGTAACCAGACTGTGTTTTTTGCTTTCCCCATAATTTAAGGGAGAGAGGGAAATTTTGTTTCCAAATTAAGATTTTTCATGAACTTAAACATTAAAATATTGACTTGAAGAGTAATGGGGAGATGTTCACAAAGCGTAACATTTCAGTTAGAACGAATACACTCTGAAGACCTGTTACATAACATAGTGATGATAGCCAAAAAATGTACTGGGCACTTGAAAATTGCTAAATATCTTAATTACTTCTCTTGTTGCTGAAACAAAATACCCGACACTCAAAGCTAAAAGAAGAAAGGTTTATTTGGCTCACAGTTTGTAGAGGTTTCAGTTCACAGTTGGCTGGCTCCAAGGCAGGATGACATGGCAGAGTGGCATCAAAGAGAAGAAATGGTTCATGGCAGGCAGAAGGCAACCAATAAGGAGCAAAGGACAAGCAAGCAATGAGCACTGATCCTCCGTCCCTTACATCTTATCCAGGGTGGGTAGCATTCACGTTCTTATCCTAGCATTGCACTGTGAATTAATCCCAGCATCACATCCTTTATTCTAGGATTGTACAGCCTAGATCTGGTCACTTCTATAAAGTCCCACCAGTAATTATATCAGGCTTTGGGAGAACATCCAGACAAAAGCCATAACATTAAGACAGATCTTAAATATTCTTATCACAAATAAACAAGGATAGTTATGTGAGGATGGAAATGTTGATAACTTGATTGTAGTAGTCATCTCACAATGTACACATATATTAAAATATCAGGTAGTATACTATAAATACACATAATGTGTCAACTAAGGCTCAATAAATATGGAAAAATGAGTCACTTGAAGCAAGGGCTATGGAAATATTGCTATGTAAAATGTAACATCTGTCTTTAGATTGGTGTCCATTAGTAATTTTTTTGAGATAGAGTTCAGTAGAAGTATACGAGCAACTCAATCCTACAGAAAAGCCTGTACTCTTTTCCTTAATTTGTATAGCTGATGTGCAAAGGTCAGAGGAAACAATCAGGAACATCAAAGGAGCAGCCTGCCTGGAACCCAGCAATCAGTTCATCTCCAGAAGCTCCTCTGGAAACCCAAAGGACACTGGACCAAGACAGCAAGAGGACCCAAGAGAAACCATGTATAATTAAAAAGTGAATAAATGACCTTCATAAAATACTTTCAATATTTGAAATCTTGATTTGGAAAGCCTCAGGCATGCAGAGTCAGCGAATAAGATACTAATTGTCTTTTTTTGTAATAATCTCCTCAATCATAAATTAAGTCCTTTAAAAAAAAAAAAAGACTCTGCTCCATAAATGCACATACAAGTCCTTTTCACAAAGAACATGGCATCAGGTCCTGAGCTCAGTTTTCCTGTTAAGGTCAAAAGTCATGAGATGGGGCTGGGGATTTAGCTCAGCGGCAAAGCGCCTGCCTGGAAAGCGCAAGGTCATGAGTTCGGTTCCCGGTACCGGAGAAAAACCAAAAAAAAAAAAAAAAGTCACGAGATATGAAGCAATTTACAGAGAACAAAGATATGCCCAAATTAATTTCTACCCATGGCTTGACTTCTGTAAGTGGAAATTCTAGAGCAGTTCTCACATTTAGTGTGCCTAAGAGATCACTTAAGATACTTGGACTTGGGCCGACACATTCAGTTTTTATTCACTGAGCAGATTTATTGAATGGTTTATGTGTTTAGCCGATCTCTATCTTTACCAGAGCTTATGGTCCAGTGAGGGATATGAACAATAAACAAAGCATTATAGTAGTGCAAAATGACTAAACTGTCATCAGAGACAGCTTTCCCTGATTCTTCCAAGATCCTCCTAGAACTCAGGGAGTTGAACTAAAGAAAAATGAGATCCAGCATTCATTGATCAACCTCTAGGTACAAGGCCATTTACATACGCTTGCCCATTTAATCCTTACCCAAGTAATGTTATCCCTATTTTCCTGGGTAAAACACGAAGAGTCTATGCAGCTGGGTTCCTACGCTGATTCCCACACACTCTCTGCCTGTGAAGCCCAGGTGAGATGCACTAGAGTTTGGGTTGGCTGGATTTTTCGATTGGTCAGTCCATTATTGTTGGCCGGGAAGAGAAGAACTGCTGAATGAAAGAATACAGAAGTACATGTAAGAAAAGGTTTTGCACAGAGAAATTGTGACGTGCAAGACAACTCCCACACCACTGCCCTGGGGGGTTTCCAGGCTGGGCAAAGGGGGTGCCCCTTGGGTCATGGGAGATCTTGGCCACTAGAGGGCAGAGTGTGCCTTGAGCAAAGCAACAAAAATCCAGATATAGTAGTCCTTTTTAAGAGAAAGAGGCCTAACACTGCATGCCTTATTAACTATTCCAGTGCTGATAAATACTTTCCATACTCTGGGCAGTTACAGAACAAGCAGGAGGTTTTTACTCAAGAATATGGCACCCGATTACTGCGCCTCAGATCACAGAGAGGGGAAGAGTATTCCCTCTGATCGGCTCCATTTGTTTCCAGTGTTCTTAAAATCACAAAGCTCTATGCACTTCAATTAACCTTAAGACATGAAGAGTTAAACTTTTTTACTGTTTCCCAGCAGCATGAAGCACATGGCACAGTTAAAAAGAAAAAAATAGTTCACACTTAATGTTAGTACAATAATAATAGCCATACAATTGCTGCAAAAAATGGTAATAGCAATACCAGTGAAAAGAACACAGAAGTGTATAGTTCAAATCCCGGCTCTATGACTTACCAACTGTGACTTTGTTCAAATCACTAAACCTCCGGGCTGGGGATTTAGCTCAGTGGCAAAGCACCTGTCTGGCAAGCACAAGGTCGTGAGTTCCATTCCTGGTACCGGAAGAAAAGAAAAGAAAAAAAAAAATCACCAAACCTCTATGAACCCCAGTTTCTTCATCTATGAAATAGAACCCACACAATATGTCTTTCATGATGATGAAATGTGTTACTGAATATAAACACTTAGCATACTCCACAGTCATTCCTGGTAGCTCTTAGGTTGTTGCAGTCATTATTGTTAATTGCAGTAGAGTTTTAGCTATACACTAACACCACAGAGAAACTAAAGTCTTTCTAAAGGTCACCTTGTCTTGCCTTTCTGTTGACACAAATCCCGTGCACAATACCCATCTTCTCTCTTCCTTTTTATAAATGAAGAGGTTTCCTTCTTGAGACAAAATGCCAGCTCTTCAATCTGGCGCCGGGAATTATATCTTCCTGGTTTCTTCAGGAAACTTGATGCCTTTGGTCATTATGCCTGACTTATGCACCTTTATCTGCTCCCTCTTCCCTGACCTCTTCCACCCTCACATTCAGACATGTTTGAGTCTCTTTTATCTTAAAGTCGAAAACAAGTACTCAAAACAAACTTTCCCCACACCCCATGTATTCCATCTGTTCCTGATTTACAACAAACAATGCATTGGCACTCCCTACCAGTCTACTTCCTGCTCTCTGGTAATTTCTGGCCTATTCCAGTGGCGTCTCATGATACCTTAACTCACTGGACTGCTGACCTGACAGCACTGTGTCTCATCACTCTTTGGTTCTCTTCTTACTTGATTTCTCAGCCCCACTGACCCAGGTGACCTTTATCAGCACCTTTTCACAGGTATCTCTCAGGCTCCATAACACCAAACTATTCCTCAGGGTCTGTGTCTGACTTTGCCTTCTTTGCTCAGCCTCTAGTTGCAGGAATCTTCCAGGCTCTGTCTCAGGCTTTCCTCCTCTATTTTACACCCTGCTTAGGTGCTCTTATGCTTTCTTAAGGGCCCAGTGGCTATTTCCGTATCCATAATGCTCCGCATCTCCAGATGAACATCTCCAAGGCACCTCAGTCTCACCATGTCTCTGAAAGGATTAAGTCTTCCCTCCTAGCACTTCCCTCCTGACACACATACAGACAGACCATTCCTTCAACTGTCTCTGCTGGGAAATTTGTATCTCATACAACCAGGCCTTTAAGTCAGAAATTTCACAATCACTCTTAATGCTTTCCTTTCCCTTGTCCTTTACATCCAATTAACTGTGATTACTTGACTTCTACCCATATTGTTCAAATCTTGCCCTCTTTTTGTAAGCTACTGTCATCTTTTGCCTGCCCCTCAGCATTCCCCTCTTCACAGGAACCAGAGAAATAACTTAAAATATTGATTTTACTCACATCTTATCCCACATTTGAAATTATGTGCTAATTACAGTTCTTTGGATAAAATTCAGAATCCTTAAAGTATCCTACACTGCTCTTTTTCATCTGGCCTTCCTATCTCTCCAGTCTTGTTTCTCATCACCATTACCTTTCCTCTCCCTTTCAGTTTTCAAAAGTCCTCTCTTGCATCTCAAAACTGATACTGGAAAGCGGATTAGGATTTGGGATGTGGCTCATGGTAAAATGTATGTTTAGCATGTGTGAGGTTCTGAATTCAATCCACAACCTCCCTCTTCCAAAAGAAGGTGAATTAACTTTTTGCCAGGTACCATGGGAATTTCAGAGCTGTATTAATTGTAGCCCTGGCCTTCAAGGAATTTATAGTTATGCAGGAGAGGAAAACCAACTATAATTATTAGTACAGAGTAAAATGTGATAAAGTGTACACACAGAAGAACTCAGAGGAAGAAGTGAATGGTGATGTGATGTACAGGGGAGGCTGCAGAGACCTGCTGGGTATGATCTGTGTGTGCCACCTTATGAGATGGGGAGAGGAGAGCCAGCTCTTCCCACGTTGCATAGGAAGACAAGTCTAGGGAAGGATGAATGAGAACAGGGCAGACAACAGCCATATGAGGTCAATCCGGGAAGAAATGCTATCAAGACAGAAGCGTGTTCAGTGTCGACTCTTGCAGACACCCAGAAAACATAGCACTGAAACTTGACAGCTGAGGCCGCTGTAGATCTTTGGTAAAGTACTGTCTGTAGGCAGGTAAGGGTTGAAGGCTGATAACAAAGGAAAACACAGGTCATGAGAACACAAAGACCAACTATAGTAGTTTGTTATGCTAAGAAATTTGGTAACAAAGGGAAAGATCTCGATGGAAGAACCTTGCGAATCTATCATTCAACATCACAGCTAGGACCAGGTAGTCAAATTTCCAATAAGGACTGAGTCAAAACAGTGTCTGGTGCCCTTACACCATAGACAGTTGCCAGGACGCCAGGAACAAGAAGGCCTAAAAGAAGAAGGGCTGTTTTGCCGTAGGTTCGGTGGCTGAGCTCCCCACCCCATGCCCCACCTCAGCCCCTGGACACAGCCTGAGGGACCACCAGGAGGCCCCAGAATTGAGCCCCACTCTCACTCAGCACCAGCTGTAAAGAGTGCAGAACAATGGAAGCTGGTTGTAAAACTTAAGCAGATCAGACACTATAAAATACTTTGTAATGCGCCATTGAGGCGACCAAATAAGAGGCTTGAATAAATTTATATTCCAATTGCTAAACATTACAGTCAATTTAAAAACCCACAAAAGTTTTGCTGAACAACTGTATAAATTAGAATGGATCTGTCGCATTGCACAGTACCTAATAGACTGAGACATAAAACAATCACAGCTAACTCCCTCTCACCTGTTAAATCATCTTGAAATAGATCTGCTAGCTCAACTCTCCAATTTTTTTTCCTTTCGAAAAACACTGTAAGGTAATTCGCAGGTTAATGTGAGTTTTATTTATTATTTATTCACATTTTTACCCTCCAGACAGAAAGTACTAAAAACTGTCAGGAGCAGGAATTTATCATACCTGAAGCTGCCTTGCTCTGTTGGAAGCTTTCCACCTGACTTTTGAGGCATTTTACTTGTATTATACTATGTTGGAATTATCAGCTGGTGACTAGTTTGTAGGTGTTACACATACATGGTCACACACCAACACACATGTACATGCATGCACATACACATGTGCATATATACACACAAGCATATATTCATGGATGTGCACACACACACACACACACACACACACACAGAGGCAATATGATTTAAAGAATAACAAACTAGGCCAACAACCAAAGGAAGAAAATTCTGAATGTGTTTCTGTCATATTTGCTATGAGAGCCTGGGTGGTTCCATTTTCACATTGTTCCTCTCTTCCCATTCCAAATCATTTCCTACCAACTGCAAGGTACACAATGAAGCCAGGGAGACATGGGGAAGCATCCTCTTTCTGTCTGGTAGTTATTCACATTTAAGACCCAAGAGCTACACACTAGAGCAAAAACACTTGTCTCATTCTCACACCCTCTAAGACAGATACAGTCATTACCCCCAATTATTCCCCAGATACAGTCGCAGCTCTCGAGAGCTTAAAGATATGTGTTCAGTGTCACACAGCAGAAAACCAGCAGCTCTGGGATTCCAACTCTTACTTCTCTGAGCATACCATGCAGAGGAAAGCTAAAGCCTGGACACCTCAGGAGCAGACATGAGACCAACTCTCTCTTTCCCTGTGGAAGGAAGATGGTCCCAAAGAGGGGAGAGGCTGAAGGTGGGTTTCCTGTTTGTTTCTGCCACTCAGAATCAAAAACTGTTTCCATCCTTTGGCTTAGTCAAGATTCCGTATTCACTTACAGCAATATTACTGTATGGATGGAGCATTAAATCTTAAAGAATATCCAAGAACAACAAAGAAGTTCAGCTGGGCCACATGGACTCTGGACCCTCTTCTGTCTTCACTGTTAACTGAAAACTTCTTTTTGGGTTCATTATTTCAAATCTTTGCAATGCCCCTCAAAACAAAGAGGGGAATCTTGTTCTTCTTTCAGCCTGACCACAGAGCCAGCTTATGAAGTGACTGCCCATGCAGCACAAACCCACTCCTGGCCCAGTGAGGTGGAGAGAGCTCGGGGAGGAGGGAGAGTGTTCTATGAGATAGGCTACTTAGGCAGCGGGAGCTGAGGGTTTCCCTCAGAATCCAGGCAGGGGTGTGGGAGGATGAGCTGAAGTGGACAAAGGGACAAATCAGACAAATCTCACTGAGAGCTTAATACTTGCCCAGGTGTCTCAATCACCTCCCTTCATGAAAAGGAAATTAGGGTCCAAGGAGTAAAGGTCTTGCCCAACTTGCCCAAGTAACAGCTCTGCCCTCTGACTGAATGTGGACTAGAATTCAACTCTTTTGTCTCCCTGAGGGTAAGAAAAAGACAGATCTAAGGATTTTATCTACACTACTCAGAAGGGCACAATCCTGGAAGGAGAAAACGTAAAGGTGTCCAGGCACATCTGTGATGGACAAAGGTAAAAGCTGGCCACCCTCATCCAGACCTGGAAATCCAGGCCTCTGGATTAGAACCCTGGGACATGGAGACTGAAGGGAGCGGGACAAGGCCCGCGTACATGTGCCAGTGTCGGCACAGAGGTGAGTGGTGGGAATGGGAGCACCTGCCAAACCCAAAACTACACAGAGGAGTAAACCAAATGCTGCGCGGAGGCCATTTCTCAGAATATTCCCAGAGGAAAGCTCTTCAATGGCCCACTAGTAGAAAGTGAGAGCTGGAATCTAAGCTCCTTTGTGCCACTTGGGGGCAACACCTTCATGTTTGATTTATTGAGACTCCCTGCCTTTGTGTGCCTTCTGCAGACTGAAAGGAATCTCCAATCTGAAGATGATCTTGTTTTTATAAAGCAGCAAGTGCCCAAACTGTCTGACTACTTGGAGCTCTGGACATTTTTACATGTTTATTGAAAGTCAAAAAGATTTTCCCAGTTACCATAGGACAAGGCAAGGCAAATGTTGGCTACCCAAACTGGCTTATAGGTGCTGGGGGATGTCTCCTGTAAGAAGAAAGAATTCAGAGCACACTCAGATCACTACTTCCAAGAATGTCTTCAGCCAAAGGCAATGCCCGCCAGAATGACCAGTAGCAGCAGGAATGGCCAACATGTGCTGCCTGGCCTTTATTTTTTTTTTTATTTTTTTATTTTTTCTTAAAAAAGAAAAGAAAACAAAATAACAACAACAAAGATAAAAACAATAAAAATGATATAGAATTTCAAAACAAGGTGAGTGGAGAACATTCAGTGGTGGGGAACCCTCAGTAGTCCAAAGAAGCAGCAGGGAGCTGTCGTGGAGCTGGTGACTGGGGTAAGAAGGTAGAGGCCCCCGTGGAGAATAAGCTCAGGACAGAATTCCAGGCTGAGGGTGGGTAACCAATGAGAACAAGTCATGGCCCCAGGCATGAAGAGATAGGGAGCACCGAGTCTAAGTGACACATTTTCTTTCTATCCCTGGGGCTAGTGCTAGGTCTGGGCCCTTCCTGCACAACCTCAGATAAACGCTTTCCTGATTTCCGGCTCCCCACACGCTCACAGACTTCTCCCCTGATGGCCCGTGGCCACATCACCAAACATGTCAAATTGGAACTTGTTATCCTCACTCCAAAACAAGCTTGGCCTCCTTTTAGTCCTTCATCAGAGAATGGTACACCACCCACCCACATACACAAATGAGAATTGTCACAAAAGTAACATCTCTGTCCTATCCTTCACCAGTTAGGCCTAATTGGTCCCCACCTGCTTGCTTCAGATCCATCCCATCCTCTGGTCAGGCCCTTACCATCTCTCACAGTGACAGTAACAGCTTCCTCATGTTCCTCTGGCCCTTGAATACCCCCTCAAGCTATTCTCTAGATGACTACCGAGAAGTTTCATCTGGCCATATCATCCCGCCTACTCCACAAACTTCAAAACAACAAAGAATAAGCCACACAGCACAGATATTCCATTTTCCACTTGCCAGCCTGGAAACTCCTATTCATCTCAAAAACACAAATCAAATGTTACGCTTTCCATGGATCCTCTCCAGTTACTTCCCCTCTTGCTTTCCTTGGCATAATTAATCCCATTCTCTTCTGTATGCTTTTTGTACTTAGTACATAGGCTTTTTCTACAAGACTCACAACATGGCATTATAGATCTTAGTTGATAACATGCCTCTTTGTGATACAGCAAGCACAGTGGAGGCAAGCACTATTTTTTACACCTGGTGGCTAAGACACAGTAGATGCTTAGTCAAGGCTGAATTGACTCAGGAAGACCCAGTTACTAACGGTGATAAAAGAGGTGAGTTACCATTGACTACTGAGCTAGAACTCATTAAATGTCTCTTACATAATATTGCAAATGGAATTACTTCTCACATAATACTGTAAATGACCCTAGAAAACAATTATTTAGGTAAATTAGATTTAGTTTTGTGTACCCTCCTCAGAGAATTGCACACGGTCTATAGTCCCTGCTGAATTAGGAAGCTAGAGGCCAATTTATGCTACATGACACCCTGTTTTTGGCAATAGGTGATTGGACTATAGACAGACAGATGAGAGACTAGTTCTCAGATATCAAAAAATGTACATCACTGTGGTCACCATTGGCTTTATATTAAAGCAAAACTACATGTAAGAAAGATAAGCCAGAACTCAAAACAATAATAACAAAATGATCATAATAGAATAATGAGTAATATTTCTAATAGTTTCTATATGCCTCATGTCATGCTAGGTGATTTTTATCTGTTACTTAATTTAATCCTTTCAATAAATCTGTGAAATAGCTATTTCCATGTCCTTCCCATTAGTTCCCCCTTCCCAACCTTAATTTTAACCTGAATTCTAAACTGGCTTCTATTGCTTGTGAAAAAGGACCCTGTTTTAGTCACTTTTTCATCCTTGGGACAAAAATACCTGACACCCACAACTTTAAAGAGGAGAGATTTATTTTGGCTTACAGTTTCAGAAGTGTCAGTTCATGGATGGTGGGTTCAAATGCAGAAAAAGCATGGGGGAAAGGACCTGGCACAGAGAAAAGCTGTCGCATTATGGCAGCCAAGAAGCAAAAGAGAAGGGAGAAGCTGAGGTGGAAGACAGACCCTTCCAAGTCACACTCCTAGTGACCCTCCTCTAACTAGGCACCACCTCCTAATAGCACACTCAGTGGCTGAACTCATTAGTGGAAAAATCCAGTGATGTGTCCCTTTGATCCAATCACCACCCAAAAACACAAGCTCTAAATACATGAGACTTTGTGGGAACATCCTAGACCTAAAGCAATTATAGTACAATCCTGACTAGTATAATTATATCTTCATCTTATAGATGAGACGTCAAACTTGAACTTTTCTAGCACACAGAGGTACAAATAGAGAGATCTAGAATTGAAATCTAGTCCTTCTACCTCCAGAATCTACACTCCTAATGTTTTATTATTATCTATACCTCTAGTTTTTATTAAGCTTATATTTTATTAAGCTTATATTATATTTATTAAGCTTATATTTTATTGAGCTTTTATTCCTTTATTAGAGGTAGTTTATCAACTATCTCTAGGTTGCTGTGTTTAAAATGGAATAAAGGAAGGCTGGAAAGAAGGAAGAACCAAACAGAAGGTTGTTAAATGACCATCACTGTTGGGAAAATATAACCAAAGCTGGGAATCCAGCAGAAGATGGCCCTTCCACCTTCCATACAGTTATAAGTCAAGTCGGCAAAGCTGCCCTAGTGTCAGAATAGCAGGCATGGACTAACACAGAAATGGGCACTAGAAACCTTTCTTTACATCCCCAATAGATAGTGATGGGCACAGAAAGGAAACTAAGCACGGCAGAGTAGATCTCAAAGCTGCCCAGGCAGCATATTGACGCTGGATTCCGGTATCTGATCATCCGGTAGGAGGCATTGGGCAATGAGGCTGCTGTCTTCCTTGGCTGAAAGGGGAACATTACCCCCTCAGAAACTGACACTCTGGAAATTGCTCTAACTGGATAAGGTTTTCAAACTTAGTATATATGTAAAGATTCAGAACTCTAAGTCAATCACTAAGAAGCATTTTTACTTTTTTACCCACAAATGCTCCTTGGCAGCTGATCTGGGTTTCCAAGAAGTACCATTTCCATGAATTACCTCAAAGCCTCCACAGACAGCGTTCCAGCAGGGCTATCTTCCCATTTGCTAGGAATGCTCTGCTCATGACAGATAGGAGAGCCCCAGAGATCTGAGGGCCACCAGTCTCCTACCTGTAGGAAGCCTCTGAGCAGGTTATGGTTTGGAGCAGTGATGGTAAACCTAGAGCCCTCTCTGTTGGAGCATTGGATATCAGGGCATAAAAGCATGCCAAATGAAAAATTCTACCTTTCAATGAATAGCTGTTTGTATCATTAAAAGCTCTGTTATTGTGGTTTTCTCCGGAGACAAAAGATGTTAATGTGTGAGCTGTTTCCTCTAAACTAAAACCTCAGTATTCGGTTTAATTGCAGTGTTGGTACTTGTGATAAGTAAGTGGATTTTGGGTTATAGTTTGGCCGTTTGGTCCCTAAAATGTTCGCCATCACTGGCTTAGGGCATGAGAAGAGACATCATCAGAGGGCCCTACTGGACCCGCTCACTGCCAGGGTAAAGATACTGGTAAGATACAGTTGAATTCACTCAACTTGCAAGAATGCTAGATGAGACCATGGGTGGGACTGACATCTCCAGGTTTTCTACAAACAAGCCTTAGGGGACAAGATGAACTTCCTTACAAAAATAGTCAAAATACTCAACACTTGCAATTTAAAGGAGCAAAGTTTTATCCTAGCTCACAGTCTCTCCAGCCCAGGTGGAGTCCTGCACCCCACCTTTGTGAGCCCACATCTGGTGTCGAGGGTCACAGAGCACATGTACCACTCAGCTCATAGCAAGAAGTAGAAAGTGTGCTTACTGAGTCCTAGGGACTGTGCTGAATGATTTCCATTAAATATCTCTTTATTTGTTTTTTGTTTTGTTTTGTTTTTCTTCTGATACCAGGAATCGAACTCACGACCTTGCACTTGCCAGGCAAGCACTTTGCCACAGAGCTAAATCTCCAGCCCCTCCGCTAATATCTCATTTCACAGAAAAATTGGAACACATAATCCTGTCTCAGAGTCAGGGTCAATTCCTTCTGAAGAAGCCACCAACCAATAAGAATAGAAGCAACAATATTTATGGGGAAGAAGAAACAGTACACACAGAAGTCAGGGAAGAGGACAATGTCTGTACCAAGTCTACTCAGTTGGTTCCACAGGGATGGAGTGAAGAAGGAAGAGAGATCAGTGTGCCACAGACAGAGGGGATCCAGAGGGACTGGAGGACTCCATTCTGGGCAGTGGTAAGCTGAGGAGTGTCTTAGCGAGGTCTGTACTTTGACAAGATGACTGTAGCTTCTGAGTAAAGAATAACCTGGAAGGGGACACAAGAGGGATGTAGAAAAAGTTCCGGAGGCGACTGCAAGAAGCTAGATGAGAGGTGACAGGAACTATGACAGAGGAGGACATGGAGTGGACAAGATTTAGTGACTGACAGGTAAGGGTTGAAAGGAGGAACCAAGGTTGGCTCTTGGCTTCAGATGTCTACAAGTGAATGGACAGTAGTGCTGTTTGCTGAGATAGAAAATTGAAAAAGCAGAGCCTTGGTGAGAGAGATAGCCACGAGGTCAGGGTAGACCCCAGGTTTGAAAGGGTTGTCCTTTGTGTGAACATTGCTCTGTGTGAGCATACAATGTTCTGTGTGACCACTGAGAGGGTTCGCGGACACACACTGTAGTTTAACTGTGAAATTGTTGGCCTGTCTGTTTTATACTTTGCTAGTAATCTAGGGGCAGGGACAATGTCCTAACTGTTCGTATTCTCACTGTCTAGGTCAGATCAATTTATCAAATGTTGGTAAGCAGATACAGTCATGAGCAGACTAAGGAGGGATACTTGAGGGCCTGGAGGGAAGGAAGGTGCAAAGTAACAAACACCAAAACAACAGCAAAAGGGCATGAAAAAGGTAGATAATGATGAGTCTGAGAATAACTTTGGTTTTATTGAAATGAGGATTTGCTAAGTTCCCTAGCCTGGCCTCAAATTTGTGGTCCTCCCACCTCATTCTCCCAAGTAGCTGAAATTGCAAATGTGCATCACCATGCCTGGCCAGAACCATGGTTCTAAATGCGTTAAGGGTTAAGAAAATTAGGTCTTTTCATAAACAGTTTAAAAAACCCAGTAGCACCAAGAAAGAGCGGAATCAAGAGACCTCATGATGTGTCAGTATCCAAGTGGCACAGTTGTGTGACAAGAATATAACTCTCCCACAGATCTACTGCAAGTCTGTCAGTCAGAACAAAGCTAAGTCACTGGCAATAATAGAAGTAGATAATTTAAATAAAGTAGTTACTGGAGCCGAAGCCAGCTGCCTGGGCACCTAAGGCATATTACTCATCCCTGGAAACTTCATTTGCCTATCAAATGCCTGCTCCCCTAAGGACTTCTCTGGAATGTCTCTACTCTGTAGGTTTTTTGTTTAGGTTATCTCTGAAGTTTACTTTCTAACAGCCAATAATGTATTCATTCCACTTATCATCAGGAACTTTGAAAGTGGCAACGAAAATCAGAAGGAAGTTTCAGAAATAAAGTTCACTGCTAAAGAAGAGATGGGGGAGGAGGAAGAGTCCAGAGGCACCGGGGAGGTTACTCTAGAAGGGGACAGAGCACAGAGCAGGGACACAGGCTCCAGAGGCACAGGCTCTTCTCTCTCACTTTTATCCAGAGTGAAATTAAAGCTCAGAGATCTAAAATGTGTTACTCCTGCTTTAAAAATGTTTCAAAGCGTCTCCGGTGTCTCTCCCATCAGACATGAACTCTTTAGCCTGGGTGAAGCACATGTGCTTCCTGCCCTGGCCTTGTGATCTGCTCTTTGCTTCTGCTACCCTGTCCAGTGAGGACACTAAGACCAAACTATACTTTGTTGTGGTATAGAGGGTGGATGTGGAGACAACTTGTTCTTTACTGCTGTGTTATGAATGAGCAGAAACTTTACAGTTTAATAAAAGTACATATTTATTATGTAATCTCAAAATTTTTAAGGATCATGAATAACTAGGTCCTCCGCTTAGGATCCGTATTTTCTTGTTGCTGGGTCAAAATACTCAACACACACAATTTAAAGAAGGAAAATTGTATCTTAGCTCACAGTTTGTAGAGGTTTTAGTCCACAGCCAGCTGATTCCAAGGCAGGGAGGCGTGGCAGAGGAGGAACAGCTCATGGCATGGAAGGCAGGTAGCTGCAGACATCAAGAGAATAGGAGGACTATATACTTGTACGCCACGCCCCCATTGATCCTCCTACCAGGTTTCACCCCTCAACATCACACCCAGTTGATAAATCCATCAGAGAACTAATCCAGTGTCTCATACCCGTGATCCAGTCCCCTCGAAAAAGCCCTATTTATGAGCTCATGAGGCTTTGGAAGGGACATCTAGAGATAAGCCAGATCACAAAAATCTACAATCAAGGTTTTGGCCAGGACTGGATTCTTTTCTGGAGGTTTGACTGTGAAAAAGCTCCTCCTTTTTGGAAGAATTCAATTCCTTGTGGCCACAGGAAGCATTGCAGTTACTTATTCAAAGCCAGGAACAGAGGGAATACCCCATGATGGATAATACACTTTTCTATAATCACCTAAATATGATCTGACATCTCCCATTGCCTTTACCATATTTCATTGGTTAAAATCAGGACTTAAATTTTGCCCATACTCAAGAGGGGGGCTTATACAAGGGCATGATAAAGTAAAGGTGGAGATTACAGAGACCACATTAAAGCCTGTCCAACCACAGAGGTTATAGCCTGCAGTCCTCTTGCTGCACTAGAGCTCAGTGGGGGCTGGACTGCAAGGAGAAAATGGGCAATGTCATTTTCCAACACAAACATTAATTCCAATGTTTTAAAGATTGTTTGCTTTTATTTTGTCTCTCATTAGATCTGAAAGTGTTTAGGGAGAAATACCATATTTTTTAGATCAAATTCAGTACCATGCCTAGAACACAGAATTCCCTCAATACAGATCCGGGACAAAAAGAACAGATTAGGTTTTGGATGTATAGTTTTCATTAACAAAACCTATATAAGTTTTCTGGGGTCCAGTAGTACTTTTCTACAAACCTGTCATCAACATAGTGTTTGTCTTTCACAAGTTTCGCAAAGATTTAGAAATGCTTTGTTCTTGGATACACACATAGTCTCATAATATAGGCTCAAAAGTCATATCATCTATTGTTAGGGACCATGAATTCACAATGGCTAGTTTTATATACTTCCCTACGGGATGAACAGAGGCTTGGGACTTTTGGTATCACCCTTTTGAGATTTTCTATTATCTCGTTAGGGGTGGGCCATCCTCTCCCAACTACTAAGGCTAAGGCTAAGGCTAAAACTACTAGACTAAAAGTGCTCCAGGGCAAGATTCTTCTTAGCATAAGACCACCTCCCCCCTCTGAGTCATCTGATAATCTCCTCCTCAATGAATAAATGCTGAGGTTCTGGCTGCCTTGTGACCTTTTCTTCCTCCTGAACAACTAGTCATCCTGGATCCCTGCTGCATCGCCATTTTGTCTCTTGCTCATTTTTAATTTCTTTCTGCCATACTCCATGCCATCACCCCTGGCAGGAGATTGAGACCCACTGGAGGGGGTCTCTGATAATCTATATGTCAAACACTAGTTGGTATCACCTGTTTCACAAATAAATTTGTGTAGGAACCAACTTTTGCAAATATTATCTGGAGACTTATATGCTATAGGAAGGTTGTGATGGTTTAGATCTTACATGTCTCCCAGACGTTCATATATTAAACAGCTGGTTTCCAACCTGTGGCATTATAGAGATGGGGCCAAATCATTAGAATATTAGGTCTAGTGGACCAAAATTGGGCAATTGGAGCTGTGCCCTTGAAGGGAATGCTGATATTCTGGGCTCAATATCTCTCTCTTCTTCCCCCCCTTTCCCTTTTCTCCTCTCCCTTACCCCTCCTCTCCCTCCTTCTTTCCCTCCCTCCCTCTCTCCTCTCTCTCTCTCTCTCTCTCTCTCTCACTCTTTCTCTCTTCCCTTGAATTTAGCAACTTCCCCCTGCACATGTGCTGTTTTACCACGCGCCCAAAATTGATGGAGGCAGCCATGGACTGAAATGTTTGAAAGTGTGATCCAAAGTAAATCTTGCCTCCTTTAAATTGCCTATGTCAGATGTTTTGTCACAGCAACAGAAAGCTGATCAACACAAAAGCGGATGACTTACAGAAATATTAGTGCCCATATTTGGTCAAAGTTTAAATCAGTTGAGGAGGGGAGAGAGGGGAGAGGGAAAGGTAAGACTTTTACTCTAGCTTGCTAGCAGACCCAGACTGGGATAATCTAAACAAAGAACATCTAGCCCTTTTGACTATTATCTAATTTCCCCTTGAGAAGGCACATAGGAAGGTCCTTAAAATATAAACCTGTGCATGAGGGATGAGGAGCTATGTCTTCACAGAGATTATCCTGAGATATCTCATTCTCACACGCAAAATAAGTGAGAGAAAAACCTAGCATCTTGATCTTCCATCTTGGATGTTTAATACACTAAATATTCACCCAAATGTTTAATTTGTGTTCAAAATGTGTTGTTTCCTTCTGGGCTTGTGCCAATTAAACATCTATTACATGGTATTCATGTACTACCAAGTAGTTTAATCCCAGTGCTACCTTAGAAACCAATAGATTAATATAGTTTATTGGAGTGTAAGATGCGAATAGCAGCATATGCAATCACAGAACAAGTTTTACAAATTAAAAAAGGCTTATAAACTATTTTACTTTCATAGCTCCTGGGAAATCAAGCAAATTGAAAACTCACATTCACACATGGCAAAAGCGTTATTTGTATGTAGCAAATTCTACTTGAAATCAAAAAGACATTTTGTTTACTTCCTCATTCCAAAGTTCTATTATTAAGGAGTTGAAGATACTTTTAAGATGAAAGAGACAAAAAGCCTTTTCCATACAAAGTTTACAACATACAGAGACATAAGATACAGTATTAAGCAAATAAATACTGAGCAACCTTGGCTGCTGTTTAATATGATGATATGCTGGAAAATGTCCTCTCAAAACAAGCTACTTCCTAATCTCTGGAACTTGTGAATATTACCATATTTAGCAAAAAGAAACTGAAGATATGATTAAGTCAAGTCCCTCAGAAGGGAAACTTTCATGGATTATCCTGGGAGCAATGGCACATATGCTTATATAAGATGGAGACAGTGAGTGATTTCACACACCACACACACACACACACACACACATACACACACATGCAGTGAAGGTACTATAACCACAGAAACAAAGAGTGTGATTAATGCAGCCATAGCTGAGGATTGCCAGAATCCACCAGAAACTAGAAAGAGCAAGAAATGAAATTCTTGCTCACAGCCCAAAGAAATGGATTTTGGACTTCTACCATGGTATGGGGATAAACTTCAATTGTTTTAATCCACCAAATTCATAGTAATTTGTTTACAGCAGATGTAAGAAACTAGCATGAGTACTCTGCAGAAATGATGCAGGGCAGGGGTTGGGTATAAACAGGAGAGAGGGAAGCGGAGGCTGCTCTGGACAAAAGATGCTGGGGGTCTCTGAGATGAAGACTTGAGCTGGCAGTGAGGAGTGTTGGGAGATGACAGAAATGACCTGTAGTTGTGGTTAGAGCAAGATTGTGGTTTTTCTGGATGAGGATGATTTCAATAGGAAGACTGACCTGTGTTGAGTGGGTCTAAAAGAACTGGAGACAAGCTAGCCTAGAAAATGAGGAGTTTTGCTCTAAAAGGAGGATAGAGAAAGTAAACAGTAACTGGAGGGGAAATATAAAATCAGAACCCCATTTATATACTATGTTTAATCTTCACAATAATACTGAAAGAAAAATCCATTTAAACTAAGGTTTACTTTACAGCACTCAGTGATTTATCCAGAACTCATATTCCAAGAAATGAAAATGACTGTGTAAAAATTCAAACCAGTATTTTTCTTAACTCTCAGTATAAAACATTTATGCTATAGTAATGAAAAGATAAAGTGTCTACCAGTATAAAAGTAAGCTGGGCCTGGGTACAAATATGGCCCCTGAGCCACTGTATCCCACAAAGCTCAGGCTTCCCACAATCCCTGTGGGGAAATAGTGCAACATTCCCAAACAGTAGCCCACACCTACACATTTAAAAAATGAACAAGAACTAAGACTCTGTCCTCATATTGCGTGAGAACTCCAAGAGCATATTGTTCTTAATGACAAGAGGAAAATATTTTGATTATAAATGTTGACTGACCAGACAAATGAAGGATCTGTCACCATGTTCCAGCATTACACACCACCAGTGGAGCTAGACAAAGGAGAAGGAAGAGTGTTAATTTAACAATGAAGTCAATCACAAGCATGCAGTGGGTGTTTTGATCACTTTGTGTGTGAATTCAGCTGTTTTTTCAGTATTCTGCAGGCATCCTTGCAATATTGAAGAAATAAGAGATCCTTAACAGCTCATATGTCACAGTTGATCTTTATGAAGTGCTGATGACAAACCTTTCTTCCCAGCCTTACCATATTGAATAAGGCTGTATAAACCTCCACTCATCATGTGTCTATAGAAAGCCAGGATGTACATAGCATCTTCTTACTCATCTTTGTCATCATCCATGAGCCACAGACCCCAAGGATCAGGCTCACCTATCCTGGTGTTTCACTTCCCTGACTCTTGCCACTAGTGCTATTCCTACTACACTGATTTGCTCTCTGTTCCCTCACTACCACCTGAAGTCATCAGCTCAAGGTAGAAAGCTCCCACTCTAGATCATGGCTTGAAGACCCCACCCTCTCTGTCTAAGTCTAAATTCAAATGCCATCTTCTCAAAGAGGGATTTCACAACCACAGTATTAGGCCCCCTCACAAGGGTTTATTCTCAATAACAACATCCCATTTAAGTTGTTTCAAGTCACTCTTTTTCTTGAGTTGCCTTGTTGATCTGTGTCCTGTGTCTTCCTGCAGATAGCAAAGACTTGATATGACACATTTCTTACTTTTCCAACATTTACAACACCACTTGGTACAGACTAGTAGCCAGAAAATAAATATTTATGGAGTGAGTCATTAGGTAAAGACTATATACACAGCCACTGCATGCATAGGTATTCTTTTATATAAATATTTTGTATATGATAATGTAAATAAGTTGATAAAAGAATAAACTCCTAGTCAGTGGCAATGACTTAAACCCAGTTCTGTGGCCAGAGCTATGTGATCATGGGTAAAATATTTAGGTTCTCTATCTTGCTTGCCTGTGGTAAGGATCTGTCTGATATCATGAGCATTAAATAAAGTGCTCCAAGTCAAGCATTTACTATATTTTTTTTGCCTTTTTGAGACAGGGTCTCGCTATGCAGTTCAGGCTGGCCTTGAGCTCACTTATGTAGCCTAGGCTGCTCTTGAGCTCACAAGGATCCTCCTGCCTCAGCCTCCCAAGTGCTGGGATAACAGGCGTGCATCACCAAACCCAGCACAAGCATATACTATAAAGCCAGTTACAACCTGCAAAAGTCTTAATAACTTTTAACAACTACTTTTTCAAACAAAATCATTATCATATAACATATATTATAATGGTAATACACTGTAATGTTAATACACACTGTGAGTTTTAATTATAGGGATATGTCAACTTGAATGCATGTAGAAATACCTAACTGATTAGTGGAACATAGTTTTTGGTGTGTCTGTGGATGACTGAGACGTAGGCCAGCAAACCAATGAAGGAAGACCGACCCTAGATGTGAGTGGCACCAACCAATAGGCTTATAATATGCCTAAAAAAGAAAGTGTGTTAGATAAGTTTTATTCAGGCATGAACTGTAGGGCTGATGGTCATGAATTCAGTGTCAATAAATTAACAACATATTAAGGAAGGTGTCTTTAACAGAAACACACAAAAATAAGGTTAGGTATAATCATTTGATAAAAAGACAACCACAGCCTCACAAGAACCAAAACCTGTATTTCCTCTAGGATTAATAGTTCAGTATTCATTAATTCAGTTATTTACAGCAAATTGACTATAGCTGCCTTTAACAATTGCCCAACCAATATTAGAATCTTCATGGGTGAAAAATAAGCTTTTCTTGTGCTGGACTCTCAAAATTTAAGGGTTAATTTATTCTTGAAGCATAGCCTTTTTGACTCCCTTGATTAAGACACTTTGACCCCTGGTTCTGCCCCCCACTGCCATTGTAGGAAGGTACCTTGGACTCAAGAAATCTTGATGAGCTGTCTGGAAGCCAGGGATCCCTTGCTCTTTCCCTGCCACCATCACAGGAAAGACCCTGTGTTCTGGGAAGCCTCAGTTGGCTTTCTGGGAGCCCAAAACCCAGCACTCCACCTCCCACCACAATCACAGGAATGACCGTGAATCCCTGGAAACTTAGGGAGGTTTGAAAATTACAAAAAGAAGCAGCAAAATGCAATCTTAGCCCTCCAGCCCAACCAGAACAAGTCCAGGAAACATCAACATGGAAGAACATGGAAGTCACACACTTTGAATTTCTGAAATGATAGCAACTGAAATAAAGAACCAGGTACATCAGGCTATAGAGGAAATCAGATCAGAAATAATCACTCTGGTAAAAAAAAAAAAAAAACAACCATAATGAAAGAATTGCTTAGCATAACAAAAGAAGATAAAGATTTTAAAAAATAGAGGAGCACAGAAAAATGATGGAAACCTTGAATGAACAGTAAGGAAAGAATGAGAATGCATGAAACATTCAAACAGACATTTAGAAAATTAAAAATTACATTGAAAGCTGGAAAAACCTCTTGAATGTTATGGGAGATAGACTTTCAGACCTTAAAGACAGCATTGCAGCTAGTGATTATGAAAGAAAAGATCTCATAAAAATAATAAAGGAAGAGCAAATAACAATTCAACAGCTTCAAGATGACACAAAGAAAAACAATGTAAGTCTGACAAGTATC